>NC_040891.2:9380670-9725670 GCF_900634795.4 Betta splendens
ATATATAGCTGCACAGAGGAAGCCCTGCTACAGTAGGTGACCACATCCCTTCACTTCACGAGTCCAGTCACCGCGTCCTGATGTGTGTCATGCAGCCTGGTTTAAAGTCCATTAGGGCTCACGTCCTGTCAGGGCCGATCTGCACATCAGGGACCCCTCACATATGGCTGAGCCCGGGGGAGGGAGCAGCCTCCTGTTCCCAAGGACAGGCCGGGCGTGAAGGCCGATGTGTGTGTGTGTGTGTGTGGGGGGGGGGGTGTAATGTACAGTAGATGTGACAACTCCCTCCTGCTGCGTTTTGTTTTTAGATGCACAGATTCCTGTTGCTGTTGGACAATTAAACTGTACGCGAAAGTGAAAGCAGCGCAGGAGAAACCCGAGTTTGCACAAGTGAAAATGTGGAAGACCTTTTTTTTTTTCTGAATGTGAAATACCAAGGAGTCGTATCTGCAGGGGACTTCCAGCGACATTGATTAACTATTTCTGGGCTGCTCGTTGAATGGCGCAACGTCCCCGCAGCTAAACTTGTATGGCAACCGTGATTAAAGCTCTTCAATGGAATCTGGACGACAGACAAAGTGGGTCTCGTGACTTGGGCCTGGACTTTCCCAAAGCCGCTGTGGAAGCAGCTTCACTTTTTTTTTTCCCATCCATTTCTTCCACAGTGGATCAGGACGAGCATCTCCCCCGAAGCGGAAACCACGCTTGGCTCCGAACGCTTGGCATGAAACACAGCAGGAGACCACCCATCGTAACGCTACTGGACGCGAGGGGGTCCGCCCAGCGGGGGGCTAATGTGGACCACGTTTCCTCTCGGAATAACAAGCGCTCAAAGCAGCTCGTCCGTCAGTGAAGTAACATACAAATAAAGATATACGAACTCCGGGGCCCTAATATAATTTCACTTTGCCCTGAGGGTCAGAAAGCACGGCGCGCTGCCGATGAAGCTGCAGTTCAGTGAAAGCACGGGTGTCAGTGAAACGGAAAGACGGCCGCGTGACGCTACAAGTCTCAGGCCTGTTTTCCCATGCGCCATTCACAACAGTGTGTGTGTGTGTCTGTGTGTGTGTGCGCACTGGTGGCCGCACCGTTGTGCAACTGCAGCCATTTGCTCAAAGCAAATAGCAACATTCTAAGAAAGGGGAGAGGGCTTTTGCAGAGTGGGTGGCGTGTGTGTGTGTGTGTGTGTGTGTGTGTGTGTGTTGGGGGGGGGGTCGGTCTTCAAAGGCTCCTCACATGTTCTCCCTTCTTCATTTTCCCTCCACTGCCGTGCGCTTTTAATCTGCCGGGCGACTCGGATGTTGAGCAACACGCTGATAACAGGTCACGAGCCGCCGCGGCGCTGCTCGGTGGAGTAAACCGGGCCTAGCTGTGAAACATGTGCAGACCCCCGGTTTTAACAGTGTTCTAATGATAGCCTGCCATGACGGGCTACTGGAGGTTACGGAGGATATTTTGAAAAGGTCATTTGCTTTTGACAAATGCCTCGCTGCAAAGGCGCCGGCTCTGCTTGTAAGAGCCCGCGAGGCCGCTCGCATTCCTGCCCAGTCATTAGCACCGGGAGCCGGCGCAGAGCATCAGTCTGGGTCCAGGATGGGCGGAAGAGGGAGCGTTGAAAATGCTGGTTCCACAGGAGACGGATCCACTTTAACCCGCTGCAAAAGCCTGGCTCCACTACAGCAAACAGGAAAGAGGAGCCCCCGGTGTCACAGGAGGCAAACAGCGAGGATGGTGAAACAGATGTTTCAGCAACAGGAGTCAACAGCGAGCTACGGTACGTGTGCGACTGTGCTAAATCGGTGTTTACGGCACCTTTTACCAGAAGGCTGCGATTTCAGATCACTTTTTCAATTTCCAATCATGAGGCCAAAAACCGGAGAGGAGGTGCAGGAAGAAGTCAGAAATCTGCCGAGCTGCGAGAAACTTCCCACGAGCCTTTGTTAATTTCGTGAACTCCGATAACGGGAATCCTGCGTTGACTGACCGCACCAGCATCGGCCGCTGCCTGGTGGCGCGCTTCCAGTCACTGAGCGTGCGTGTGTCAGCTCCCGCCGCTTCACTTCCCCATGCGGGCGACACGCGCACGTCTGCTCCGCCCACAATCAGGATGTCAGTCGGTCGTCTGCTCGGCGGTTCTCCCTCGCCTTGGAAAGTCATCCTGGCTGATCGTCACGTGTCCACGGTAACAGTCCTGCGGTGGCACATCTGGCTGCGTCACTGCAGACACGATTGCCGCACGGGGCCTTGAAGGCAACGCGAGGCTTCCGCCGCCGTTTCGTAACGCACTCTTCCTGACCCTCACTATAATATAAAACCGCGTGCACTTTCGCACGTGCGCTGATTGCCTCCGAGCGGCTGATCTCGGGCCCGCTCCGCACGACGGACCGCGTGCGCCGCAGCCGCGCTCCGGCGCTTTAATTGGCTCCGACGCGCTCGCGTTTCCAGTAATGACGGGTTTCCGAGCCGAGCGAATTCCTAACCACTGTTTGTCACTTGAGTCATGTCGCCCTGTGGAGTCCTTTGTCTGCCAGCTGTACGCGAGGCCCGGCTCGCAGACAGTGGAGCTTTTGAGATGCAGCAAATTTGAAATGTAAAAATGTTCCCTTTTTTCCCCTTCCCCCTCGGTTTGATTAACGCCCCAGACCACACGCATTGTGGGGCGGCAGTGGAATTTTTTATCTTAATAAGCATGTTTCAGGTCGAAACAGGCTGTTTTCCTTTCATTCATATTCATGTCGCAGCGTCTGTGAAAACATTCATGTCTGAATCATCACAAGGCGACTGCGTGTGGACGCGCACTTCAAAGCAACACTCGCTCACTCTCCAACTTCAAAATGCCTCAAAATTATATTCATTATCCGACTAGAAGGAGCGAAACGGTTCATTCGGCTTTTGGTTCAGACAAACGTGGAGCTGCAGAGTAACGCCGCCATAGTTTTCCACAAAACTAAAGGAGCACGTTGCATTGGGTCATAAATACGTCTCCTTCAACCATGAAAGCGTGCGTTTTGCAGCGAGGACGGCTCTTGCTTTTACATTCCTTCATCCGCTCAAACACAGGCACAAGTATGTTCATCCAGTCAATTACACATTCCACCTTCACTTCCAGATATCTTATCTTGACAGATGTGAAATCACAAGCGCTGCTGTGACGAGCGGAGCCTTTATTAGGCATGGAATGCTGCCTGTATACGACGGGAGACGCACCTTAAACAATAGCAGGCAGCACCGGAGCCCCGGCCGCCGGCAGCTTTATATTCAGCGTAATAAAAAAAGGATTCAAATTCAATGAAGCAGCAGCCGGGGAAATTTGTGCGTGCACAAATGAGAGCGTCTCGGTGTGAACGCTCACCCAGCGACTGTGTGCGGCCACAGGACAGAGATCCACCACGGGGCCCAGAATGTGCATGATGACACTGGGCATCGGTGGAAATCGACTCCAGGATGACTTCAAGCTACAAGAATCCGCCCTCTGGATCGGCTCAGCCGCGGCCCAGACGTTGATCGCACCAGACAAATATGTCAGAGCTGACGTCCGGTGGAGACGAGCGAGGCCAAATTCCTGCGGAACGTTGTGCAGGTACTGGTTGAACGATGCAAACGCTGAATGGCTTTGTTATTTCAACAGGCCACTCCATGAGCGCGGGTTTTATGCTGCTGCTTTAGAAGCATCTGGAGTTTCCAATCAGCTGTTGGACCTGCAGCAGAGGATGAGTTTGGGCTGGACAGGATACAAGGGCTACATGTGGACAGATTCATCCCACATCCAGTACAATATCCTCCTTCCTGTGGGACGAGCGTCTGTACAACTACCTCACGGTGACTTACTGTAGTGCACGTGTGTCTCAATACTGCAATTTGAGCTCTAATGACAGGCATTTAAGCACTCACTCACAGTGTGACCGTGATTACCTTAAGTCTGCGGCTCCCACACCAGATCCCACAATATAGTAAGTTAGCTGGAAAGCAGGGAAGCGGAGGCTCAAACAGCTTTGGAGCTCATTATTCACGCTGTCTAAATTACAGTTTACGCCGCTCGCCGTATTTTGCCCCATTTCTGTGCTGTGAAAAATGACTTGAACAGTGTCTCACAGCCGTTTCTAGGAAACCTTCACGCTATTTGTTGATGGCAGTTCTCGGGGTTTTAGTTTGTAAGTCCACCATCATCGTCTGGTTCATAGGGAGGAATCCAGCTGTCGTACTGTTGCCACTAGAATCCAACTGAGGCACAACAAGTTGTAATTCTACTATTTCATTCTTCAAATCCCTTCCTTCGTCTCTGTATTGACGTCTCGCAGCTAAACTCAGGACCGGACGCGTCCAAATGCTTGTTAAACCTGAGAAGGTAAGAGGAGCGCAACGGGCTCATGCTTTTATCGTGACGACTGAGCAGGTGAGAAATGGTTACGCTTCCCTTCTCCTTTTAGACATTTTCATACGCCACACCTGAAACGTATCAGGCCTCTCTTTGCCTCCACTCGGCCCGTCTGTTTCCAGTTACCTTTCAACCAGCGAAAAATATTTACTCGTGAAAATGAAGGGGATAACTTTCCATCTCCGACGCTGCACCGGGAGACATCTGGCCTGTGTTAGCGAACCTTCAGGGTGTGTGTGTGCGTGCGTGTGTGTGTGTGTGTGTGTGTGTGTGTGTGTGTGTGTGTGTGTGTGTGTGTGTGTGTGTGTGTGTGTGTGTGTGTGTGTGTGTGTGATAATCATATGAGAACTGTATTGTTTCACTGTCTGTGTTGTTCCATAAGGGGAAGTTGGCTGCAGTGGATCACACACACACACACACACACACACACACACACACACACACACGGACCTGGCTCCCTATTATGTAGGTAATCCAGTATGTATGCGTAGGAGGGGGTGCTTGTTGTACTTAGTCCTCTCTTGAATACACATACTTATGTGGGGAGGATGCACCGGTGGAGAACTTCCCATTCATACATGAACCACTCACCTCTGAGGTCAGACATCAGACACAGGCTTTCTGCTGCTTGCTCAGGGACTTAGCTCTGATCCCTCCTTCGTCTTCTCTTTCAGCCTCTTCGCTGAAACCTTGAGCTCAAACCGCGAAGCGGCCCACGGTGCGGTGCAGCAGCGCTGTGTAACACCGCACCTGGACCCGCTCAGGGCCTCAGCAGTTACCGGCGTTTCACGCGTCTCCTTCCTCAGGCACGGTGGAATCCAAAACATGTCAGAGAGGCTCAGCGCAGCTCAGACCGCAGGAAACACAAGACGCCTCGGGGTGAAAAACTCCTCACTCCACACTTCTCAGACTTGAATTTGTTAAGCTCTTTAACCTGCGTTGCCGGGGGGACGACAACAAAAGAATGACTCTCACGACCTTGAAAAACTAGCTGTTAACTTTACATATATGTATGAATACAGTGTTTTTAATAGATGTGATGTGACAAACTTATAATCACAATGTTTAAATATAAACATCTGACAAAACAAGCTGCATGTTGTCATCATGCAGTAGGTTTAGATGACGACTGTGCAGAAACCAGAGCATTAATTATCAGCAAACAATGTGGATTTACTGCTTAAATGCTTTTGCAAAAATAATAAAATAGGTTCCTGAAAAGCATTTTGAACTGAAACAAATTGGAGCCGCTCCAAATTCTCCGGCTCGCTTCATAATCCGTGAAAACAACATCCCTTTGTGATGACCCTGCTCAACCTGGATGCAACAAGGCCGGATCCACGTAACCCCTTTAGAATTCAGCCTGAGGGAGAATGACATCAAACTAAACACTACGGGAAGAGCAACACCACAACACTGAGTCACAGCTGCTAACTCTCCTGACACCTCGTCTCAACGGAGCAGCGCACACACGCCGGGCCGCGAATAGAACCTCTCCCTCCTCCTTGGCGTGACGGGCTCTGTCACGACGCGGCTCACCGGGGGTCCCTTGTCCTCCTAGCAGACAGCACAAATAGTTCAGGCTCCACAGCATAAAGGGGAGACGCATCCACAGACGGTTCCGTTCTCGACAGAGGAACCAGCACACACACACACACACACACACACACACACACCCGGGGGGCAGTCAGAGCGACCGGGCATGACAGATCACGCCTCTCCATTATTCTGCCATGTTACCATTAATAACGCATGTTTCCTGACACCTTAATTACCTCCGCCCACACCCCGTACACATACAAACCCTCAGTCATCACCTGCTCCATCGCATCAACGCGCGAACACATCACCAGCCTGCGCGCTGGATGCGGGTCCTTGAAGCGGCCGCAGCTGTGTGTCCCTGAACGCACCGCGGGACGGGCGATGATCAGGACGCGACACAGCTCATACTGTCAGTGACTTATTATTCATCTTATGAATCCCTCCAATTTCAAATGAATGTTCTCTTGAATCAATCGCAGTATGTTGCACATTTCTGGGACGTCCAGGTGAAACCCGTCAGCTGTCCAGGACTGAATCATCAGGCGTCCGTCATCGGAGCCACCCGTCCGTGAATGGATTCCTTTGAAAGGCCGTGACGCCTCTTCCAACCAGCACACCGCGTTCTCCCTCCTGACGACACTCGGCGGCGGAAGCTCAAACGCAAACTTTCGCGAGCGTCGACGCGCCTCCTCGACATCCGTCGAACAAGTGACGAAACGCGGGGAAACGCGGGGGGGCCTCGTTTTTCGTTAATGGACGGGCGCTGCGGCTTTTATCAGCGTCCCGTGAGCTGCGGCGCAATCATATCATTAAAAGCTCGGCGTTGGGTAATCTGAGGAGTGACAGGTTGTTGGTGCGGGCTGAGCAGCGTGTGTGTAAACAACCACCCCCCCACCCCCCGCTTCCTCCTTCTCCCGCTGGCCTAGCCCGAGCTCAGGCAGTGTGTTCCAATGCATGGGAAATAATTGGCCGTGCCTTTCATCACAGGATTATGAGAATAAATCTCCTTTTGGAGCGGAGACGCACTAAGAGTCAATGAAATCCTGTTACATGGGGTATTATCCTGCAATTAATTGCTTTTTCCAAATGCTAAGCTCTTTTCTGCCTCTCGTGTTCGCACACTTTGATGAACTCAGTAGTGGTTGACTCGCTCCAGAAAAGAGGCTGGGGGTTATGGGAGTTGTAGCAGGAATTGGAAACAAATAACAGCTTTTACTCCGTCAATGTTATTCACGTAGGAGTGCGACCCGTGACTTACGTTGCGGAAGGAGACGGCGGCTCAATGCTGATTCTAGAGCATCGTCTACAGGTGCGTTAAAGGCGGACGCTCCTTTTCAGTGGCAGTAGTTTATTTGACGCCTGACTTTCCTCTAGTGCAGCTAGCATTAGCATTTAGCTCGAGGGTTGGGCCGTGCTGGAAAGGCCTGACCTCACTAAATATCATAGGATTTATAATAGTGTGGAAACCCACAGTAAAAAGTGAAGTGAACTAGAATTCGATGTTTGCTGTTTACAACCATTGATAATCTAATCAGTTCATTCAGAAATTCCAGGTGGACGTTTTTTGCCAGATACAATCAAAACTTCCCTGGCGTTTATCATAAACAGCCAATCCGTTCATTCTAGTCAGTCTGGGTCAACGTGGGGTCGGACTTCAGGGCCTTCCTGACGTTTGACAGCCTCAGCTGACCTGGCGTGGCTCTAAACTGGCCTCAGCATCAATGTGTCAGGAGCCGTCTGCGGTCCTGGACACTGTTCAGTGTCGCTCTTGGCGTCGCACACAACAAGGCGACAGAAGCAGCTGTGCCGAGAAACACCAGGGGGCCCGAGAGGGGCGCGAAGGCTCCGAGTGCGTCCTCGCTCCCGCACAGCTGGCCGCCCACGGTGCGAGCAGGTGTGGGCGTCTGATTGTTGCTTTTGGAAAAGCCACAGGAACCGTCAGCTGAAGGGAGGCGTCGGGTTGTGGGTTCCTTAGAAGCACGAGGAGTTTCCCTCAGGTGGTTCTGCTGCCGGTGTGGACGGACGATAGACACGCCCCCCCCCTCCCCTTCACCTATCTGATTCATCGCTGCCTAAAAGAACACGAATGGTCGCCAGCAACAACAAATGCCCACGTTTTCCTCCTGTAGAGCAATAAGTGATAATCACCCGTTCTCAATCTGATTTTTCTCATTCCACTGAGGATGACATCATGGAGTTGGCCCGACTGCGCGGAGACATCTTGTGCAACCTCTGATTGGTACCATGGTGGTGACGTAGGTGCGTGTGTGTGTGTGTGTGTGTGTGTGTGTGTGTGTGTGTGTGTGTGTGTGTGGGGGCCGCAACGCAAACACGTCACCGCCTCATTCAGCCAGCACAATAGCCGTCCACTTCCCATTTGCAACAGGAACCCCCCTGAGTCATTGCGGAGTGGAGCTCTGAGAGTAAGGTCAACTATTTCAGTGAAATCATGTGCTGAGGAGCGACCGGCGCGGGCGAGGCGCTGGAAACAAGTGAAAATTCTGCTGAGGAGGCGTTGAGGGAGATCCCTGCTACGGAGGAGGCCCCTTCCTTCCAGTGAAGCTGGGTTTCTGCAGCTGGTCACATGTGGATCCTCTGTTTCAAATGGTGACCTTATGCTTAAAACCTAAAAAAACCCCAAAGCCACAGACGTGAATGTGGAGCATCTCCTGACTCCCACTAAACAACAAACTACCAGGTGATGTCAGAATGGTTTAATAGTATTCCTGACAAAATGAAGTTTGACAACATTATCCGTCAACGGCCCTAAATATTTAACGTGTGTCAAAAAGGGAACCTGACTGTTATTCTACCATGACTGATTACATCTTTATTTCACAGAAATACAAAAAGCAAAGACTGCAGCCGCTTCTTCTGTGAGTTTAGATTTGGCTTCGCCGCTTCCCAGAAGGCCTTTGGGGAAGTCTTTGTGCTGAGTGTGTGCACACATGACAAGTCCCCCGTGGGAGAACAAATGCTTTCAATCAGTAGGAAACAATGTGCAAGTGCGTGTTGTGTTGGTAAAGCAATTACTGCTTATGGGCTGTTACCTCTTGTAAAAGAATCTGTAAAAGTATGTATTAAATCTCGGGTGGATTTCGAGCAGCACAAACCCGCGCGCTGCCAAGAACCTCGGCGGCTCCGGTCTCGCGGGCGGACAGATCAAAGGGAGCGCCGGAGGAAGGCCAGACTCCGGGCTGGAGGACGTCCACGGGAAACAAGCCCCGTCCGGGCCCTGCGGCGTGATTGATCGGGCCTGAGCTTGTGAAAATACGAGGGCCGTTCGGTGAAGACGGCCGCCGTCGCCGTCGGACCCGCGCCTGAGTTCACACAGTTCACGCCGTCTGGAGACCGACGTCAAGATATTTATGGGCCGGGGGAGCGGGTCTCTGACTGTACACCCTGCACACAAAATTATTCCCATTGGCATTTTTAATTATTATGCTTTTACTACATTTACTACTATCTCCCACACTCACACTCACTGGCAGACGCAAGGTCTATTCGCTCCTCCGTTTCGGTGAAGTAACCATAAGTGACCGGCGTTTTGCTCCTAACGAGTCCTAACGAGCGTGACGCGTCCGACCTCCGCCGATCCGCGCGCCGGCTGTCAGCCGGAGCAGACTGAACTATTCTCAGGGCCGATCAATTCCCAGCCTCCCGTCAGCGCTGCTGGTGGTGAGCGAGTCAGCTAATTATAACAAGGGAGAGCATGCCCTGAATGCGGGGGGAGTGGAGGGGGGGGGGGGGGGGGGGGGGGGGCAGCTCCCACTCCAGCGCGGCGTAAACACCCAGGACGTGGGCTGACCACCTATGCTCTGTTTACAGCTCCACAAGCCCGGCTCTCCTGCATAAGTGGGCCCAGTCTACACACGTGGCTCGGTGCGGATCCGTGCGACGGGTCCGACATAAACGCTCGCTGTTACATCGAGTGGAGGCGAATGTTGGACAAAAGCAACCACAAGTCGGTCACTCTTTCCACTGCGTGTCACGCGAACGAGTGCGGACTGTTGTGAGGCGACAATGGAGCCCGTCCACAGTTCCCACAGCGGCTCAAACAGAAAGAGAGACTACAGTGGAAACCTGTTCCTGTGCCGGCTTGACAGCGTGACAAACGCACTTGCTCACGGAGACGCGCTCGCATCAATCAGCTGGTGAGTCACCTCGTAGGACGACCACTGCGCGAAGGGAACAATGGGGGAGGCCTAAAAATAACACGCAGCGCTCCCGTGGAATCCGCGAGCGCAGACGCGCCGGACGGTTCGCGTGAACCCGGAGTCGGGTCGAGGCCCCGGTTCCGGGGGCGTGGCCCCCTGGCGGGAGGAACTGAGCTGGAAGTGGGGGGGGGGGAGGGGCGCAAAGCCCAGAACACTCACCTAGCTCACAGATCAGCGCATCATCTCAGGGGTGACTCTGTGCCGCTTGAGTTTCTGCATGCGACGCTCTTGAGTAACAGACCACAGTTTATGCTTTTTTTTTTCAACCATATTGCATCACTTTCACGCCGTTTGCCCAGCGCCTCGGTGCAGAGACGTTGTTTACGAAGCCACGCTGGCGTGTTTTATGACGGCCTCTGCACGGGAACGTGTGAGGGCGACGTGAAGGCCGGGGTTGGGGCGCGCACACTAACGGGAGGGCGGGCGGTGGTAATAAAGGCCAAGAAGCGCTGAACCCGCAGGAACAACTGAGTCACGCGCACTTTGAAGGATCGTTAATTATTGCCTAAAACGTGTGCGTGCTTGATGAGGAGCGCGCGATAAGCAGCGCCGCGGACGATTTCTTCACCCGCGCCGGCGCGAGGAGCCCATGAGAAGCGACCTGCAGATCGACGGCGGCGCGTCGACCGCGTCGACGGTCGAACCGCACGCTGAGTCCCGAGCGAAAGGTAGCGCGGCGGGCGGTTGCGTCAGACGCGCAGAGCTGGAGTCGGTGCCGTTAACAGGATTGCTCAATGGTTGTGTCACCAGGAGGCTGGACTGGTCGGGCGGAGTGTTTGAGCTCGGAGCTCAGTATCACCGGAGCTCACTCACTCGCTGCCTGTGTGAGAGTGAGGCGGTCTCTCTCTCTCTCTCTCTCTCGCTCTCCCTCTCTCTCTCGCTCTCTCTCTCTCTCAGTCTGGGCTCTGAGAGGTCGGGATTTTCTCACCAAAAGTACACAGATCTCAGAGACGTGGGCATTCGCTCCCTGCGAGGACGTGGGTTGGATTACTACCGCAAACACCGGGGCCGCAGAACTTTCATTTATAGCCGAACTCGAACGAGCCTCGCACGGATGGAGCGCGCCGTTTGTGGAGTATTCTAGCCGCCGAGCGGACGTATTCCAGCCGAGCCGCGCACCGGGTCACGCTCGCTCCTTTCCTCGCGAACCGGTCCATCGGGATGAACTTGCGGTGGGGCGGCCCGTCGCCGCCGTGCACGCGCGCCGCGAGGGTCGCGCACAAGCGCCTGGACTCGGACGACCAGCCGCCGGCCAAATGCGCCAGGCTGAGCCCGGCCGAGGCGGGGGACACCCACGGGCTGCTCGGCGCCTCCCCGGGCTCCCCGGCCAGCCCCGCGTCGAGCCCGGTGCCCGCGACCCACCAGGGGCCGTCCAGGATCGGAGCGTTCCTGCTGCTGCCGCTGGCGGACCGGGAGAGCGTGCACAGCGCGATGAACGCCGACACCGGCGATGAGCTACTGTGCAAGGTATGCGCAATCCCGTCATTGTGCAATTTCTTTGAATGAATGGCGTTTCAAGACACCGCGTTGCTCAACAGCCAGTCTGACGTGTCGTCAGCGTTTAGGCGACTTCAACACCGAATGTCATTCTCACGCGAAATGTGTCACACTTTGCGTAATAAAGGAATTTGGCTTCATGATTTTTTCTAAAATCCCATATAATAATAGACTCGACTGCCTATAAATAAGCTCCATGGAGGGGCAGGTGAGCCCGTGTCCGCTGTGCGGGGACGGCACCTGCAGGAGCGGCTGATCCCCACAGTTTAACAGCGCGTTACGCCACGTTGTGTCACAAAAATGCAAACATCGGACGCACGGGCGGACAACGACGACCCGGAGCCGCTCCGCCACCGCGAGGGCCCTCTGCCGTCACAGACCCGCGTGCTGATGTTGCGTGAAAGCCCCGCAGGCGCTGGGCTTTTGTTGATTAATAAAGTTAATCGCCTGGCGCTTTCGCTCGTCACGCTCATGCGGAATCAAAGCATGTCCTACAGTCTTTTTTTTTTTTTTTGATTTGCTGCCAGATTTTCACGGCTGTTCCTTTGGATGATCATTAGGAACACACTGACCCACCGCTCCTCCCCCTCACTCTCTCTCTCTCTCTCTCTCTCTCTCTCTCTCTCTCTCTCCCCATCACCCCCCCTCCATCTCTCCCCCAGGTCTTTGATATGGGCTTGTACCAGGAGAAGATCAGGGCCTACGGGGTCCTGCCCGCTCACAAGAACGTGGCCGGCATCCGGGACATCATCCTGGGCGAGCGCAAGGCCTACGTGTTCCTGGACAAGGACTTCGGGGACATGCACACGCTGGTGAAGAGCTGCCGCCGGCTGGACGAGGGCCGCGCCTGCAGCCTGTTCCGTCAGGCGGCTCTGGCCGTGGCGCACTGTCACCAGGCGGGCGTCGTGCTGGGCGACCTCAAGCTGCGCAAGTTCGTCTTCGCCGACGACAAAAGGTGAGCGAGAGGGAATAGAACCCACACACACAGACACACACACACACACACACACACACACACACACACACACAGAAACCCGGCGTGTTCCTGTTTTGCAGCATTGCCGGCGCCTAATGAGCCTTGATGGCGTTAGGTAACTAACCTGGTGGCGGTGGGAGATGCCGGTGAAGCCACGGAGCAAACATGGCAGCAGCTGATGGGCACAGGCCGTGTGTGCACATATCAGTGTGGGCACAGATACTGTAGGAGGTTCTGTAGCTGCCTGTGGAGGCAGACTGCATCGCTTCCCAGATTCTCACCCTCTGTCTGTCTGCCTCCTCCTCTCGCTCCCGACGTGTCTCTTTGTACACGTGTTGTGTGTTTCGCCCGCATACGCGTGTGTGTGTGTGTGTGTGTGTGTGTGTGTGTGTGTGTGTGTGTGTGTGAATGCGGTGGGCGGCAGCTTGGCCGGGAGCTGCTAGACGAGGCCCGGTGAATGAGACAATCATCTCCTCCTCGCGCTTTTAAATCTTAGAATATAGTTATTACTCATTATTTATTAATATGTTGCATCACGGCTCCAGAGTCCAGTGACGATTCATTCAAATATACTTCCCTCCACGAGGGAGTCGTTCAAAGCCCTGGCCTGCGAACCCGCTCCCACACACTTGCATGCTTGAATGTCTGCAGCGCTGAGTGCTACACACACACACACACACACACACACACACACACACACACAAGCCCCTGCTTACAAAACTATTTGTCGCCTCTTTGCCCTTGCGTCACTCGTTTTCCTGTAAGCGCCCGCTGATCCCGAACAACCCCCCCCCTCTGCTGCCGAGGGCCCTTTTTTTTTTTTTCCATGGGAGACTTCTCCCGTGGGGTTCTCAGGGGTCGCGCTGGACGGATGAGAGCGGACAGTCAGTGAGAGGAGCGGAGCCTGGCCGCGTCGCTCTGATAGCTATATGGCTGCAGAGCGATGAGTCACAGTGTGTATGTGCAGAGGGGGGGCGGGGGGGGGGGGCTGCGGAGCTCATTTTCTCTCCCCGTGCGTTCGCACGCGCACGTTTGCGTGTGAGCTCATTACACAACCGGAGCTGCTCCGAGGCCCGCAACCTGGTGGTGGTGCAGGCAGACCGACCCACCGGACTCCCACTGTGGCCACACACTCACAAACGATGCCGCCGATGACGGCGAGCGGCTGCGTGCGTGACATCACGGAATCCGGCTCCAATTTCCAGGAAACCAGTTTTTTGTGCAGAATCGAGTCTCCTTGAAATGTCGAAATCCCGTCTGATCGCCGTGTGTCGCCCTAGTTCACAAACACTATCTTCATTCACACACACACACACACACACACACACACACACACACACACACACACACACACACACACAGCTGAACAGGCCAGTTTAGGGAAGGTGACTAGCGCTGTGAAGCATGCGGAGCTCCAGCCTCCCCGTGCGTCACTGATGTGGCAACGGCCATTTGAGGGTAATTATGGGATGGCTGGCGCCGCGAGTGTGGGACCCAGGTGCAGATAGCCTCTGCTGGAGAAGGAGGGAGGATATGTACTCTCAACAGAAGGATGAGTCACTCTCTCCACCCCGAGCGCGCTCTGTTCAGTTTCCTTTCAGCCTCCAGCTCGCTCCTGACTGATCTCATCCGCTATCTCCGTGTTTATCGTCTGCTTTCTGTCTCGGCCCTGGTGGCCGTCACTCTTTTCATCCTCTCTCTGCAGCCACGCTGTCTGACTGCTTCTTGCACAGAGATGTACAGATCTCTGAGCGTAAGGTCAACAGGACATTGTGTTCGTGCTACTGAATAAAACCCCAATCTTGGCCGCGAGACTTCTATGTTTTTGTTCCGCTCCACGCGTAATATTGTGCGCTTTTCGCAGCAGAACCCGCGACCGTCGTGAAATCCCGGCGACATCACCGTAGCCGCTCTGGTGCAGGACTGAATGTACAGTACGTTCTGCCATTAACGGGGCTAAATATAGCGAGTGTGTGTGAGCAGCAGAGGAGGAGGTGGGTGCTGGAGTTGTATTGTGTGTGTGTGTTTATACGACCATGTGCGTGCCAGGAACTCATTGGCAGTCTGTTGCTTATGCAGCTCCACGTGTCTGATGAGACTCACTATTGTGCACTTAGGTCACTGTAAGTTCAGGTCTGGTGTGTGTGTGTGTGTGTGTGTGTGTGTGTGTGTGTGTGTGTGTGTGTGTGTGTGTGTGTGTGTGTGTGTGTGTGTTGCATTCATCTCTGTCTGTTATGCAGCTTGAGGGTGAAAGGAAGATGCCTGATCCATGCTGCAATCACTCACTTACACTTCACAGATCCCTTAATGTTTGACAGTCTCTCTCTCTCTCTCACACACACACACACACACACACACACACACTCGCACACACCTTTCCATCTCTGTGGGATCTGTCCTCCTAATTTACATAACATTTAAAGCCTTCACTTGTGGCTGCAGCTCCTTCCTGTCTGTTGATGGACATACAGCTAACAGGAGGGATCTGATGTGGTTTAAACAAACATCCTGTGGTCGTAAAGGTCGTGTCTGATGTTTCTCTGATTTTGTCTCCTAGGACAAGGGTGAGATTGGAGAGCCTCGAGGACTGCCGCGTCCTCGAGGACCCCAACGACGACTCCATGTCTGACACGCACGGCTGTCCCGCCTACGTCAGCCCCGAGATCCTCAGCGGCTCGGCGCCGTACTCCGGCAAGATGGCCGACATGTGGAGCCTGGGGGTCATGCTGTACACCATGCTGGTGGGCCGGTACCCCTTCCACGACCCGGACCCCGCCACGCTGTTCTCCAAAATCCGCCGGGGCCAGTGCTGCTTGCCGGACGGCCTGTCGCCCAAGGCCAAGTGCCTGCTGCAGAGCCTGCTGCGGAAGGAGCCGTGGGAAAGGCTGACCGCGGCCGAGCTGCTCTCTCACCCGTGGTTCCAGCAGCCGCCGCCGTCCCAGGAGGCGGCGCCGGGCGAGCAGGACGCCGGCGCGGCGGAACAGACGGTGCCGACCTTCCACGTGGAGGAGGACAGTGATCTGTTCTGCTGACAAACTTGACTCAGCTGAGTCCGGCTGAGGGACCAAAACAGAAACCGTTGAGGGATTCACCGTCGTTTTTGGTTATTTTTTTTTAAAAAAACATTGGCACTTTTTAGAAACACGTTGCGTACTGTTGTGTGTACATACACCCTCAAGCTTTCTACAAAACTGTACTGTAGTTTATTGTGGTATACTTGCAAAGGGCATTGCTAACAATGATCATTCATTGTGTTTTCACGTGTGTGTTTTTTATTATTTGGTGCTAAAAGGACTGTCACGGACTCGATGTCAGGCCAGGATGTTGCTCCTCTCGCTCCTCTCGTGCGCTGACTCACCAGCTGGCTCGCGGAGGCCTGACGCTAGCTAGCGTGTGACACGCTAGCTAGCGGCGGCGTGCCGCTGACGATCTGGCGGCGGTTCAAGCTCACAGATTTCGACATCGCGCGCGGACGGGTTAAGGAAGGCGACGGGTGCAACCGGGGCAAGAAAAGTGGAAGGAGTTTATCACACGCACACTCAACAACAAGGATGTTTAAGCTCACGCAGACCTTTGGCTCGTGTGCAACTAGCCACACCTGAACTCAACACCAAGGTTTCTGCTTTAGAAATAAAAGCCGGGAGCTACTGTAGTGTTAAAGTCACATGTTTTAGCAGCAGGAGAGGAGACAGCCTGGGGCCAAGCACTCTAGGAATTCGTCAGAAAAGATCAAAAACATCCCAAAACCAGGAAAATACCCAACAGAGGAAAGTAAAGGCTTTGTGAGTTGAGCCGTCGAACCTGTTTGGAGCTGTGCTGATATGTGCCCATATCACTGTGTTTTATAAACTGCATGGCCCTGAATCCGTCACAGTCAGGCGCTGTTTGATGTCGGTTGTCTGACGATGACTCAACACTTGAGCGTGTCTGTGCAGAATGGTCCTGACCTTGACTGGAAGAATCCATTGCGGCTCCTTTCACTCCCTCCAACGCTACTTTCCCCCCTTACTTTCGTTAGCTAGTGCCATAACCCGCCGCGTTAGCGTGTAGCGCTGACAGCGCGCGCCGCTAGCTGCCGGGGTGAGCGGCGGGCTAATCGAACGTCTGCTCCGGCCTCATCCGCCCGACGCGCCAGATGGCCACAAACGTGTGACGATCTGAATTGCTCCCTCGCAGAGGAGCGGTTTAAGAGATTTATGATTCTGCTCCTCCGGCAAACGCGTCGAGTGACTCACGCGATCATGTGACATGTAGAATAAAGCGACATGGGTGCACTCGGTATTGCACTGTGAATTATGGATTTGTGACAGAGCCTGGAGGACGCCATTAGTCCAGACAGGTCACACGCAAGAGTTATGTTCATTGTACAAAACCTGTAAATATGTATATTTGAAATGTGTGTGGAGATGTCAAATAAAGATCACATTTTTTCATATTCACACGCCTTTTTTTATTATTACCGCTTGTCACTCGGCCACCTGCGCTACGCGGCCTGAAGGCACCCCCCCCCCCCACCTCCTCACCACGGCGAGTAAAAACAATATGTTTTCTCATTTTTTTCAGCGCCTTCAATTTCATCCTCGCAAGGGGAAAAAAAGAAAAAAGCTTCCAAGCGCTCGGTGTTCTCTGACCTTTGCATAATGTAACATTTAACTCCTCAAACACACGGATGTCAATAGTGGGTCAGTGTCATTTCCTGGAATGCAGGAGGGGGTGGGGGTGTTTTTTTTTTTCTCCACAGCTTCAGCTGGAAGTCAAGGTCAGCTAATAAACACCAAATCCATTTGTTGGCTTTCCTGTCCAATCCACTCTTGCTTATGAATCACTTTCTGACCTATTGCAGCTTGGCATGTCTCCACCCTCCGTGTGTTTAGACTACTCCAGGCTCGGCTGGCCGGGGCTTGCGTAATCGTTTTAGCGCGCACGTGTTCGTACCTGCCTGCGTGTGTGTGTGGGCACAGGAGTCAGATTGGATATCAACAGAGTAGCTGGAGTGTCTCAGCTGCTGGGGAGCTGCCAAAATCGCAGACTGCCGAACCCGCCAGCGCTGGGATACCCCAGGGAGGGAGGCAGGGCCCCTAATAATTACACTAGCTTTATGTCCAATAATGGAAATATGGAGAAATGCGTCAGAACAGGAAAGTGAGAAGGATGATGAGGTGGAAGAGAACATGAAAATCTAATAAAAAGCTCCCATCGACCAAGCTACAACAACTACACTAGTTTGAAGGGCTACTTTAACTTACAGATGTTGGAGCAGCATCAATCTTCTTACGTAACCAAGAAAATGTAAGGCAAACTTTAAATGTTATTGTTATCTGGGATTCAGAGTGTTTAGGACGAGGTGACGCTTCCTTGCTGGGAAGCTCTGAGCTCAGACTGTCCCTTCCGTTTGACCCTTCCTTCCCAAACATGCAAACCCTTAAATAACAGAGCCCAGACTTCCTCGTGATGGCTTCCTACCAGGCAAAGGAAGCGGAGACGAGCGAGTGACTTCACAGTAAAGCACCTGCTGCGCTCTTGTTCCTGGAAGCCTTTGGCCCCGCTGACGGAGCCGCTGATGCAATGGAAACAGCCGCCGCTCATTAAATGACTCTTTGACACAGTTTGTTTCACACCACAAATCCCTGGAGGAATGCGAGGTATTGTGTTGACCTGTCGCGGGGCGAGGAGTGCGACTGCGCGCAACAGGTCTGGCGTTCTCACACGTCATCTGGAGCCACGACAGGCGAACGTGGAATCTGTGGCATGGAGCTCTGACCTCTGCTGCAGTCTGCTGGAGCTCCGGGAAACTGCGCCACAGTCACGGATGATGCTCTCAAATACTTTATTGTTGGACAACAAAAAAAACTCCACGAGGCGTTGCATGATCATCGTGATGGGAACATTGTTATGATGTTAATGGATCGGCTGATTAACCGCTCACTGCTACGAGCCTTTAATGCTGTGATCCACCTGAGATAATCAGACGATCGTAAAGGAATGAGCAGGAGATTTACGTCAGAATTTGGGCTCGTCCTGTGATTTATGGATTAACTGTGGGAAATCTGATGTCAGACTCTCAACCACACTCTGCACCGTGATGACCTTTTGGAACATGTCATAACAGGAAATGTCCAGAAGAGGGCAGTGTTTTCTCACAGACGCTCAGGTTATGCTTTATCTTTCATTTTATCGCATTCTTATGCTTAAAAGCAGGTGAATCGGGGGTTGTCATCCTGTAGATGACGTCACTGGATTTATATCGCTGCAAATAGACACGGTGGCATATTCACGCTTTGCCACCACCACATATGTGGGTGGGTAAGAAGAAGGAAAATACAAAAACATGAAGCAATTTGGGTTTTATGTGGTCTTAAAAAGCGCCGTACCAAAACTGTGCACGCGGTTCGCTCACAGACAGATGGACGCTTTTACAACCAATCAGTCGTCCTTGGCTCCGGCCATCAAAGACGCTGCCAAATTGTCCAACGGCGGCGCACACACCCGCACGGAGCTCCACACAACTGGCGTCACCACACTGTAACAGTGAGATTCATCCCAGCGGCGCCTAGAACCACTTTTCCCAACACACAAACCTGTTTAGTTTTCCATCCGCATCAAAATCTTTTTGGTGGGAGTGAACTTGAACTTCCTGTCCGTTCTCTACCCGTTACACACCAGTTATCACCTTGGACCGACTCATGTAAAAGTTAAACACAGTCAAAAATACTAGCCTCCATTGGCACCAATTTCCTTCTAAGCCTGTCTGCTGTTTCACTTTATGCCTCGGGTGATGGGACATTTGCTTGTATAATCCAAATGAATCCCTCCTGGAGGTAGACGCAGCAGAACCTCTAAGACTGGACTGTTCAGTGGGTCTCATGTCCAGCGTGGCATGTTGGCGCATCATTACATCCATTCAGCTCTAATGGCTGCTGCCGAACGGCTAATGAGCCGCACGTCACTCCGTCCACCAATTCCAGTGTATGTTTTGCTGCGGCTTCCTAGAAATGTGTTATTCTGGGCGCGGGAGCGGCCGCGTCAACGCTGACATCGCTGACTCACGGCGGCGGCTAATGGAGACAGGCTGTACCGGCGTTGTCTGAAGCCGCACGCACTGACAGTTCTGAATAATCCAGAGACGTATTACCAACACGCTGCCAATTCTTCCTGCCAGTCACCAAAGCAGCATCTCAAAAAAAAACACTCCCTACAAAATAAATAAATAATAGTAATAATAATAATAACCCTGAAAAAAAGCACATGCACACAGTTGAGTCTCTCAGTGAACCTGCCACTGTGCTACAGTACAATGCCTCACACACACTTAGAAGAAAAATGTACAAATTTACTGTAGTTTGGTTAAATTGAGAGACAAATGACTACAAAGAACAAATGTTCGGCCGTCTCGTTCCCTTTCACCGCATTCAGGGAAATATTGAACAGACGCTTTTATCTCCAGTCGCCCTGTGGAGCGTTTTCTCTCTCCTGGATGTCAGTCGTTCGTTGACGGGCACAAAGAGCTTCAAGGACCGTCGTCCTCAAGGTGCACACTTTATATATGAACAAGCTTTATTTTATTTGATGCACATAGAAATCTTCCAAAACACCCAAGTTAAAGGGAAACATTGAGTCAATAACAAACCCATACTTTAATATCTAAGGGTTTAAAGAGGACCTGGCATCTGTTTCGCTAGTTGAGGGTGCACTACATACAGTATAAGCTGCTTAACATCACCCTGGCTGTAAAAATGATTAGTCAGCAGTTTCCCAAGCTGATGGCAGTGGGAAAATAGTATTGGCCAAAGAGATTAGCTCCAAACTAAACAAAGAGCGCAGTGTGCAGGGATTTGCCCTGCCGCACGGGGTGTCTGCTAATCGACTACAGTGAGGCTGTGGCTGCAGCCTTTGGGGCCACGCGTGTCATCGAGCTTTGTTATCGGACCAAAATGCCCACGAGCCAACGCGGTGCACACTCGAGTCTGTTTATTTGATGCGGAGCACATGGATCCTGTTGTATGTTGGAATAAACGGGGGTCATTTGTCCACGGCAGCGACAGGAGAGAGTGTGTCGTCTAACGAGCACGCACACACACACACACGCACGCACGCACGCACGCACACACACACACACACACACTGGTGTATTTTTGTACAGGAGCTGGAGTAATCGATTGTTTGGCCACTTGGGGGAAGCAGAATCAAGTTGTGAACTCAACAACACACCATCAGAGTGAGACGGAGCATCGTGACCCTTCAACTAACAGCTACAATAATTCAGGGGCCATTTGTACTATGTGTCACTCCTCCTTTTGCTTAAGCACTTTCATGTCATGTACTTGTACTTGCATTACAACAAGCGTGCCATGTCTAATTAAAGCAAACCTCACTGATCCTCAGGTGAGGGATTAAGCAGACATTAGGCCTCCGCTGCCACTTAATCCACCACCAGCGCTTGTGTAAGCGTCTCACACCCGTGCTCAGCGGCTCATTACCTCGGCCCTGAGTGGGAGAAATTAGGAGCACTTGGTGGAACGAGCGTCCCTCCACAGTGGGAGCATAGACACTGGGACCTCGGCTGTCCTGAACATGAAAAGTTGAAGACGGGATTAAATCACCAATCCACATCCTCGCACAAAGGCCTCCTTCCCTTTCCCTCTAGTTACTGAAGAGGGGAGCAGTGAAAAGGGTAATCTTTCACTCGCTCGCATAGCACAAAGGCTTAGCTGGAGATAAGCTCACACAGCAAGTAATACAAGACACCCCTCACTGTGACAGGGAAGCTGCTCACACATGTGAGAGGATGTGCATGAGCCTATACATTACATGCAGAAGATAAGGGAATGCAAATGTAAGGACACTAAGTACTAATACGCAAAAGTGTAAGAGCCACTTCTGCAGCTAAACGGCAGCAACACGAGCTCCGGCAAAACAAAATCAGTTCGTCTTGGCGTTTGCTCGACACCTACTGCACGTCTGTGGCCCGGAGTTGATGGATGCGTTGCTGCACATATCAGGTAGCTGCCGAGCTGATGAGCGAGCAGGTGATGGATGAGGAGAGGGGGGGAGAAAAGACTAAGGGGAAAGGTGGGAAAGGAAGTGAGAGAGGAGGTTGGAGGGAGACAGAGGAGGGAACGAAGCGGTACAAGGCCAGGATCCCAGCAGAGTCAGAGCAGCTGGAGGAGAGGAGGCGAGGGGACGAGGGGGCGAGGAGGCAAGGAGTCAAGGAGGCAAGGGGGCGAGGAGGCAAGGAGGCAAGGAGGTGAGGAGGCAAAGAGGCGAGGGGGCAAGGAGGCAAGGAGGCAAGGAGCCAAAGAGGCGAGGAGGCGAGTAGACAAAGAGGTGAGGAGGCGAGGAGGCAAAGAGGCAAGGAGGCAAGGAGGCAAAGAGGCGAGGAGACATGCTGGGAACCCTGTGTGCATGTCTCCACGCTGTGGGGGCGCCGCTGCCTCTCCTGCTCATGGGCCGCGTGCTCCGATCCCCAGCCTCTGATTACGGGGCCTTCGTGAGGGCCCGTGGCCGCCGTCAGCCCATGATTACGTTTGTGCTCGAGAGCTCCTCGGCACGCCGGGACGCACGTACAGAGCCATTATCCGAGTGGGCGCCTTCCGTGCAGCTTAAAGGTTAGTTGTGGATTCGAGGTTTTCATCCATGTGCTCAGGGTTGGGGTTGATCGAAAGTCTGGTTCAGAGCTGAGTCAGGAAAACAGGGGAAGTAGCTGCAGAAATATCTGAATATCGAGATCCCACCGAATCATGCGCTTGTTCCCACTTCAGGCTTCCTCTTTCAAAGCAAAGCATTGTCTCACACCCAGCGTGCGTCCCCATGGTCACCAGGAACGCATGCAAAGAGTCCATCCATCTCCCAGGAGCCTCCACAGCGACATGACTTTAACCATCCATCTCCACATCGCTGCCAGCGCCCCCACACTTTCCACTCAACCAAAGAGGGCACGGGATGGCGCGAGGAGAGCGCTGCAGGGGTCCATTGAAGTGCTTTCCAGCCGGGAAGACCACCCCACAAGCCCACCGTCGCCCGTAGTCCGCCTGAAGGTCGCGCCTCCCCGAGTCATTTCACGCTGCTGCTGCTGCTGCTGCTGCTCAGGGCCTCTGAGCTCCCTCCTCATCCTGCAGTCCAGCGCCTTCCTGCTGGGCAGGAATCAAAGAGCGCTGGGACAGACCTTCAAGCCCACCAAAGTCAAAGGCTTCGCAGCTTGGGCATCTGTCATGAGCAGAGCAAAGGAGCAACTCAGCGGGAGACCGGCCGTTCTGATACAAATCCATGTTCTTTTCTGCGGGATATACTGTATGTGTGGTAAGGTCATAAAGTGAAGGAAGGCCACAGGAGAGCACTTTAATAAGCTCAGCTATGAGGCACATGGACGCACGAAGGGAAAGGAGGTGTTAGTCAAATCATCAAATTCATCTGCTTTGGAGACTACATTTTTTTGGCCGGTGGAAGTAAGTGGTTCTCCGACCCAGACGGCAGACAGCCTGTTGGAGACGGCACAGATGTGCTGATGCTTTCATTCTGCAGGCGAAACGCTTCCCTGCTAAGAAGCCAAGATCAGGTCAGACTATAATTAATCGAGTTATGATTTCAGGGTTGTGTCACGTAAAACAGGAAGTCTTTAGAGGTCAGTGGGAGTCGCCTTATAAAGTCAGCGCTATGTAGCTAACCAGTGAGAAACAGGATGGTAATGGTAGATTATTATTAATTAATTAAGTACATTACGTACGCCAACAAGGCCTCGGGGCCGACCAGTAGAACCAGTACAGGCAACTGGCTCCCTGGTCTTCACTGTGTGCTGATGAAGCCTGACTGGAAGTGCTCCACGTATGAAGGCCTGTATACTGGCAACTGTGGAAACGGCCGTGAAATGTGATTGAGGGCGATCCCTGATCTGGAGCTCAACCATCTGAGGGCAACGTCTAAGATACAATAGCGCTGCAATCCCAGTCCCGTTTCCAGCCACCCGCTTTGAATGTTATCACCATTAACATATGGGTGACAGTACTTATCAGCCCATTTGTATGGGCCTGTAGGTGCCTGCTCTACCTCGCTAACAGCTAGCAGCTAGCTAAGTAGCTACGTTCAGCAGCTTCGGACGTTATTGTGCTTAGGGTTAGGGTTAGCTAACGGCTGGGGGGTTAAGGTTATGGTTAGCTAACACAACACAGCTAGCTAGTAGAAGTTATGCTCGCTAACATAATCAAAATCAAAAACTCAATGACACATTCCTCGTCTCGACACGGGAGCCGTTACAGGAGCAGGAACCTCTGACACGCGGCGGGACACTCGTCAAGCGTGTCCTGTGAGGCCGCGATGCCACCAATTACCTCGGCGAGTGTCAGCGGCGCGTCCCGTCTGCCTGACAGATGATTTTGACCCGTGTACAGGCGAGGAGCCTTCGTCTGGCTGACGCGTGGGGACGGGATGCGAGGGAGAACGCGCCGCTGGCGTCCTGTACAGCCGCAGCCTGCGGCGGGAAGAGGAGCTGACGGGCTTTGATGGCATCTTTGCGCATCCCAAAAAGACGCGCACACACAAACACACACTCACCCCCTAATGATCGGGTCCATAACCTGCTTCCCGCTGAGCCCCAGAGCTCAGCTACACTTTTCCGGAGCTATGATAAGAGGCGACTGGCTCGTGGCGAGGACAATGATGGCAATGAAGCTTATTTATAGCATAGCACTTATCAAAACAAAACACGGCAACTGCTTCCCATAAAACCCAAATAAAAGGCAAATTACTGGAATAAAAACGCAGCGACACAAAAACAGGACATTGGCTCTTTCTTCCGAACAATGACTGAGCGTCTATGTTATCATGACTCGTAATAAAATACTCAATAAAGCTTCAACATAATGTGACAGTGAAATAAACATCTAAATAAAATCATATGAATTAGAGGCAGCAGAACACTTGGTGCCTTTCGGAGTGTGGAGTGTGTGACTCTCCACACTGTTATTAACATTCCCTCCAATATTACGCCCCGGCGTTAACCACAATAAGACTCTCGAGGCTTTCGTTCCACGCATGTGACGCCATCCTTTGTTGTCCGTGCTGCTGTTATTACCGTAATCAGGCCTCTGGACGCGCTGGAATTTCCTCCGTCGCGGCTCGAGCAGCAGGTAGTGAGCGAAGCGTGCGCGCGCCTCGTGCACGGCCCGGTGCCGCAGGTCCGTTGACTTCCTGGGCTTCTTGTGTCGCCTGGTTCCGTATTTACTCCGGTGCCTGAACCTTTTTTTTCCCCGTTTACACTAATTGCAGCCCTTCAGCAACCGGGCACTCGACACGGCGCAACCACGCTGCGTTTCCCTTTTAAAGTTGTGTCCCCTGATGTTCACGAGATGCATTTGGGCAAAGAAAAACAGCCGGTGTCCATTAAAAACGTCCATTAAAAGCGCCTGATTGTGCTGCACGCCAGAGTTGACTAAATTAAACCAAACACGCCGCCCTAATGTCAAACACCACGCTGGAGTTTTAGCTTTAATTTTCATTCTTATTAATCATTTCAGGTTGGGCCCGTTTTGTCGGACTCATTTCCTGCGAACGCACCAGAAGGGGCTCGGCTCCTGCGCGGCTGCCTGGCGGGAGCCGGACCGCATGGTGAGCACCGGCGGCACCAACCAGAACACCCCGACCCTCACTCGGAACCATTCTGGATTAGAAAATAATGAGGTTCTGCCTCCCCTCGTTTCATCCAGTGATGTTTGACAAAGCTCCGAGAAGCCGAACTGAGTTCATCTTTAATTGGGAGCAACTGAAACGATTCGTTAGATTTTCTAATCTAGCGTCAGATCTGTCCAGGTGGCGGTCTGTTATGCTACAATCTTTGGCTACTTGTAAATGACACATGCGCTAATAACTCCATCGTTGTTTTGATCTAAATGTCGTCTGTTTGCAGGACGGCGGCAGAGAAGCGAGAGCGGAGGTCAGAGGTCACCCCCACGTGCCGGAGAGGTGACCGCGCCAGCTGTTAGCCGCGCTCGCGGCGCTCGCGGCATCTGGAAGCCGCACATTTATGCAAATGCGCTGCAATTAGTCCGTGGGAGCTCATCTGGTGTAATGCCCTCCCCAGACGCGGCCAGGGATCATCAAGAGCGGAGCCAAGAGGTTTAAACCGCCGAGAGTAAAATTTCATGAATACTGATGTGTCATGTAACACTCTGTCTGACCTCCCTGCAGACTCCCCCGCCGTAGCACAGGAGTCTATTCTGCTTTTCACAAAGCTGTTAGTGACAGCACCTCCGCCGCCCGTGGAATCATTAGCAGAGGAAGCTCGGCACACTGACACTACCCGAACAAATGACCTCTGTGTCCAGACAGGTAAGGAAAACCCTCAGAGTCTGTGGAGGGGGACGAGGCCGCCGGCTCCTGCAATGGATGAAGTCCCAGCGCGTTCTCGAGCCTCCCATTCAAATTCATTGCTTTTCATACACTGTCAGTCTTGAGCGCCGGATCATCCCAGGTTCCCTGTACCCTGACCTCGGCTGCTGATGTGAGAAATGGAAAAAAACACGCCGGCCTCGGGTTCCTGAAGGTGATCGATTGCCGTCCTGCGCTGATTTGAAAGTGAAGACGACGGCGACACGCATTCTGAGCAACACCTCAGTCCCCGAGACAGATGGTGCGCCGCGTAGCGCGTGCCCTCGGCCGCGTGAGGCGAGGGGCCGTCGCTCCACACTCCAAGCATCCACCACACTCCAAATTACACCACCAAGGTGCTCCATTTCAGCCGGGACTCAGGAGAATACACCATTATGGTCTATTTGTATCATGTGCTCCTTCAAGATCATAAAACGCAGCGTCTGAAGAGTTGGGTAATAACCTTGAAAAGGCAACAGGACCACAGTTTACAAGAGCCTCCTTCCATCACGCACTCGCGGCAGCGCAGGCCGATATCCAGCATTAAGTTTGCAAATGCGGGTTGAATTAATTATAGAGGTCAGCTCAAGCAAGTCTGAGAACCACCTTTGTTTGAATTGTCGATGAATCTGGTAAAGCCGCACGTGATCACGCGCGATGTGAAATCTGGCAACGCGGCGCGAGCTCGTGGCCATTTTGAACGGGTGATTACTCAGGCAGCATCGTTAAAGCGGCTGCTAATTTCGAGTAGGAAATCGTAGCTGCGGGAGGAGCGGAGGCAGAACGCTAATCCACCCGGAGGAACCCTCCTCCTGCCCGCTGCGACTTCTCCTGAGCGCCCCTTTTTACTGCGAGCGGCCTCTGGAGAGTCTAGAACAGGCGGATTATTTTAGACAGCAGAGCAGCTGTGGCCGGGAGGAGTTCAAACCAGCAATCGGTGCAGAGGCCGTAATGAGCATGTACTGTAAATGCAGGGACGCAGCAGCTCCAGTAAGACACCAGCACATTATACACGGCACAATTCCTCTCATTTCTCATCTTTCCCGTGGCCCGGCTTCACCTCACGCTCTGGACTTTATGCAAAACACCAGGTAATGACTCAGCTTTAATTCATTTAGGAGCTATTCAGCGCCGTGGAAATCCCTCAGACCTGGCGCCCACACAGGGTGAGCTCACGCTCAGTGTCACCGGAGGAATGAGCCACTAATCTGCGTCTGGCTCCGTTTTACGCAGACGTCGAGACACAAACAGAGTCAGAAGGACTGATTGCCAAATTAAATGATAACAGCTGTCCAGATGTTGGGATAGAAGCTGCTAATTGAACTGATAATGGGGACAGTCTGGTGCCCTTGTAAAGCACACGAATACAATGACAAAGGAATCACACCGAGGGGTTCGTCTGAACTACATTTAATCTCTAAACAGATAAGGCGAAACCGTGTCGCTGCCCTTTCGTCCTCCCATTTATAGACTTAATGGGGCGTTAACGCAGAAGAGAGAGGCCTTTCACTGTTTACTGGTGCTTTTTTCAGCCTCATGTCATGCAGAAAAGTGACTTTTGAGTGAAACCTTCTGTAACGTGAATAAAAGCAGCTGCTGGAAGACGCAGCCCGTGATCCAACCGTTACAAACGGCACATTGTGTAAAAAAAAAAGGCGTCACGCGGGAGCTCCTTTCGTTCGCCATCCACTTAACGACAACTCGCCGTGAACGCGTCGCCAGCGAGCGGCGCCGAGGGACCGCCGCGACAGAACAATGCAGCCACCTGCCTCCGCGAGCCGCCGCGGACCTGTTCCCAGAAACATACAGAGGAGGACGGGAACGAAGAATGAGACGAGACGAAACGAGCTCAAAGCAACTGTTGCACAAAGGATGGAGGGAACACGGGAGGAGGAGATAAGAGTTAAATAATACAAAGAAAGGTCGCTCAATAAAAGCAGATGCACTGTGACCGTTGGCATTAGCGGCTGCTGAGGTGCCATTAACTCATTCATCCTGCTCGTCTGGTGTCGCTACAGGTTTAGCAGGAGCAACGCGAGGAGGAACTAGGGGCAGCGTTCCTGTTTTTCCAGTTCTGCTGTGAATGAGTGGATCAGGTGTCGTGAGGGTGGGTTTGAGGAAACGCACGTAGGAACTTCTACACCTCGAGCCTAGAAATCTGCTCAGTGTGTCACTTTATAGGTGTATTGTTTGCTCATGGCCGTTTAGTCATCTCTGCTGCTAGACATTCATGTTACTCATCAGGACAGTTATTACATCACACCATTATCTGTCCTCAGGACACTGGAGCGTTTCCTGGTACGAGTCCAGCATATAAAGAACAGGACCAGTCCAGGTGGAGCCAAACAAACCTTTTCCTGTCGTTCGGCCACAAAGAACAAAGGCCACAGTGGTGAGACACTCGCCGGGCGTTTCTGAGCCTATTCACACTTGATTACGTGTTGGGAAATAGCCCTGCGATGGGCCGCCATGGGGCCTTTGTTGCCCAGCGTGTGTGTGTGTGTGTGTGTGTGTGTGTGTGTGTGTGTGTGTGTGTGTGTGTGTGTGTGTGTGTGTGTGTGTGTGTGTGTGTGTGTTCTTTCCATCTCATGCTAGGACTGAGCCCGCTGGTTTATTTAAGCTGATTTGGGGCGGTGACCCGTCGTGTCCACTGGTCAGAACCAATATCTGCTGGTCACAGTTTGCTCTTGATGACTAGGAAACACACAGTGGCATTAACTGAAGCAACACAGGCACAAAGGCTTCACATAAGTAGTGCTATACGCAGTACAAGCCCAGCAACGCAGCGTCTCCAGGTCCTTGAAAGCTCGGAGCTGGAGGCGCCTCGTGCTTTATGCGGACTCTCCTAATGGTTCGCTCCTTTGTTAGCGTTTGTGTAACGGATTAGCAAATGGAAGAGTTCTTTCCCAAAGCTATAAACTGTCACGACGAGCTCAGATTCCCGTTGACGCGGCGTCCGTTCGACTCGTCTACGTGTGATTGGGCGCAGGCGCTAAACAGCTGGAAGCACAAAGATGAGGCCACACGTTGGTCAACGGCAATTTCACATCCGTCTTCAGGTGGACATCAATCACGAGAGATCAAACGTCTCTCTTCATTTCAGCGACGCTGCGGTAGGAAAAGAATCCCCACTGTGTTGTTGTCTCATAATAAAATTAATCAGACTTCCTATAGAAACAAAAGCCCACACGGCAGCAGCTGGCATCGCGTCCCGAGCTTCGGAGGCGAGCACTGACATTTGATTATAATTGGGTTAAGTCTACTACGTCCAAGCTTTCACATCCCATCAGGAGGAATGGCCTGGCAGTGGATGCTGGATGCTGGCGCTTCCCTGTGAGAGCACTCAGAGCGCGATACGCCCACCCGCTACGGAGCGGTACGTGTGAATGATTTGTGGAAAAATAAAGCCACCTCAGAGATATTAATTCAAAGCTCGTGCAGCTGCTCCTATCAGGCTGTTCTAGCATGTCACACACACACACACACACACACACACACACACACACGTCACATTTTAATGTCCATGAGGTTTTACAGGACATTCGGGTTATTTTTACTAGACTCTTGCATTTTGAACTGAGACTTAGTGATTTTTCACCTTATTCAGGCCTAAAAACGCACAAAACCTGCAGCCGTGGAGGCCAGCATCAAGGCATCAACGCACACTAACGACTCGCAAGCCTTGCGAGGTTGGAACCTGCTCCTCCAGCTGCACCTGAGATGCGGGAGGGTCCCGCGTCTCCAGCTCTGCAGCTCCAGCAGGCTGCAGCCACGTGCTGCATAACTCCAGCCTCCGTGTAAACCTGTCTAATATACTGGGGAAAAGCTGAGCTTGACAAGACCCCAGGGAGGGTTTACGGTGTCCTGATTTGATTACAGCGCTGCTGAGAGCATCAAAGCCACCTCTGGGATGGAACACATCTGGTGGCCAAAGAAGCCAGAAATCAAACTGTCAAATGTAGGATGCCGGTTCAGCCTGGCTGGTCCCATGATAATTAGGAAAGACAGATTATTTCGAGGCGCACTTTAAAAAGAAGAAAGAGGGAAAAACAGAAGAACATAATGTGGAGTGGTTTCAAAACAGCCACGTTACAGACAGCGTTGCAATTATTAGGTTGATGACAACAAAAACGAGACGTCACTGGAAGAAAAGTGACATCAGGGCGGATCACTGACGTCATCTGTCATTACGTCAATTGTTGTGTACACGATGCACACAACTTTTTTGGTTTACGTGGTTGATGAAATGACGGCTTCGCAACAGGTTGCAATTGAAGCAACGTGGCTTTAAACAGAAAGTACAAGTATTTTTAAACCATGTGAATGAGATATGAGCAAGTTCCCATCACTGAGCACACACACACACACACACACACACACAGAGCCCACACTGCTGCGTCACCAGCGTTTTGTCAACATTAAATCATAAACATGAAACGGGACAGCTGAGACCTGACACCGAACCAGAACAAAGCCGAGCACAAAACAACAGTCAGCACGATGACGATTAGCAGCGGTTCCGTCTCAACCCACTGGAAAGCGTGCTCACAGATGTTTCCTGGCTGCTGCTTCACACTCACTCACGCGGGGACGCGCGTTAACCCGGGTTGGTTGTTGCATTTACTGACCCGGTACCACAGACACGTCTACTCTACCGCCAACACGTGCGTCCAGGTGAGGAAACACATTTGTGCTATAAATAATTTCGCTACTTGAATAGACAGAATTTGAGAACGTGTAATTAAAAGTTTGCAATTTTAACACTAAGATAATACCATTAATAGCTGGGACTTTTTTGATTCGCGTGTGCTCCACTGGGGAGAAATAATCCAATGTTCTGTGTTAAAATCTGTAATCACTGAGGCACAAAACAGCTGATGAGGAGGTGATGCCTCAGCTGTCGCTCGGTCGCCGCTCCGGTTCGGATGAGCTCGTCCTCCTGAGCAGGTGACGCGAAAGGTGCGTTAGGTTTGTCTGTTCACGTCAACATACTGTACCTGTGCTCAACGGTTCAGAGCCTTAAATGTTAGGAATGAGAGCAGCGCCTCAAGAAGAATGTGATGATGTGACCAAAACCAAGCGGAACGAGGAAAAGTTTCAGAGCGGTGACAAACTCCACAGCTATAAATAAAATGAGCTGATCACTGCCATCATCAGGGCGCAGTGAGCATCCATGGACAGTGATGCAACATTGTATCATCATCCTGAGGTTGTAAAACTATTCTTCATGCAGTTTACTGACTTTAAGGCCTTTGCGTTAACACCACTTTCGGTCATTTCTTTATCCTAATGCAGGTTTTTTACGCCCACTCCAGATGTTGGCCACTGGCATATTCACAACATTTCACCCCACCCGTGTCGGCTTCGCCAAACACGGACGAGGAGGAGGCAGCTGTTACACATACTGATCATCTCAACTGATTCGAGGTGGATTGCAGCACACGTTGCCACGGTGATAACTGAATTAGTGAGTGACACGGAGACAGAGTACACCATCAAAATCACACACTTTCTAATGAAGTGATGCAATAAAAAGGTAATACATGTGACTATTTTAAAGCAACATTTTTCTTCCGTATGAGGTAAATAAAAATCACGCCACCATGAATTTAGTTTCACTAAAGCTCAACAGCACAGTAATGTGGCTAATAAACAGTTATGAAACATAACTGATCTATTGTTGTGCTGAAGTCAAATTAAAGTAGATGCTTATGACTCATAAAGCCTTTGTACACAGCAACTCATTAGCAAGTGGCAGCAGTCCTTAATGAGAGCTCCTTCGTTCTCACCAGCAGTGAGCGTTTGCTCCCACTCTCCTGGTACAAAAAAACAGGACTCGTTTTCAAAAGGAGGCGATGAATGGTGGTTTACTTGAAACTTGGGTACAGTTAACACAGACTTCGACCGGGGCAGCACACACCAGCCCCAGAACTGAAGAATTACCCTTGAAGGCAGAGAGAGAGAACTTGCAGCTTTCAGCAGCAGCTCTGGCACCATGTCGTCTGCGGTGGAGTTGAAGTTGAACCATGGGAGGATTAAGTAACAGGACACGGGATGAGTAGAAACGCTCTGCTACAGAACGATGACAGCTGAGGAGGAATGACGTGAGAAACTTGTATAAAACTATACATTCTGTGTGAGCGGTGAGCCACAAACAAGCCTATCAATTAATGTAATCAAGTTCATTTATCTCATAAATGATAATAACTACAACAGGCATTTAGCATCAGACGCTGTGTGACTATTGAGGCTTTTAAGGCAATAACTTTGTTGACGCTCGACGCGCACCAGAAACGATAATACTGAATTAGAAGTGATGACGTCCCGTGCAGGCTCGCTCTAGGGCGGAACAGCCCGTGTTTGTTAAAGGTCACTCTACTTGCAAAGCAATTACTCGAAGAGCGTGAAAAGGGGCAGGCGTCAGTCCGCGCCCGCGTGCCCGCGCGTCTCCCCCGCGCCGCTCACGTGCGTGGCCAGCTCCCGCAGCACGGCCGTCCGGCCCAGGTGGTCGTTGCGCCGCTTCTCCGCGATCATATCCTCCAAGCTCTGGAACTCCAGCACGTGCGCGTGCTTGTCCGACACGAGGAGCTTGAGCCGGTACGGCTGCTTGCCTATCCGAATCTCCCCGCCCACCTTGAACTCGCGCCTGCCGAACCGGCACCAGGCGGCGAAGCACTCGGAGTTCCTCCAGCTCAGCTCCCGGTCCTTCAGGCCCACCTGCTCCATCGCGTTCTGCACCACCACGTCCGCGCCGAGCGCCTTGAATCGGTACCGGTCGTTCACGACCCGGCACCGCCGCCCCTGGCTCGCGTCCGTCAGGAAGCTGTTCTTCACCTCGGCCCGGTGCAGGTGCACCACCTGGAAGTCGCCCACGTACACGGCCCAGTGCGGGTACTGGCCCGTGGCCACGAACTCCACCAGATCGCCCGCTTTGCATTTGTTGAGCAGGTTTTCCGGGGAGAACACGTCCAGGCTGGCGGACTTGACGCTCTTCTCGTAGATGCACTCGTCCCGGTAGAACACGGCGCACTCCACCTCGTCGCGCGGCTCGTGCTGCTTCTCTTCCTGGTTCGGGTCTTTATCCGTGACTTCCACCGCACAGCCGTCGTCCATCTCGTCGTCGTCGTTGGAGAATATATAGGAGACGCCGATCCGCGGGCCGTCCTCCGCGTCCACGCCGTTCGGGTCCACGGTGGGAACTTCCGCGTAACTTAAATGTGACAGCTTGTCCACCTGGTTCCCCATGACGCTGCGTAACACGATCGGACGCGCAGAGCCGCTACCGCTCCACAAACATCACCTGCGCCGTCTGCCTCAAAGCGTCATGGCTTCAAACTTCCCTCGCGCCGCCGTCCGTCGCACGGGGGGGGGGTTGATCCAAATTGCGCATACGAGTGTCGGGCGATGTGACGGGACGGTCCGTTAGTGCCTCATCAACAAGTGGAGTTCGGACGAGTCCAACTGGTTTCGAATCCAGCCGGTGGATACGCGGCTCAGGGGGAGCCTCGCCTTGTGCGTGGAGTCCCCGCGTAAAGTTGCGTCCAGCACGATGCGTTTCGCGTCCGCGTCGTCGACGCGCTGAACTACCGACGCCTCCGTGCGAGCGAACCCGTCCCCTGTGCGGACTGCGCGCGGCGCAGCCGAGCCGGAGGCAGGTCTGCGGCTCCGCTTCCACGGCGACACGCAGCTCCGCTTTTAAAGCGGAAGTGCGCGTAATTTTCAGCAGCGCACTTTTAATATCCGCACGCAGAGAGAGAGCGATCCTGGGTGAAACCAGTAAATATGATGATGTTAAACACAACGACTGATCTAATGTATAAACTATATAAAAAGTCTGATTAATAAAAAAAATCATTTGAAGTCATTACAATTTCGATGGTTATTAGCTCATTGTTGTTGTTTTATTTTATTTAATTATTTATTCAGTTATATTTTTTCCGTCTGTATGTTCGTCAATATTTATTAAATGTATTGAATTTCTAGCATTTATTGTATATATTCATACATTTTTACATATTTTTTGTATCATTTTTTTATTTCGTTTAGGGGAAAATGTGTAAAAAAGCAGATTAGTAGCTGAATGTGGCTAAATATCCTCCAGACACACGCCCTGAGTTGTCCTCGGGGTCCAACATCTGTGGACATTTTCCAGCGTGGACCACCTGTCTTTCCTTCAATGAACTGACTCTGCAGTCATTTGCTCCGTCTGCAGCTCCGGGTGGGACCATAATGTCTCCATTTCGTTTGTTGTAGCTTGCCGCCTGCCTCGACCTGCTCACAGTTATGGGTTATTTTCTCACCACTGTATCCACAGGCAGGCGGTGGTGTGCTGGGTGCACCCCCACCCCCACCCCCACCCAAAACGGCACACGCACTGCAGCAGCCACTGTCTGAAACACCTACTGATAATGATAAAGCTGTGAGTGGAAGGGGGGGGGGGGCGAAGGAGAGAGATGGGTGGGGGTACGTCAAATACACAATATCCGAGAGAACACAACTTTGTGACAGGATGGACAAAAGCACAGGTTCGGCCCCAGAGCAAACTGGGAGGCCGCCGGAGGGACCAGTTACAACGGGAAGGCCGTCCAGTGCCGTGGGTGTGATCGAGAACATGCCTCGACACCACTGGTCCAGTTCACACCCGCAGAAAGGAAACTCGGTGGGATCAGCAGATTAGCAGGGAGACCTTAAGGCAGCTCTCCCAAAGACGATCAAGGTAATTAAGACACTGAGCTGCACAGACTCACACTGTGATTTCCAACACAGCCTAATCCCCCCTTAGTGTTTTTCCCCACTCACTGCAGTAAAACCTAATCTGAGTCACAGCGTGTGGCTGACATTTTTTCCATTCTGGCCTCACATCTGGAATTTATTTGTCTTTGCGTGCTTTTCTTTTTTCTTCAACCAACATTGAAACGCGATGAACCAACATGGCCGCGACGTGACTCAACGAAGCCTTATCATCATGCGTCCTGCTTCCTTTTGAACTGATCTAACGACGATAAGGCGGCAGAAGTCGTCGCCTGAGACGTCGGCGTCGTCTCTCCATCCACTGACGTCTAATCGGCGTCGGCTCAACTTCTCACACAGAGTCTATGGGTGCGTCTAAGTCTAAGTTTTTTCCTCTTTTCTAATTCTGACTTCCCTCCTGTTACAGCCCCCAGTCTCGCAACAGTCCCACTTTGACAATGCATATGACGGAAGCCAAAAATAACAAATCTGCAGAATGAATTCAGCAGATGTATTACACCTTTCCGGAGCATGAGGATTCATATCGGCGCATGGCTGAGGGTGTTGGGGAAGAAATGAACTGTTAGAGTGGTGACGCGCAGCCCATTTGACTGCTTCTCGGAGCTTTTTATCCTCGGGTGGCGTGACCCAGTTTCCACCCCTGGTGCCCCCTGATGTCACAGTGTAATTTGCGGTTCTGGGAAATTACTGGAGCAGGGAGGCCTGGGAGACGCAGTCAATTAGGCAGGACTCCTCCTGTCCAGTGGGGGCACAGCCGTCCTCCGACCGACACCGTCACCTTCCTCCAAACCAGGGTTTTCTCACATTTCAAGGCCAAATACGAGCCGCCGTTCCTCAGGACGGGGCCCGTTTGCGGTATAAGTGCACAGATGGACTGAGAGTTCGGACCACGGTGTCTTGAGAGCCATCTGCTCCACCTGGCGAGGGACACGTCCACCCAGTAAAGCTTAATATCACGTAATGCGATTGGCTCCATTTCAAAGCGTCAGGTTGAGAAAACAAGGCGTACAAAAGGAGAAATGACACGGGCAGAGCTTCTCAGGGAGGAAAAGACTGGGTTCCTATTACATATTTATTCATATGTTCATATACTTTGTACATATTTATTTGTAATAACATGTATCTGGAGCAGAGGAGAGGTGGACAACGATGGCAGAGGAGGGCACGTTGCAGGAATGTTATTCTCTTCATTTAGCTCATTCAATAATAGTCAAGGTCCCATTAAACAAGGTACAACGATGATTTCCTAAAATATAGGCTGACATATAAAACTAGCATCTTTTTTTTTTTTTTCAAACACAGGGGTGGATGTTGATCTGGGATCTGAGACAACTTGACCTTGTGACTGCGACTCCATCATAGATGGATGGGGGGGGCTCTTATTGTGAAAGGTAGGTGCGTATGAAAACATACCAAGAGTGAGGCGTATAATACCCACGCACACACACGCGCACACACACACACACACACACACTGTACACAACAGTTTCTACATAGTCATCATGCGTCAGCAGGACCTCACGTAAGTCTCTTTTTCTTTTTCTATTTCAGCATCACGTTTTTGAAACAACAACCACAAGTAGGTCAAGAACTGCAGGAAGAAGATTCCTTCAAAAGAAACTCAACAAAATGGGTTACCGCTCTAAATGCAATGTAAAGTACTTTATATTCTTGGAGCCACACTCAAAATTCATGACAGACTTCACACACTTTTTGGGCCATCACATCTCTGAGAAGCTGGGCAAGACATTAGCATTCGCGTCCCTCGGGTAAGTGACAGTCTTCGCGGCGAAGCGAAGTGCCTCCTCCGCTCTAAACTACAAACCCCATTTTTCAAAACACGGTGTAAACAGAATCCCTTGGAGAGCGCGGCGGGCCGGCCAACAGCGCACCGCGCAGCACACACTGGAGTGGCTCCGGGGAGAGACGCTGCCAGGCGGCAGCGGCACCGGGCCGGGGTCAAACCCGGACCCCGCTGGTCCCGTTCTGCACAATTACATGCACTCGCTTAATCGGATTGAATTCTCGAGCAAAGGCGATGAGTGGTTGGTTTGTTCACGACCTAGTGTTGATTTCACAAGTTATATACACTCACACAGTACATTAGTAAATTTAAAAAAACTAAAAAAAAATACAAAACAAAAGCAGAACTAACTAAAACCTGATCAGTTTTGATTGGCTGAGAATTATAAGGCAACAAAATATTTAAAAAAAATCATTTTACAGGAAAAAAAAAAAAAGAACAGGTCTTTGGTGTTTTCTAGTTTTGTGAAAGATTAATACCATAGAACATTAAAGTAAGCGGTTTGTCTGATTCCCAGTTTCCAAGAGAGGAACTAATCTCTTATTGAGCGTGTACTAGAGGGGATCCATCATAATAACAACAAAAACCACATGACACTACTTCCTCCACAGGTTTGGAGAAATCCTGCACAATGAAAATAAAAAAAAAATGCCCCAATATTGATTACAAGTACGAAGGAAAATATTCCTGTGGTACAAATTGTGCAACATTATCATGCATCGGATTAATTCATTAGACGACACAGGTGGGGACTCGCTAAGCCCGAAGACTCGGTCCTAGATGCATACTGTCAAATGATTCCTGAAGAAGTCAGTTCAATACTTCAGTGTTTATTTTGTGGGTCACCTCGATAACATCTATACAATATTCACCACTCCGCTCTCAAGTTTCACGAAACAGAAGTAGGGATGGGTGGAGGACAGTCAGCGGAGAACAGCGCCTGTGCTTCCAGTGAACTGGTCTTCTGGGTTGGGAGCACTGTTATATACTGTGATAATAGCACCACCGCAACAAATAACACTGCGTTGCTACGAATACGAGCGATCACAGGGGGGAAACAGCGAGGAGGAGGGGGGGCGAACTAGTGTTAGAGTGATTCCTCATACAGCAGTAAAACGACAGTGTTTGCAGGGCGCTGGACACTAATGGATAGAAATAAATGTTTCCTAAACGTTTCCATGTGATGCATGAAGAACCTTCTCAGTGACTCATGAATCTGCAAGAGATGGTGGTCCGTTCCCATGAGATGCTGTTTGCCTCAGGACCGACCTGAGGAGTTGTCGGGGAGGAGGGTGGCTCTTATGTGGACTGGTCCTTCTGCAGCGCTGAGATGTCCAGGGGAGGGGGGGCCCGCCCGCTCCACTCCTTCAGCTGCCCGTCCTTGAAGAGGAGGTTGAGGGCGGGCAGGGGGACGCCGGACTCCGCCGGCGGCTGGCTGAGAGGGTTCGACGTGCCGCCGTCCAGGTCGGAGGGCAGGGCGCCGTCCTGCCGACGCAAAGCAGAGGTCGGAGTGTGCAACAAGCATATAAAAAGTCAGAGGAGGCTTCCTGTCAGTCTATGAAACACCTTAATGGACAGACAGGCTTTCATATAGTTTAGCTCCAAGGCTCCAGTGATTAAAAACTAGACACTAATTGGTTAAAACCCTCATCTCTTCTATAGATCACACCTGGATAGAATGTTTTTACCTGGAATGACTGGACGAAGCTCAGCACCTTCAGCGACAGCTTGCGGCTCGAGTGGAGTAGCTCTTGGAGGCTGAAACAGCAACAGTGGAAGTCAAGCATCGGGACAGCACGCGCGTCTCTGCACTTGGTTCATTGTGTGTTTTTTTTTCTCCCCTCTACCTTTCGCTGCTGCACAGTTTGTGCGAGGCGATCTTTCGACACACTTTGCGGTTGAGCTCAGAGCTGAAGAGAGGCATGCCGAAGCAGAGCTCGAGAGGAACCCACTCGTCCTCCGATGAAAGGCCTGAATAGAAGAGGTCATCAGCGACAGTAATCAAATGTGGGACCATTTCATAAAATATATTTCATCATTACTCACATTTCTTTACACTTAATTAGAAAACATAGACCTACTCTCTGTCTTTCCTTTGCTTTCGCCATTGTTCTCCTCTGTCACGAGCTCAAAGGACTCGGTGCTGCCGTTGGTATCGATGCCTCCACCTAGATGAGTATCTCCTTGAAGAGAGGCAGCAAATGTTCATCACAGTTGATGCAACCAAAGGTTTCAGAGAAACCGCTCACAGCTGAACAGTCGCTCAAACTTCAACAAAAGCGCCACTTTTTAAGATGACGCTTCGTCGGCAGACTGATCCGCCTGCTGCGATGCGCATCAACATCTACGTGAAATTAAAATCTGCAGTCATTTGCTTCAGAAAGATTAACAGAGGGAACTTCAAGGCAAAGGCTAAGAATGTTCGATCCGCACCCATTAGCAAAGGCAATCACAGGAAGAGACACAATTATGCAGACAAACAGCATAATTAAACTGGACTGTGAGCAACCCTTACCTAATTTGCACCACCGGTGCTAATGGCCATCACCGTTAAGGACATTGTTACTAATTCAACTATATGTATGTGTGTGTGTGTGTGTGTGTGTGTGTGTGTGTGTGTGTGTGTGTGTGTGTGTCTGTACCTCGGCACTCAGCGCTGTCGCTGGGCCTGCGGCGGTGCCTGTTGTTGGAGTTGAGCATGGTGACGTAGCCGCACTGATGCTCCAGATCCACATGCTCCTTCAGCTTCTGCAGCGCCTTGTGCACACACATGTTGGAGTAGGAGAACTCTGAAGGGGAGGGAGGGACGAGAAAGGAAGACTCTGAGTGCAGCTCCCAGGAAAACCGACATGTACAACTTCACCATCATAAAAAAAGCCTCAGAGGACAGCAGCATAAGTTTCTGCTTTAAAATTATGTAAATCACAAAAACTCATCTAAATCTCTCCCCTGATGTTTAACGAGTTGAACCTTAAAGGCACCACCACTGAATAATTCCCCACCAACATTTACACACAGCATGACATTGACAAAAATACTTAGAACCTAACTGGTGTAATACTGTCAGAAAATAAATGGATCCAGAGAAAAAGTGGGAAACGCTATTCAAGGTGGTGCTAATTCTGTATGAAAGCCACTGTTTTCATCACAAAGAGACTGTGGCGCAGATAAATGCGTCCAAGCCAGGTTCACAGATGTTCCAGTGACTGGACAGAGTTGATTCTTGGTTTTGTGTCTTTTTGCCATTTCATTACAATAATTATCTGGAAAAAGAACAGCTCATCCATCCAAAGTACACACAGATAATAATGAAGATAATCAATACCTTACCTGCATAAAAACAACCTATTAATGATGTTTTGCAGCTGCCTCTATTTTTCATGCATTCACACCGCTGCATACAGGTGAAACCTAACGTCCATTAAAAGGATCCATACACTGCGTTGCCTGAATGAAATCTTGTTATTGCTTTGTAAATATCTGCGCCTTAGATAAAGACTCTAACACACCTGAATTATTATTTATGACATTTACGGAGTTGGCTGTGAAAGTGATTTTCTCCTACCTCCCTTCATGTCCTCCTCATCAAAGGGAAACGGGATGTGAACGGTTTCTCCGTGGCCATGCACGCCATGACCCTGAGGGATACACACAGAGACTACATGTAAATACAGTGACCTACTGCTGACTACACAACATGCGATCGCAAGAGAACCTCTACTTTAACATCATGCAATAACATGAAACCCCCTCATGCAGCACAGGATGTGTGACGCGCTCACCTGGATGAGAACAGCAGAGTGTGTGAGGGCGTCGTTGAGCATGGTCAGCACGTTGGATGTAGGAACGACTCCAGGGTCGTGACCCCAGGAAGTGATCAACAACCTGTCATAGACCTGGAGGAGGAATGAGAGTTAAACAATGGGTTCCTCCACCGTCATTAAAAGCAGCAACCACATGGGAGCATGTCTTCATTACAGCTTACTGAATAAAAGAACACTGGAGAATTAACCCAAAGGAGACAAGTAACACATATATCTTATAACATTTATAAGGTGTCTACATTCAATACACAATCTGGCTGTTTTTGTTGGAAATGGTTGGCTGCATGATCTTATGCTGGTGCCTTGTTGTTAGTCAAGCTTACTCATAGCTGCCATTGTAGTGTTCTTCCAACCAACAAATTATTTACGAAGTGGATTTGTGTGCGGCAGAACAACATTTATTCTATTTGAGAAAGAGCCGGAGTTTGATGCATGAAGCATCACTCCTTCACCAGCTGATGTCATTGACTTTCCACTATGGTAAACAGCTTCAGCTAAGCAATTCACACAGGAGTCTGGAGGTCATGACTGCTTTGTGCTCATCTGGTCTGAAAGCAGTAACGGAGCTTTAGTGAATAAGATAAAGCTTTAAAACAAGTTAAGTCTAAGAATACTTGCTGGCGATATTTCCATAATTTAAAAATATGAACTCCCCCTGGGAGTTCACTGCATCAGATTCTCTGTTGTTCTGTGTTTTGTTCCCAGGATAATTTCAGGACCACCGGGATCCTCGGAGGATCGCTGTGGTGTGACTGTCATGTGCCAGGTTAAGGAATGAAGGTTGAAACAGCCTTGAGTTCTACCTACAGTGCTAAGATTTCCACTTCCTGAACACAAACCAAGGTCACACTTTGAACGGCTGGGTGGCAACACAGCTCTAACTGGACCCACAAGAATCAACCCGCCGCGTGGCTATTCTTACCCAGCGTCCTCTGCTTATCTGTGTCAGCATACACTGGCACCTATTTAACCCAGCCCCCTGATTAATTATTAGTTCGAGCTAACCTGGAATATGTCCGGCAGTTTGCGGAGCCTGGAGCCTTTGGAGAGCAGCAGGCTCGGCGGGCCCTGGCCGGTCACGTGGTACAGGTAGAGCTTGAACCAGATGGAGCTCACCTCAGGGATCGCAGGGCCAATGTGCTGCAGCGAGGGAACAAAGACACGCGTTACACATGCAAACGCAAGGGAGGGGAACTAACGAATACACGCGCCCGCGTCTTCGGAGACCGCTCCGACTCATTCCTCACATGAACACATACGTCAGATGAAGGAAAAGGAACAGACCAAGATAAATAATTGTGTCTGTCCGGAAAGCTGTTAGGAGGTGTGAGCGGAAAACAAAGAAGATTTAATTGAATTCCACTTCAGTGAATCCCAGCAGTGTGAGAATAAGCAGCAGCATGAATGGCACAACAAGAGTTGAACTTCTTTTACTCCGTGTCTCTGAGCTCAGCTAGGAAGCTGGACTGTGGCCAGCCAGAGGAATTACTCACGAGCCTTGCCTCCTCCCTCCCTCCCCCCCTCCCTGCCTCTCTCTTTGTGTCATCTTGTTGTTGGGGCAACTGCAGGCAGAGTGCTCACAAAGCACACACAGAGTCACAAATCACCCTGGGCACATGAGCATGTACACAGCGAGCGGGCAAACACAACCAAACAGAGCACACACACACACACACACACACACACACACACACACACACACACACAAACACTCGATCCAGCTTCCCAGCATGCCTCAGTCTCTCCTCTGCTCCCTCCGTGCCACATACCTGAGGCGTGCAGCTGCTGATGGGCCTGATCTCGTTACTGAGCGGCGCCATCGAAACGAGCAGTTTGTAGTTCTTGTTGAGGACGCGGCTGCAGGTGGCCTGGTCCAGGCCCAGGAGGCTCTCACAGCGCAGCATATCCAAGGGGAAGCCTAGAGAAACGGTGATGTCACACTTCATCAGGTCCACCAGTCTAATTCTACCCAATACAGCACCTCATCTAAAGCAAATGAGCGACAAATTACATACTGAATTTGTCTTCCATTCCCTTTAAACGAAAAAAAAGTGAAGCTGAGAAGTTCCTATCTTTAACATTTTTGGGTTTGATGATCACCTCTTACCTCCTGCAGCTGATAGAAATGTTAGAGGCAGGAGGTGCTTATGAACGACTGGCAGTGATAATGCACAGATAAATGATGGCAGCTTTGTACACTGTGCGGTGAGACCCCAAGAGGAAAAGGAAACATGTTTTACAAAACCTGTCTTGTGCAACCAAACTGCTTTTTCAAATGACTGATTAAACTGGCCTCCATAGTAACTATACGGCGATGCTGGACTCTGGCACTAGCAGTGCAGCCATCAGTGTTGTGTTAATGCCATGATTAACAGTCGCAGGCTAAAACAGTCTGAATTTGCATCACGAGACTCTTGTATCATTAGGGGCTTAGTTTAACTCCAGCCAGCAGGTTCTCATCGCACTCCTTGGCAAATGCCTGGAGCAGCAACTGAGGAGGACTGAGAGATAAAACAATCAGAGAGGCACGCCGCCAAAACAAACAAAACAGCATCTGGTGGCACAATAGCACGGCTACATGGAAACTCGGAGACTCGCCTCGGCGCTGCCGGCGAGTTCGTTCCAACAAAATATCACGACTATGGATTCGCAGCATGTCTCTGCCTCCAGAAACATGACACGAGCACATGCAGAACGCAGGACCTCTCCAGAGACACAGTGGAGTAGAGTTTGGGGAGAGCAGCACCAACTTCCTCTTTGTTGCTTCCTTCCTGGTTGTATTTTAAACTAAACAAGTTGAGCAGCAGAAGCAGAGTCATGTTCAGAGCCTCACGTACTGTATTTCATACTGTATTACTGTATGCAGTCCATTGTTTTTCTCACATAATGTAACTGTGGATTAATTGCTAAACCAGTCATTTGCAAACCTCCAGGTCAGTGATCCAATTACCAGACCCACCAACAAAGTGATTCTGTCATGTTAATGGTTGAACTTCGCTGTTGTGGAGCAACCCATTACAACAAATGGCCTGTTCCTCTTTTAGAGGTGTTGCCAACGTGCATAAAACTAACTGCAGAGAGCCCAGACAGAACAGCGTGTACAGCGTGGGGGGGCAGTGGGGATGAGCGTGCCAGCTGCATAGCAATACACAAATCTAAATCCGGCCTTCAAGCTGCTTGTTTACCACATAAAGACATGTGCAGGTGTATGATGTCTGGATCCTGGACCACATGCATACAGTACAGTGTGTCTGCATACAGTCTCTACCTATATTAGGGATGTCAGGCCCTTGGTCCTGAGTGAGCTCTTTGTTGTAGCGCAGGAAGAGGATGGTGTTCTTCAGGGTCAGAGCGTGGTCAAAGTACCGCTGGGCCTCACCCTCTGCGGTGCTCTCCACCTGAAGACAGGGAAACCAGGTGAGATGTTGTTAAAGCTGAGCTGAAAACACTGTTCGTCCTCCTCGTTGTGGAGCTTACCTTCTCCAACTCGGCCAGGAAGCTGTCGAGGGTCTCGTCGGACAGCTTTCCCACCTCAAACATGGTCACCGCATGGCTCTTCAGGTTCTGATGGAGAACCAGGACACAAAGTCACTGCAACTGTTACTAGCAATCCATGTGTGTGCGAGTCTGTTCACTCAGACCCTCATCCACACACTAACCGGGGACAGGTTGCCCATCATGAGGAAGGCCGTGAGGGTGGAGTCAAAGAGGAAGGCGATCCTTTTGGTGGGAGCAGCTGGGATGCTGAGGCTGCTAACGCTGGCTGTGTCTGCTGGGGAGACACACAACAGGAGCAATGACTACGACGCTGTCTCACATTTTCGAAATTACATATTATATTAACAACTTCTCAGACGGAAACAACCAAACTCTGGCTCCTTCTCAAACAGAATAAATGTGCTTGTTCTGCCGCGCACAAATCCACTTTGTAAATAATTTGTTGGTTGAAAGAACACAACAATTTGCAGCTATGAGTAAGTCTGAATAACAAGACAGCAGAAACGATCTTCTTAGTCAGAATCCTACTGTGGTAATGTGAGATGCATGACTGAACATTCTGGTAGATGTATCAGCACTGCTGCACCTATGGACTCCTATGTAACAACATGTTATTTGGACTGTGGACTAAGACTTTGGTTCTGCTGTTGAGCTCAGAACAAGCCGGACCTTGGTCTTCCAGGCTGGTGGTGTCCGTGTCGGTGGCTGAGGACCCTCCTTCCATGACGGGGCTGCCCTGCTCCCAGGACAGCAGCATCTTCTGTGGGTCCATGGTGCTCCTGTATCACAAAGGAGAGGCTGTTAGAGTCAGGTCATGAATCGAATCATTGGTGCCTGTAGCATCTGTGACACTAACTACAAAGTTGTGAAGGCATCGCATACTTGAGCCGGTTGACAGACGGAGCGTTCTTCCAGGTGGGGTGGAGCTGGTCTGAGCTGAACACCTGACCTTTCTTCACAGCGAAGCCGAGGCGGCAGTACATGGACACAGCATTCTGACAGGACAACGTCAAGCGATATTTGATCAAATACTCTCTCTATTCACATGAGTTGTGCGTTAAGTGGAGGAGCCACGATGAGCCAGCACCTAATCACAGTAAAGTATCACAAGACCGCCTAGTTTCATCGACTGCTCTCTGTCTGACTATGATGATAACATCGACTCCAAATGGAGGATCTTAAACTTTATTCAGAGATCACGACCGAACCTTTAGCTTCACTGGAGATCTTATTATTACTGAATTCCATTCAGCTGCACTGAACATAACTGCACATTCTTGACTATATCCTTTACGTTTAGTCAGATGTCGCACCCATAATCCACTTTAATCACATTAGAAGCTACTCAGAAAAAGGTCGACCACTTGAGTCAGTGTGAATAATGGATGAATGATTGAAAAAATAAAACAACTCAACCACTTCAGTGGTAGTTGGTTAGAAGATGGCTGCTTTAACGCCGCATGGAGACATTTTCTTGACATGGAGATGACTCGTAAAACTAGCGATGCTTTTCAATGATGCTCAGTTTATGACCCACAGTATCTACAATAAAATCCCATTACTTCATGTTCAGAGACCTTCGAAAAAGGAGGTAACACTGTATACTTTCCACTTAACTGCTGGCTGCCTTTCTCATTATTTCCTTAATTTATACAACTGTCAACTTGCTTTGCTGTTAAATCTTTTATTCAAAGTGAAGGGACCACCTCAGTCAACTATGGAGGACTTGATTGCTTTCTACACCTTAATGCCCTGGAGGTACAAGCTAAGGTCAACTCCTAGCCATCCTCTTATCATATCAAAAGGAGGACGGCGAGGAAATCTTTTGCCAAGCAACTCAGGCCACGAGGTTGTCATTACACAAGAGAAAGTTAAACTCTAGTCAGGATGGGAAAAGTTCAGCACAGAGGAGTCCTCTCAGAAGAAGTGGTAGCCTGGAACTCCACAAATGACTGAGATGTCTAAGTGCTGCCTCTCAGCCACAGGAATGAGATGAGACAGAATAGACAGGAGGGGAGTTCAGCTCTTCACAATAGAGGTCATAACACTGAGAGGGAACTTGGCTCCGTGTCTGATAGCGACTGAATGGGAACCTGGGGGAAACTGGGTCAGATTTGAGCACCAATTCAGCTGGAATGGTGCTGTTGAGCGCCCGGGTCGAGTTGTGGAGCGTGATGGATCGAATTCAAAACAACATGTCTGTGTGCGTCGTGCGCTGTGCTCGCGTGTGTTCCATAAACAGCACTGGAAAATCACGCTAGGCTCCTTCTCATTTACTTAAAGGCAGGAATATGTCTGTGTGAAATTATATAAATTATATATAGAGACATTTGTCCAACAAACTGACAGCATCCAAGTCTAACAATAATGTATATATCAAAAGAAACATTACAAACATTAAATAAAATTAGTTTTAATCCCTTAGATTTGATGCCAAACCTTAGCTCCAGCAAACTAATTAGCAAAATAAGACAAAGGGTGCCAACTTTCCATTATGTAGTCTACACACTGCTGCATCACACAGCCTTTAGTACACAGAAAGACGAAAGCTATGTCTCTAAATCTCTTCAAAAGCCACAGTGGAACCGCAGTAAATTACCTCGTCACTTTGCCAGTTTCAGTTTTCCAAAGTGGAGCCCTATTTCACAGATCAACCACGAAAAACCTACTTTTTCTTTAGATTGCAACCAGACTGAAGTCGACACCCACCTTCACCAAGTCCAAGTCGATCTCCAAGACGTTTGCGAGCTAACAGCCACAGAGAGAAGAAGAAGAAGAACAAAGGAGTTGGTTGAACAGCTGATTAGGGCAACAGTTATATGACGTTCAAGCACGTACAGTATTCAAAGCTCACCTCCGCTACGTTTGTCTGCTCATCGATGGACACGAAGATTTTGTAGAGAAGGGTTTCAAAGTAATCGCCCTGGACGCGGTTCATGACAAAGCCTTCCAGCGGGGGCACTGAAACGTGACGATGATGATTTTGCATTAGTTTGTGGTGCAGTCATTTTTTGTGATGACACCATTAGGCACAATTTCACAGGAGTGTAAGCCCATTAAGCTTAATGCATGCTTGTTCCCTAGGTTGCAATTTCCACACATACAGTGTGAAGTAATTGCTCAGGGATGATGACAGCAGGATGTTTAAACACACGCTGACGTACCAGAGATGCAGCTGTCGTCAGATATGGGAACGTCCAGGTAGATAAAACCCCGGTTGTACAAGCCTGCAGTAAAAAAGACACGCAATACCACTCAGTAACAGCTACAGTAGATGGACAGAGGACAAGCCTTACAGAGAGCTCTGTCTTTAACGAAGGGCATTTCATAGACATTTTATTCAAGCTCTCCTGTATTTCCTTGTATTTGTTCCCCCTCAGCCCCAGTCTCACTCTAGTGGCCGGAGTTTATCACAGCCAAACTGTTCTCTAATTAAAATTTAAACTGCATGCACCTCAACCCCTGAGCCTTTTCTATGAAATGTGCCCCAGCACCAGATGCACTAGATGTACACTTCTCCTGAAACATTTTCCATTAAGGTTTTATGTGCTTGTTTTTCCCAAACCCACTGTTTCCGTACGCTCCTTCTAATGTTAAACTGTACTGCATTCAACCATCATTCATCCTAATTTGATAAACCTTTCAAAAGCAAAAGTGTTTAGTTGAAAGGACAGTCATGTCAACAGATACTTACTTAAAACAACATTGTACTCCATTGATCCAGCCAGCTGAGGCCCAGAATCTATCATCTTATCAATGGCTTTCTTCTCTGCGGGTGAACAGATCTGTAATTACACAAGGTAAAAGTATAGCATTAAGGGATACGCGATCACAGGTTTATTTGGGTGGCGTCGCCTCCAACGAGCAACAGCTGTAGTGCATTTTCTGGGGGCGATGAATACATTTGCATGATATAACTTTGTTATTTTCCCCCCAGTGTGGCCTTTTTTCTTGTGAAAAGCGAAGCGAATTGGCGAGAACCTATATTTAGCCAGCGGTGATCAGCCAGCGTGCTACTGTACATGTGAGAATGGCAGTGGAAGAAAGGAAGCGTTCACCGCACCCTGATATCATCCTCGGTGATGTAGCCCGTCTGCGCCACCCACCAAGGCTCCACGGAGATCTCTACTGGTTTGGCTGGTAGCAGGTCCCGCGCCGATTTCCTGCGGAAGAATTTCTGACGAGGAGGACATTTGGGTCAACAGACCAGAGAGCTCAAGTCAACAAATTCTGCTGAGAAGGGCTGTTAGAGATAAAGAGTTTATCTCCACCAGCTACAGTCACTAAAGGTATTTTGTGGCACATTAACTACAATGGATGCATGCGAGTATTACCAAGCAGGTTGCTGCTTAAACTACAATAAGAGGAAATATTACTGAGCCTAATATTCTGTTCCCTAATATGCATTTTAGTGTACAGATGTGTACAGAAGCCCTTCTCATAATGCAAACAAAGGCACGAAATGTATGAGATGTGATTCTATAAATGAACCAACTATTCAAATTATTAAATTAAATTAATCAAAGGTTTTCTCAGAGTGGTGTCTTACTTTGGAGGACCTGCACTGGTTCATTAGGTCAATGTACTGGTTTCTCCCAATGCCGAGCAGCCGCAGGCCTGTGGGATGATGGGAAAACGAGCAGGTTGGTAAAACTCAATCACGCCTGCAAAACTGGAGCTGTGGACAAATCTGGCAGCTGCAAAGTGTTTGAGGCATGTTTTAATTACTCTCTCTGAGCATTTTACAAAGAAAATAGAAGACAATTACAGCGGGAATAAGTTTTTAGGGTTTTTTTGGGAGGGGGCGTCATGATTGCTGACTGAACCACACTCTGTGAGACTGTGTCCATACAAATATCACACACACACACACACACACACACACACATGAATGCATCCTACAGTAGATGAGTGTGAGCAAATCCGGCTAAATTCTGGGCCGCGCAGCAAATGTTTCATAGTTTGTACTGTGCAGAGATAATCTAATCTCCGAACGCCACCTTGTCACCTTCTCTTGCCTGTGGAGCGCAGGGCAGTGCTGGAAGGGCTGCCAGTGTCACGGACGTTCACGTTCAGCGTCCTAACTCAGCAGAGTCCTACACACGCACCCCGCTGTTTCACCAAGAGCCAGACACAACACACAAACATCCGCCCACGCAGAGGCTCATGCACACGCTCTCCATCCACCCACTACTCAATGACATACTTCCGAAGCTCCTCAGGGGAGATTAGAGGAGGAGGGGGAGAGAGAGAGAGAGAGAGAGAGAGAGAGAGAGAGAGAGAGAGAGAGAGAGAGAGAGAGAGAGAGAGACCCTCTGAGAACAGCTCCCTGGCAGCCTTCTGTCTCCGCAGCATGAAGGTCCTGTACTGCCAGGATACAGCCGCCTGTTTCACTTTACAGCACAAAGTCAAAGAAGCCTGCGACTGCCCTCACGCTCTGCCACGAGCGTAATCAGGTTTTGTTTTTTGGGGAAATTAAGTTATTGATTTACTTTTGGGCAATTACCAAAACAAAAAACACGCAAGTTTGAAGAATAGAATAGAAGTCTAAAGCAATTACTTAAGTCTTACATGTAAATAGGAGAAGGTATAAAGACTATTACTACTATTACTATAATACACCAAGCACAATTTGTTTGGCATTTAAATAGGCATAACAGCACAGAACAGTAAAAAGCGCAATCTGTAAAGAAAATGTATGAACAGACAACGCATGCCACTTCTGCCACCATCCAGGTGTCAGTCTTCTAAAAAGCATTTCGATTCGCTTCATTTATCTTTTAAATGTGCTGTTCAAAAAGCTGAAACATAACAAGGCATAAATTAAGGAATTAATCTGCCAATTATTCTCATGATTAATCGTTTGGTCAATAAAATGACATAAGAAACTTTTGGAAAATGTCTGTCACAATTTTCTAAAGCAGAGCTGTGAAGCTGAAACTAATGAATGTTTGTCTATAAAACAATTCACTGGTATTCAAAACAGGTCCTCATTAATTTTCTGTCACTCAAATAATCCGGTAATTGTCTCAGCTCTAGTTTTATTGTACGTTGCAAGCAACAGTATAAAAGAACGGATCTTTACTATAAATAATACAGAAAACAATTGGAAACCTTTAACATTTTAAAGTTTCCTCAGTGAACTTCTGAAAGCGGTTTCACCCATCCATGCACTGACAGCAGGAGAAAACCAAAAACGGATTTAAAAATAAAAACCCCAGACGCAGAGACCGTAGGCGTAGGAGGTGCACGGAGGACAGGGGAGCAGGAAACTTAAAAAAAGGGCGGAGAAAACTCACAGTCAGCAGCCGTGAAGTTGGGCAAGGAGTCGTAACTCTTCTCGCTGTTCATAATATCCTGGAGGTACAACAGAGAAAGAGGAGAGAGGAGGAGGAGAAATAAAATAATTAGTCATCTGCCCTTTCTACATCCCCCTGCCTCTGATTAATAACAGGATTAGCACATCTGGGCAGTCGTGCTAATTTCTTCTCCTCGTTTTGCTTGTGCTTAAGTGCTTAAGACGGATTAGAAGAATGCGACATAGCATTTCAGTGGTTACGCTCAGCTTTACTTTAGTAGGACACGCACCAGTGAGTGAGCAAAGGGACTTTTTAGGTAAAAAGTTGGAATAGTTCGGCTTTATTTGTGTTTGGGTTAAGTCATGTTTAGTCACATCTGCTCGGGTGAAATGAGACGAGTGCTAAATGTTGAACAATCGAATGCAGCAGCTGGCGTCTGCAAATACAGAGGCATGTGCAGGAATGGAAATACACCTGTGGGGCATTGTGTTACTGTAGGAAATGACACAAATGCACCTGTGGTCAAAAACAGCTATGCAACTATTGAACAGGAGAATTACCATCGTTAACATCCACTATTATACGTATTAGTCTTTACAAGCCACAGTCTGAGCCATCTAATAATAATAATCTAATTGAAAATGTCAGGAGTCAAGGAGAACCTGGTCGGCCACAGTCTCTGACAGAGCGGCTCCCTGCGAGCGTGGCTCAAACAACAGGCCGCTTTATCAGTGAGAGCGAGCAGGCGAGACTCAAAGTGACCGCAGAGTAAAATGCTCTCTCTCTCTGGGTGTGTTTGTCCTGGGATCAGTCTCTGTCTGCCTCTGAGGAGGGATCATCAGACGCTGACTGACACCTAGTGCCTGACTGATGCCAATTCCATCAATGGGAGAAATTTAAATATTACGACACAATACCTATTCAGGTAATATACTGTAGTGATAACAAAGAACACACTGCAGATGGCGGCAAGAATGTTATGTCATGTTATTACGATATATCTAATTTTGTGTGCACGTGAACCTAAACACACGGATTTGAATAATAAGCACAGCCAAGTCACATCACAAGAGTAGAGTCATAAAATCTCACCTCCATGATTCCTATGTAATACGAGAAGGGAGTGACCCGCAGCCCTTTGACCATGATGTCAGACAGGTGGTAGGGGTACAGCATCAGGTGGTCGCGACTGTACTTCAGCAGCTCCTCATAATACTTACGCTCGTCCTTTCTGACGTGGCGCACTGCGCAGGAGACAGACACGGGCGTGAGGTCACAGTGAGGGAGAGAGATCACATATGATGATGATGTCAGTGAGGAGAACGACAGGGATGACAATAAGTCAAGCAACTGTGCGACTGTGCGTTTGCTGCAGTAGAGGAACATACAATGACACAAGAGTCACAGGGATTTATTCTATTTAGGTGTGGTATAGTTCACATTTAGCACTGGTGCGATGAGCCATCATCTTACCTAGGTTATTGCGGAACCGCAGCTGGTTGCGGATGCTGTACAGCAGCACATGTTTCTCATACTCTCGCTGAGAGTTTCCCAAACTCTGGCAAAAAATAAAAAAACACCACAGTAAAACAAAGCTGCTGCCTCCACTTCAACCATAAATAAAAACAAGGACTTTTTAACTGATATTCTGGAGGTCAGGCATTATTTTTGCTTTACAGCCAGAGCTACTTCCACAACCCTCGTATGGTGCATGGATGAGGCGAACGAGGCAGCATCACCGTGTGCATGTGCCAGCGTTAGTGCACGAGCGGGGATTCACGCACACCATTAACGGCCGGACGTCGTTCACATTTCCAGACGTTTTCGTGGCAAATGCGCGCAACGTGCACGGGTGACGATCGGTGCGCGGGCAGTAGCGCCGCACGGACGGTCAGCGATGGCTCCTCCGCAGAGAGAGAGAGAGAGAGAGAGAGAGAGAGCGTCGCGCGACACTGACAGCCGACTTTGACATTGACAGGTTCACCCCCCCCCCCCCCCCCCCCCCCCCCCCCCCACCACCACCACCACCACGCGCCCCCCGCAGAGGCGTCAATAAACGTTACCTGCTTGACATTAGCTGGGAGCTTGTTCCACGGGTAATTCTGCCTGATGTGAAATTCCACGTCCGTGTTCATCGCTAGCTAGCTAGCTGGCCGCGAGCAGGGTCCCCGGAGATGATCGGTAACGGGCTCTCGGGGCGCGTCCACAGCGACTTCACCCCCCCGGCACCCAACGACCGCGCCAAGACGCCCCCGCTGCGAGGAGATGTTTTGTCCGGGGATTCTTTTCCTTTACAATAAACGTCCACTTCCTTGTTGTATTTTCGAGCCAGCCGTTCGTCACGCTCGTGGCTGCTTTCGTCACTTCCTGTCGAGGCGTGACCATGGATGTGAATGGAGCACGAGACCGCGGCAGCGACGAGAGGATCGATTGTGGGGTCTCGTGAGTTTCACGCTTATAATAAAGCTCATCGATCAGCTGTTCGCTGTCGCGGCGTAGACTGGAGTTAAGTGCGTTGCCAGGAGGTCCTGTTCGCCTCCTGAGAGACCACCACCGCGAGGTTTAATTATTTAGCCAGCCAGCTGTTCTGGAGCTGAATGGAGAATAGCTTCATTTGTTCATTGACGGGAAATAAATAACAAGAATGTTAGTAATAAGCAAAATGCGAAAACAAAGACTGCTCCAGATTCTCACTATTGTTTTCATTGTATTTTCTTTCACCCTGACAGGTAAATAAGTTGACTGAATTATCCAGAGGGATGTGCACATAAGAATAAGTATAAAATATTAATCACGTGATTCAGTGACATTATGGTCACAGAATAAGTCCAGCTGAAATAAGGCTTGAACCTGAATTCCAATGCGGAATGTTCGACCCGTGAGCACACGTGGACAAAGTCCAGCAAGGCTTCCTGCACTCACATGTGGTGAAGTCTGACCTGCTGACAGAGTCATTCAATCTTTACACACGTGGCTCCAGGTCCTTGTCATGCAGCGCTAAACAAACACGACAGTAACTCATGCTCCTGCTGCAAAGGAGGCAGGAGGCAGCCCCTCGCTGCAGATGAGGCTGCTTTTGTCTAATCTCGTCTATCAGACGCTTCAGATATTCTTGCAGGAGATTCTGGCCAGATTCATTCATATTTGTAACTACTGTTTCTTACTTGGGAGTAAAGCTTCCAGCCTTTTTGGACCTCTGGGTAAATGTGGACATAAGCTGCATGCAGGCACGTTCGGAGCGTGTGTGTGTGTGTGTGTGTGTGTGTGTGTGTGTGTGTGTGTGTGGTGGGGGGATGGTCTTGGGGATTTTTGGGGCTCAATCCTTAAAGATAACAGTAGGTAAACTGTAGGCATTTTTCATAATTGTTTGTAATAATAGTAGTATTAAGTCCAGGGTAATTTCATTAATTTTACATTGAAGCATCCTTACACAGATGGCGGTGACATCACACCTTAAGACAAACTATCCCATTCTTCCAGCTGTTTCTCTTGATCAAACTGGCTCAACAGCACTGCTCCATATTTACCTCCTTGCTATGCGACAGTGATGAGAGGAGGAGGAGAGCGAGACGTGAACAGAACATGAGGATGGACAAGAGGGACACGCTGGTTAATCTCAGCCCACCCGGCTCAGCTTAAACTCTGAGTCAGGACCCTGTCATTCCTCTCCTTCCCAGGCTATTGTAGACACTCTCTCCAGCGGACGCTGGGAGCTGTTAAGCTGGCAACTGGGAACCCAAGAGCCTGGTGTCACATGAGAGGCCTGGCTGGAGTCACAGCGGCCCAGGAAACTATTCTTAGCTGCAGGAATGTACACAGTGGCCTCATGGCGAGCTCCACAGAGCCTCACTGGAAAGCCTCATCCTCTCCCTGTGTCAGAACCCTTCACTCGCCCCGGCAGTGCGGACGTTCTCTCTGGACTGTGTTTGATTAGGTCGGAAGCGACTGTTTCCTCAGAGCAGGAGGTAAGAACTCTTTCGGTTACAGGCGTCGCTAGTGAACTGCCAGCAGGTGCATTAGACAGACGTGAGCTAAGCTTCCGATATCCCCAGTGTAACAGCAGTGCTTCTTGTATATTGTGTAGACATAGACTGTTGGGCAATCGAGCAATAAAACGTTTAAAAAGTCTAAACTGGATGAACTGTACATAAATAATATTAACTTATAGTGTATATACAGTTTAACTGGTCCATTAGTGGCAGTGTTAACGTTGAAGGTTTCACAGTGTGATGTGTCTTTTTCTGGGTGTGTACCAGCAGTAGTCACTGGCCTTTACAATAACATACATTAATGATGTAGGTCCAAACATATCAGACTGACTGAGGATGGTGTCATGAAATGATCACCACAGACTAGAATCAGGAAGAGATGCATTACGGCTGTTAAAAAAGGAACATGACAGGCAGAGAGGCCCTCGGAGACTAATTCAGAGTGAGGCGCACGCAGATGGCGTGTTGACACAGCTCCCATAATGTTTGCGGCGATGGCCGGCTTGATAACAGATGTGGCCTAACGCGACATGGATGCATCAAGATCGAAGATTAGAAGGGGTTCAAAATAGAAATGTGCGAGGCTGTGGCTCATAAGTAAGGACAGCTGCTCTGCAGGAGCGGATAAATGAGACGAATAGTCTGAGGGCAGAACTGGAGACAGACGACGCGTCAGAACGAGGAACATCCAACTGTTCCGGCCTGAAAGTGCTTTTCGCTCCACAACAAAGGACACAACCACTTCAGAAGGACACATTTCATAATCGTGAGCCCGTCTGTGTGCAGAATGGCCCGCGTTCTCCTTCAGGGACTGTGAGCTTCCCTCCCGCCTGCTGGAACGTCCTGGTCTCCAGCAGCCCCTACTTCCGCGCCATGTTCTGCCGCGACTTCCCGGAGAGCAGCCAGGCCCGCGTGAACCTGAAGGGGGTCTCGCCGGACGCCCTCAGCGGCATTGTGGACTACGTTTACACGGGCTGCATCAGCATCACCATGGAGGTGGTGCTCCCCCTCATGCAGGCGGCCTCCACGCTCCACTACGGGGGCCTCTTCGAGGCCTGCTCGTCCCTCCTAAAGGAGCAGCTGAGTCCGGAGAACTGCCTGAGCATGATGCGGCTCTCAGAGATCCTCCCCTGCGAGAGTCTGAAGGAGCGGGCGAGGGATGTCATCTATGATGATGTCATCAAGTGCGAGAACCTGGAGGAGCGACGGCCACAACGGCCACAACCGCTGGCGGCCGCTGATGGCACATCAACGTGACGGTCATTGTGACAGAGCCTGAATGGACCCTGCAGAACACAGGTCTATCCCATTTGCACATGTGGTTTCAAATGACGTGTTTTCACTGAGACTTTGTGTTAATGTTTTGATAGTGACTTGCTCATTGAGATGATTTTTATGCATGTACAGTGGAATGTATGTGACATCTGTGGCTGTACGCAGTAAAGGCTGTTTTCCACTGTGGTTCCGGTCACTGGTCACGTCCCCTTCATACACAAGGTCTCATTGTTGACGTAGAGGCAAAAACAAGCTGACAGAGTGATCAGGTGATGCGTTTGCTCTAATTACATTAAGAGCCAATGAAATCCTGTTATGGATAGAGGATCGTAAGGAAACCTCTCCTCTATTACAAATACTATGATGTCACTTCCATGACATCAGATTATGTCTCAGTTTTCAGACTCAACCCATTAGTGCTCCAGCTAATCCTGCATTTCACCACACTCTGACAGCCTGTGATGCACTCGCTCATGTCTCCGTTGATCCTGAAACCTGACAAACGAAAGCGTGTGCGAGGTCTCCTGCCGTCAGACGTCGTGTGCTCCCCTCCGTTACCCCGAGCAGCGCCCACAACACAGAGCCGCTGCTAAATACGCAGCACGTGGACACTGTGTTTGCTGACTGTCCTTCCATAGAAACAAGAGTGTGAGGGTCACCCTTCCTGCAGGTTATTTTCAGTGGCTGTTACTAACAGGATAGCCTCTCACTGCTACTGTGGCCCAGTGCACACAGACACACTCATGATCGGGTCAGATACACAACGGGCAGCTGTTTTGAGTGATGGAGGGTCTTCCCCGCTGTGTTAGCACCGAGGCCACTTTACTGTATTATTGTGATGCAAATAAGGAGGTTTACACCAGAGCAGACACTGTCCCACCTACACACACCTCAGGCATGGTCATCTCTGTGTGAGCTACTGTATAAAGTCTTTGAATATAGTGAAAGTTTTTTTGTATTTCTTTCAAAAAGGAGGAATATACAATAGCAATTATTAGAAAGCAATGGGAACACATACTGTAGTACACTCCTGCTGCCACCTGATGTCACCAAGACAACATGGATGTCATGGGGCTGGTTTATCGCCCCCTGGTGGCCAACACGACTCTACACTTTATTACTACAGATTTAACATGTAAAGAAACGTAAAAGCAACATAATGGGTCGACTGAGTCAAAGGTAAGAATCTTGATTTTATTGTTTCTCGGATAAAAACAGATCACAGTACAGCATGCACACATTCCTGACAGGTCTAAAGTAAATGTGGTCAGATGTACTACTGCCTTTGAGCAGGAGATAATTCGTTTGCAGGCTCTGTGCTCCTGTGGTGACAACCGTCAGCAAACACGCTATGAACAGATGTTTGAGTGATCAAATGTTCAAACCAAATGTTCATAGTGTATTTGTTGACAGTTACACACCTAAAAACACAACTACATTCAGTTGAGTGGAGAGGCTTCATCAGCCATCATTCTTAGTGTTCAAATAACAGGTTTCCTTTATGGGGGGAATGCTGGGAAATGGCCCCATGGGCCCCCAGACTGTAAAAAAAACTGAGAACAATAATTATTAAGACAAACCCTAATGGTAAATTGGTCCAAAAAAGTGCTTTCTGCATTTTAGAGTAGCTTAACACTGAGGATTAAATAAACTATACAACTGAAATAAAATCTGAAAATTACATATTGACACAAATAACAACACCAGTAAGGTTTAAAAAGAAGAATTTCAAATAAAGAAACTCCAGAGGCAAAAGAAAAAGTTTGTTTTTTTACACTTTAAGTGTTTTATATTAAATTTATATTAGAACAATTAACATATACACATTCAGAAACCCAGAACTGTGCTCATGTTGCCCACCTTAGAACATAAAAGGGCAAGACACCAAGCTGTGGATTACCCCAAAACGTGCCCTACCAAGTTTATGTCACATATGTACAATAGGTCCATAATTACAAAGGCATTAAAGAAATTACATTTTGGCACCAGGCACAGAATTGAAAATACATTTAATATATATATGTACTAAAAGCTAAAACCCGCCCAGAAAAATAAACTGGCTGTTCTCACTCTTTGATGCGACCATCAACAACTTGAGATGATGGTTAATATATTAGAACTGCTAAAAAAATTCAACATTTGGCATAATTTGTCGCTGGAAGAATAATCGAGGGCAGGGGCCTGGCAGAGATCTGCCCCAGCAGACCTGACAGGAGGACCTACAGTGCATTTCTGTCAAAAAGACAATCGGCTGCTCTTCCTGAGTGCTAGACGTAAACGGGAGCTGGAAAGCGTATCGATAGCTAGGATTGGGGCTGGGTCTCTGTAACATCTGACCTGCTTCAGGATCTGCTCTTGTACAGAAGAACATACATTCTTCTGTACATTCTTCTTCAGAAAAGTGACATCAGTGGCTCAAGCCAAGCCACCAGGCGCTGAAGTGTCACTGAAGCATGCCAACCTTTCCTGAGTGGGGTAAGGTAGAACCTTAAACTCTAAAAAGGGAAGAGGACGTCATTGTCACAAAAAAAAGTATTTATACTGCAATGACCCTGTTCATGTCAAAAATAGACCAAGAGGGATTTTTTATTACACTAATAAGCTCTGTGTGAACAGAAGTGCACAGGATCCTGCTCCTACACCTCATTGAGGGTGCGCTCTGACGGCCTGAAGTTCACCGAGCTCGATGACGACATGTAGAAGGACTGGGTTTTGCGGTTGAGGCGGGCGCGCTTCGTGGCCACGCACAGGCTGCGTTTGCTTGAGGAGATGATCTCCGTGATGAATTTCTTGCAATCCACGCAGACCTCCATGGTCACCCAGTCCTCCGTCAGCTCCCTGGGCAGCTCCGGTTCGGCCTCCGAGTGCCCGTCTTTGTAGCTCGTACTGCTGTGTCTGGACAACCTGAAGAGAGAAAGAGAGACACACACACACACACGTTGGTATCATTTTAAATCACCAAATGTGTTCTGCATATTAGAAGACCCAGAAACACGGTCAGAACCTACCTGGAGACACTCCTGCGCAGGCTGTGCCGGCTGGGTCCAGACCCAAACGGGTTCTTTTCTGCCTCAGCAGGTGCAGACGCCGCCTCTTCTTTAGCCATAGCACTGGGGCCCAAAGAGTAAATGGGCAAAGTGGAATAGGGCTTAGATGGCAGCCGCATCTGAGATACGAAGAGACAAGGTTAGAAAAGACTTATGATCAGGTCAGTACTCGCCAATAACACACACTAACACATTTAGCCAAGTCTGACTCTGCGGCTTCGTACCTTTCTGGTGCACTGTGAACACACAGGTCTGTGGGAAATTAAAAAGAAATAACTGTCAGGTAAAATTCTACAAATATGCTGCTGTATTTCAATCAAATGGTTTCAGAAGTGATTCAATTTACCTTTTGCAGAACTGACAAGTATACGACCAGGTGAAGAGGGAGAATTTTTTGGATCGACATGAAAAGCAGAGCTAGAAGGGAAAGAGTGACTTGTAAAAACTGCAGACGCATCAAACCAGATCTCAGCAGACGCTTCACGCGGCGTCTACCTTTCCTTTCTTGAGAGCGTTGTAAATGTCTTTCCACTGTTGAAACTTCTCCAGCTCGGCCTTGACCAGAACCTGCCTGATGTGCATCACTTCCTCCACCGTCAGAGCCAGACACTCCACTGGGTAGCAGAACTCCTCCTGGAAGAGACACGTCCACTTAAATACAGTGTGCAACTAAACATATGATCCAATATGGCGCAACAACAAGAAGTGAGCAGTGAAGTGAGTGCAACTCAATGGAAGTCACACAGAATGCACCAAACATGCAGCGTAGTGGTGAGGGTGAAAACACAGAACCTCTACTGAAAGGATGATGTAACAACCAGGTCCACTGCTTTTCACAAACACTTTGCTTCATTCAATTATTCCATTTGCTTTATTTCTAACCATGCGTCTATATTTAAAAAGTTAAAAAAAAAAAAAAAAAGAATCTGAATGGTGACTTTTCTGTCCTGCATCGATCAGTTAACGATGATGTTTCATAACTGTTACGTCCACTTTGTTTTTTATTGCAGCCTGTGATAGTGAGTGGTGGTCACACCTGGAGATTTGTTACATTGCCAGGAGTCTGACATTTCCACCATCATCATCATCATCGGTTAATGCATCAAAGGATTGAATGAATGAAAAATGCTCAGGGAACCTAAATGTACATGAAGTGTGTGTGTGTGTGTGTGTGTGTGTGTGTGTGTGTGTGTGTGTGTGTGTGTGTGTGTGTGTGGCTTGGTGTTTTTGCTCCTCTAAGTTTCCACTGAGCCATTTTCAGTATGGAAGTGATCCCCTGGTTCAGACGAACATCCACAACACAAACCACTCTATGCAATGGCGCTCACAGCGATATGCATTGATGGCATGCAGTGACAGCAACGTACCGTGCCCTGAGCACCGCTGGCCGCCTCCACCTGACCAGCAGACAGAGGGACAAGACATTCAACCAGCAAGTCCCCATGTTCCAATAAGCTTCATAAGGTCTAATACAACAGCTTAATGAGTTTAGAGGATATTTTACCAAACGTTACGTCATTATTTAAGGCCAAACAAAGAAAAACGTTTTGGATGAGGATTCATACGTTTTTTTTTTTTCCTAGGCAGTCATTTCCCTATTGCGTGTGTAATGAAATTTCAAAACCGTAAGTCTCGTGGTCGCAGCAAATTGATCTGAAAGCAGCAGCGTGAAGTGAGGAGAGTTACTATTTGTTAGGAAAAAAAAAAAAACTTCTATTTTTCCTTTAGTTTGAAGCCAGAGTTCCATGTATCACTCTGAGGGTGAGACTGAAGCAACGGTCTAAATAGCCTTGGTGCAGCGTCCTGTGGTTCCTATTATGCCAATTAACCTAACAGGAATGAGAGAACCAGCGGAGGCTCTCGGAACTAGTGAGCTCATGCTAGACGAACGTCCAGTCACGGGATAGAAGGAAACTCAACAGGTTTATTGTACGTTGGGTGACGCTGCTTCATTCAAATGATATGCAATGTGCACATGTCTGGTGGTGTTTGGAAACGCTTCATTACCAGTAAGGCTACGGAACATTTGATCCGATAGGACACGGAGGGAAACAAATCATGGCAACTCCACAGTATAACGCTCCAGTATACATAAAATATGCAAATGTGCCCAAACACTGGATTTCATTCAGCATTTCAGTGTTTGTGCACAAAGGTCAAAGTTAATAATTAATCTATACCTTATCACTTATATGAACATACCAAAGACTTGGAGCTCTGTCTGGATGGTGGTGCAAAGGGGCGGACACTGGTGGGGGAGTCCTTCTCCACAGAGTGCCTCCTATGTGGAGGCTGCTGCCTTTCAGGCCGTGGAGCAGCAGGAACAGGCAAGAACTTTGGCTGAGCTGGAAACGAAAGAGCAGAACGCATGAAACCACAGTTCAAAGATGAACGGAGACAGAAAGGTGCGTGACAGTGTGTTCAGGCCTTTACCCTTCTTCCCGATAACAGACTCGGGAGAAGTGTCCTCCAGCAAAGACGTGGACATGCTGGAGCTGCTCAGTGAGGGCTCCTCCTGTGCAAAGATTTCAGGAAGTGAATCATAATGACATGCTCTGGATGCTACAGATCAAATGGCGATTCAGTCCAATCTGTACGACAAATACTGAGAAGCATAAACGAGTCATGATTTTAGAAATAACTACAACAAAACCACTACTGTCTTGACCCCAGTATCCGCTTCATCTGCAAAGATGGGGACATGCTGATGATGAATGTTTTTATTATTAACAGGATCATCAGACACTTACATCGGACTCGGAGCTGTCTAGCTCGGCCAGCGTGGGTGCTCTGAGCAGCCTTTTCCTTTGGCTGAGCGGCTGAACACCCTGACTGGACCCCACCGCTCCACTGGCCAGAGACTGCGTGCTGACCGCCAACTTCCTGCGTGCATCAGGAGTGTCTGGGGGTGGAAGCAAGAGGGTCAGAGATTCATTCATGACTGCATTATCAGTTGAACAGTGATGCTGTGGACCTTAAATCAATGTGGAGCTCAGCAGCTTGTGTAGTAATTACAACTGCATTGTTAGTTATCAGAAAGACATAAAAATTCTCAGATTATTAGTTAATGTTGAGTTTTGACAATAACATGTCACCTAAATGAGTCATTTACCTGAGCTACGAAATAAGTCCTGAGGAGTGCTGATGCTTTTCCCTGCACCTGTAAAGCAATTAAGGGAATACAGCCTTTAACAGGATCACACACACACATTAGTATTTACATCCCTAGCAGCAGACTAGCACACAAAGGGGGGATTTGACACCACGCATCTGTCAGACCACATACGAGCTGACTGGGTGCCGTGTAACTCAGATACACTCACACATAGATGCTGTGTGCATAGCTGGGAAGCACAGAGGGAGAGGTTAGTGAGGGGAAGGTGCCAGGGAAGCAGAGAAACACAATGAGTGCAGGCGCAGAGCAAAAGGTTTTCCCCCACGTCCAGTGAGATTATGGTCATCCTGAGAAATGCTATTTCATCCCTGGCCTCTTTCCAATCATTCGACAGGTTTATGTGATGTAGGCTGTTGACACCAGTTACGCAACACATATTCCTCAATGAGAGAGGATTAGGGTGACAAGGGGCAGACTGGCTGCAGGGACAGTGTTGATCTGTAATCTCAACGGCTGTCCCTCATCGCTGGGACTACTGCCAGTAGATAAATCCAAGCATCACTGTTTCATCTAAAATGTACTGAAGGCCCATTATCATATTTTGCTTTTACGCTGCGAGACCTCATTGAACATTAATTCAGCAAATGTCACGTTAACATCATTTAGCCTTAGTTTATCTTGCAGATGTGCCGACTCTCTTTTTTAGGGTGTGAATGTGTAGGAAATGACAGTGTTCAACACATTCATGAGGGGACAAAACAAATAGTGCATTCAAACCCGAAAAATAGCATTGAATCAATAAAAAAAAAAACGTCAACAACAGGACAGAACAACAACAGGTGACATTTGAATTTACCTGATGAGTCAAAACTGTGAGACATGCTAAGAGGCCGCATGACTGACAGATATGCCCATGTTTGAAGGATAAAAAAGAAAATGGAAGCAGAAAAAGAAAATCATGAGCGTCAATGAATAATCCAAGTATAATCTCAGATCTTTAGCCTGACTTTGTAAATTTAAAGACCGGCCATTAGTTGTTGGAACCCACATACTCTCCCATATGTGAGATTATGTAACAGATGCTGACTGTAACCTCCTCTCAAGTCCTTAACAAAAGGGACCTTTGTATACTGTACATTATTATCTCCAATTGACCACTTATGACCACTACATACCAAAAGGATTATTAACTTCCCATGCTGTCTGCTTTCAGAAGAAGAAAGCCACAAAATACAGCATAAAAGTCCGTTATTTTACTAAAAGAAAAAGGTTATGAACTTGTAGAAGTAGTACATAACACCCAAAGAAAAAATTACCAGTATCTTGTAAGAAAACCCACTGCCCTGCTGACAGTGATCCCTGTCCACACACTACGACGCGTCTGATTAAATGAGCAGCTACAGTTTAAATAGGAAGAAAGCAATAATCATAATGGAAGCTGTTAGGAATGATTTAATAATGGTCAATGGCTTCTGACCAGAGTGCAGCAGCAGTACTCAAAGAGCAGTCGTGCAGTGTGTTAACAGCCCCAGTGAGAAAAATTAGATGTTGCTAAAAGCATTTTTTTCAAGTAGAACAAATTGCTTTAAGTCAATAAATCGTGCAAGGCTATTAGACGCTACAACAATGTTTGTTTGTGCCTGCATGATAATAATACAGAAACGATAGAAGGTCTGATTCCATGTCTCACCTAGACGGCTTCTGCGGATCATGTCCGGCGATACAGGCCTGAGCTTCCGTTCAGCTTTGATGTCCTCCAGCAGCCGCTCATGGAGACTCCTGGGTCGTGGAGGATGGGGCTTCAGCTTACGGGCAGAGACCTGTGATGACTCCCATGTTAGCAAGTTGGCTTTTACTCCTTAAGTGTGTTTTCACTATGGTCGTGTACTTAAAAAAAAATGAATGAATACATACATGTTGACCATATTGTACTATCATTTGTGGCTATAGTCTGAATCAACCTTAGAACTGAGGGTTTAACTGAATTGTGTTCTGGGAGATGAGCGGTGCTGTGTGGTGCACTGCTTACAGGGTTGAGAGGAGGCCGGGACCTGATGAATTCAAGGATGATTTCATGGGCGCTCTTCTTTAACCTTGGGGGAATGTCTCCATTAACCTGGAAAGACATTCATGCCCTTGTCAAAGTTGAAAAAGCTCCAGAAAGAGAACACATTAAAAAGCTTGAAACTATCATTTTGCAGATGTTATTGTGGCTTATTAAATGTAGAAACCCAATCATAATCTTCGTTCCATTGTTGTTTGGTAGAGAGATCCTCACCATGACCTTTCGCAGCTTGTAACGTTTCGAACGGATGTCATCCATCAGCATTTCATAAGGGGTCAGCTGATATTCAGTGGGCAGAGGGTTGTACTGACGTTCCTGAACCTTCTTCAACTTTACGCCATTACGTAGATCTCGCATCACCTGCACCCAGAACCGGGCCTGGTGGAAATAAAAAAAAAAAAAAAAACTGTTGCTAAAACAAAAAAAAAAAAAAAAGGAGGATGGTTACATGAATATGACAAGTAGATGCTCTTACCCAATCTGCATTTTGCAGTTCATTGAGGTCTTTAACAGGTTCCTCCCGAGTCTCACCTTCCATTTTTCGAAGGTTCTAACAAAGACATAAAAACACAAAGCTTGATATTCATACTTACATGTACCAACACAATCACAGCCTGAAATGATGCAGAGATCACTGAAAAACTGGCCATATTGTCATAGTAATCTGTTTAAATAATTAATGATGTTTCACATATGCATGTCAACATCCATTCATATTTATGCTGTACTGAGGGGAAAGGAATAATGGTAATTATTGTTTTACAAGTTTACAAGATTTCTATTAATAAACTAAAAAAATAGTGATACCTCAATTTGTCCTTTTTCAACTGTATTCATCCACATCTATGTTTACTGCTCCATGACAAACTGAATGAAAGGCCCATTGACTTTCCTAATTTGAAAGCATGTGTAATAAGTGATACAGTGTGTGTTGCCCATTAGCATTCATTGCTACAGGTTGTGCAACGCTGCCCGGTGGTCCCCTCGTGTAAGCTCCTTAAATTGCTCTAATAGGGTTATGCTTGATTCTATAACCATACATTACATAAGATTCATTAATCATGTATTCTGCAGCAGCCACGGTGGACATAGTGTACAAAACTACAGTCTGTCCAGCTAGAAATCCACGTGATGCTACGATGATTGATACCTATTAAAGGTCTGAGGTTGTGCTTCACATGCAGGGCATGCCCCAGAGCAACCGATTCGTCAGCAGATTTGACTTTCATACCTCCTTGGCACTCTTGATCTTATCCAGAAAGGTTTGCAACTCCCTGGTTTCGGCATAAAGCGCTCGACACACTGCCTGGTAATGGCTGGGGGCATCTGAGGGGCTGGGCAGGTGGGAAGAACACAGCTGCAAAGAAGCAATAGGTTTATTAATTAAATCATCAGTCCAACTAAAGTATTAGTAAGAAGGGTCCACTAGATAGAAGGTTATGGCCAGGTTTATGGTTTTTGTGACAGAGTAACAGTTATAAGAGTCAAGCATCGGCCACCATAGGCATCGTTCTGTCCTTTTTGGGATTTTATCGTAGTCACAGAGAGGCGATCAATTTATCTCCAGTAACACAATGGAAGAAACCAGATAAATTACATTTTTCCTTATTGTCTCAAAGGGCTGGGCAGGCCACAGGAATGTCTCCCTCAGTACAAAGTGTTTGTTCTCTTTGTCAAAACACAGGTAAATGGAACCAGATCAGTGGGAATATTTACAGACACGCTAAAAATACTGCTGCATTGGTGGTTTCCACCGAGGCTCAGGGTCAAATCTTTAAAATCTCTACTGCGACAAAAACACCAAAAACACTAAAGTCCAAACGTACTGTCCTGTTACTGCTGCTCTCACACATTCTGACTATTCCTGTCTAGGTGGGGCACCTCGCCAGCCCTGTCATCCTCTGTCAGCATCACGTTTCAGTGAACCATCACCAACCCAACCCACCTCTGTCTCACAGAAGGGAGGGATGTGAAGCATCTACCACTACGTCACGTTTAATGGCACGTTAACACCATTGGACTAGACCACACGCAGCACCGGCAGCGGACCTCACACCAACGACATATGGAGGAAACAGCTGTTCCAGTCCACGAATAGACGGATGAAATTATCGGTTTTACTTTCAGTAGCTACTTAGAGAAAGTACAGCGAATGAGTTCAAAGCTGAAGAGCAGAGTCAGTGTTTGGAGACATAAAAGTCTGTTTGTGCTGTGAAAATCTCTGTGCCATAAATTCTAGTTACACTCAAATACAAACACTTAGTCATAACTCTGATGTAATGCACACCACAGCATGTGTATCTTTGTATTTGAACTGCCCATTTCTCCACCATCAGGACTGAGAGAAGTCTAACGTTTTATCCAGAACTGAGAAACCTACTGTGATGATGTCCTGGTAGCTGCGGATGCCGGTAACTGGGCCGGTAGTGACGGCAGAGACCGTCTCCTCCTCCTCTTCCTCCTCCTCACCCTCATCCTCCTCCTCTGTGGCCTCGTAGCCCTCATCGGGACAGGGGTCACTCTCAGTTTTTTCAGGGTTGGTCATCATGTCGATCAAGCGCTCCAAAGGAGGGCTGAGTTCTCGCTCCTCATTTTCTTTGAGGCCATAGTCGAGAGCTTTGTAGATCATCACGCCCAACGAGTCGATAACCTGTAAGAAAAAAAAAAAATAAATAAAAATAAAAAAAAAAAAAAGGACCAGATATCTTAGATTATTGTTATTTTACAGATTTTTTTATAGGCTTAAGCATTAGGACTAAAACTATTTCTTTCAACAGCATTTGTACAGAAAAGTTCATATCTTCAACCCGTGAGCTGCAAGGACTCAGAACCATAATTTGGTGGATGATTTCATTTAGTCGTTTAGTTTGCTCCTCATTAATAAGCAGCATATGATCTTTTTTTGATTGTCGGCACTGCTCTACCTCGACCTCTGACCACAGACACCACTGCTCTGATGCCAGGACCAGTTTGTCTCATGTGCCACTGGTTTCAGCGATTTGACAGAGCATGCTCAGTAAATGGGGCAATGCTGGCAACAAACAAATGACAAAAGTAAACAGATTTTTACTGTCTTTGGTAAAGCATAAATGTCCTAATAATTGTGACTCATGCAGAACAGAATGGAGCCACGTTGTTGAAAAAGGGAGGTGTCCCAGTAAGACAGAGCGTTAATGTGCAGTGATAACAGATATTCCTGGATGTGAACAGGCTGGGTGCGAAGGAGCTGCAGCGTCTGGGAGTGTAGCGCCTGGAAGGGAAGGGTGTTGACAAAGCGTGTCTGGGCTCATGGGCTGCAGCCAAGCGAAGGGAAAGATCATTACATAACCCACGTGACATATAGAGACGGGGACACGCCCTCGTTTAGGCAAGTCGCATTAAGACGCCGTGAGTAAGACACGTCTGTTTCAGTTTCACGATCACGTTTTTAATCCATTTGTTAATTTAGCAACAAATGTGTCATTCCCTCCGCTTTAACATATGGGCAATTAAACAGTTCTGCAACACCGGACCTACAAAGATCTCTGATTCTACAGCTTTACATTTCTACTGGGTCTTTTAAAATGAGCGGGAACTATTCTATTCCATTTAGGGTTTTCCAATAATAAAAATGTCATTACAACACAATATAACCCTCTATTTAGAATTTTCCCAACATTAAACTTTATTGATACTACAAAGATCAATTTGATCAACCACAACCGTCTCCGTGTGCTGCTGATAATCCCGTCGCAAGGCCAAAATAAACATCCTATTCCTTCGCGTCTTATGTAACCTTATAATCCATCTGTAGGACAACAGGCCGTATAGTGGGTGGAGGATTCTGGACTGAAACAGGACAGGGGGTCCAGTCAGCTGCCAAGTGGATGCAATCCTTTACACTGGACCGCTTTCCATAAAAACAAATCAGATGCAGAAGGTCTGTCTGAGAAAGGATGCTTGACTAGATTTTCTTTAAATAGTTGTTATTAGTGGCAAACAATAAGTAGAACAAGCAAGCAAGTTTTAAAATCATAGAAATGGGAACTAGAATAGAAACACACATCATTAATTAACAGACTGTATAATGGTTTAGAATCCATAGTTTCTGCACTACAGAGTATGAAGAATAAAAGCCTGGGCTAAATGTAGCAAATACACAGAGACGTCTTGACAAACGGCTATAAATACGAGTCCCCACCCAGTCATTCCACAGGTTTAGTTTTATCTATGTGAAGCGTACAAGCCTATGACAGAAGGAATGAGGAAGAGGCATAATGAGTTTCAGTAGAATGCACTGCACATCACAATATCATGAAACCTTGTGACTCAGAGCAACGAGACAAATGCGGAGGAGCAGCAGGAGGAAAAAGGGAGGAGGACACACACACACACACACACACACAGACAGACAGTTGGGAAACCATCAGAAATTCCATTGCTGGGTTTCAGAAAGAAGCTGCAATGATTAAATGAAACCAGGTTAAACAGAAGAATGCCACAGTGGGTTATGTATATTAGTGAGGTAAACCACCAGAAACAGAAAAGCTTTATGTGTGACGGTACACAAATATAGCATTATGAGTCACATTAGTGTAAAATATGTATATTTATTTTATTTATATTTAGTATTGAGGATAAATGCAGCTTCTGTTCTGAAACAGGCTTCCCAGATTCCTATAAACGTTCATTCTGAGAATCTCTGACCTTTCCCATACTCTACAATTCAAAACACTCTTGCATGACATCATTGCCAGAGGTAAGAAATGTAGTTTTCCAACAATGACTGGTTTTGTACTAGACAACCTTTTCTCTTGGAGACCAGCATCAGAGGAGCCATCTAGATAATCACTGACGAACACCAAGAAAATGTTTTACTCATGAATAACCTCCTGTCTCCTGAAGGAACAGATGCGGTCATGCCAAAACCCGATCGTAATCGCAGCCAGCTCCCCAGCAGCATAGCTGGTGCTTGTGAGGTTTCCTCCCCACCGGAAATTTAAAAGTCTACATTCATGGAAGCTGCAGCAGTTGACAATGGCACGGTTGCAAATGTAGCTCAAGGCGCCGTTGAGGCCGAGTGAGTTCAGAGAGCGGCCTGATGAGCAGCCGTCAACGTTTGCTGCAGCAGTGGGGCAGAGGCATCCCGACACAGACGCTTACATAAGCAGACTGAAATGTGGGCCTTCCTCTGCGGGAGCGGATGCTGAGCCTCCTCTGGCCTGGAGCAGCGCTAGCTGGAGAACACGACGCGGCTCTTTCATGCATTCTTGTCAAAATCTGTCAGTTTCTTGTCCTGTGAAATCAACCAGAAATTGCTGAGACGTAGGAAAATGTCTTTTTGGATCCAAGGGGCAGTTCTGATGTTCATCACGGGTCATCATCTCTAGATGTCACCATGACAGCAAGGGGAAGTTTATACTGGTTGCACAAGCAGATGATACAGTGAATCCTTTTTTATGCAGCCTTAAGGCCTTCAGTGGTGTCAAAGGTTCCACTGTGACGTCCAGCCACTACAGTGGACCGCACTGTTTTATAGAGACATGAGCTTATCGTGCAGTGGATATGGACAGAATCTATGTAAATTAGGTTAGAGTGCTAGACTGCATTGACTTTGTGCAAGCTGTAAATGAGTCTGGGCAAAAGTGAAGCTGTAATATGAGCTAAATGTTTAAGAGTTGTCAATGTCAGGAAAAACAAAAGCATCCTATTGATTGGGATAAAAGCCGAGTGTAATGTAATGAGGTCACGGTACACGTCAGGCACGCTGGAGCCAAACTGGGTGGTGCGCACTGCAGGAGACTGTGTCTTTGACCTCAAAAGGGCGTCCACATAACAAATCACTCCAAAAACACTAAGCCCACCTGACTGAAAGCCTTCCCTGAAAATAAGCAGTTTGACATCAGATTCGCCAGGGAGACAGGACTTCCTGCAGTGGGAGGCACGAGTAGAAGTGACAGCGTCTGAACATTCACACACCTTCAGTCAAGCAACCTCACAAAGACCGATTTCCCTTTACAACCAGAGAGAACTGGAAGTATTCGTTTGGAATATGTGACTACATTAATAAAAATGAAGGCCAGTCTTCAAAGATCTATTTCAAGGTTTACCTCACGCTTGGCACTGGCAAACACACAGTCTCGGCAGCGACCTGGCACGCTGGAGAACTCCTAATAGGATACGACGACTAATCTCACCTTAATCTTCAACCGAGGACAAACTAGGCTAAGCTCATTCTGGAGCCCACAACACAAGGTGCACATTTGAAATTCTTTTCCAATAAATGGGATTTTCCTTTAACCAAACACAACGGAGCATCATGAGCAGTTGTAAAGTGTTTAGGCAATCAAATACCTCTGGTTTCTGTCTGACATACTTGATCACTGCTCTAACACGTTCTAAAGGTGTGAGCGAGGGGGAAGTGGGTCAACTCCACACATGCCAGTGGCTAAGACACGGGTACGAGGTATGTAGAATTGTAAGAATGGCGGAAAAGACACAGGTGAGTTGGCTGAACAACAAGAGGCTGAAACGACACACGAAAACATGAGGAACATGGTGAAAAGAAACAAGGCCGAGCGGACGGACAGACAGACGGCAAAAGCTGATTTGGAAAAACAAGCAAAATGCGCCATCAGAGCTGATGAGTGTGTCGGCGCTTAAACTACGCAAGGATCAGTACAATAAAACTTCAGAACAACAAGGTGTGACCTGACAACGAATACATGGACACATTTCCAATGAACTAATGAGGCAAACACACCCTGTTCATAGTTAGCATTTTAAAGTATAACAAATCACGCAAGGACACAGGACATCGCCTACAACAACATATTGCAAACAGAAAGGGGAAAACGCCCATCGGCATCAGGAAAACATGGATGATGGCCTTTGGTTAACCTGCACCTGTTATCAAGTGACCCATGCAAAAGACATGGCCTGTGCACACTTGTTCGTACATGAAAGGCCATCTGACTGCTCAGCGTTGACAGAGGCATCTCCCATTAGTCTGTGTACACACAATAAAGCCTGCCGAGGCTTCTCCTCCCAACATTATACACCGCAACCTGCTCGGACAAACAGACACTTGGCCACATGTCCTCTTCACGTGGCTTTGGTGCTGATGCCTGAGTGTGTACTAGCAGGAAGAACAAAGACGGGCTCTCTTCTAAGAGCTCTTCTGCATGAAAGTGCAGCACACACAATAACTTTAGAACAAAGAAAATAGTGCTTTTGGAGGAGAGCTGGCTCCCACTCACTCACATTTAAGTGCATCACAGGCCTAATCTCTGGGAAAACACTTGAAGGAATCATATCATAAATATATTATATTTGGATTATTATATTCGGATAGATAAATTACCTTTCATGAATAAAAACACAGGCATTACCAGAAAAAATAAAATACACCCAAGCACAAGAAAACACCCCAGACTGTTAACCACAGTAATGAGTGGAGTTGATGTCAATATGAAAATCTCCATGAAACTGACTCAATGTGGAGGAATTGTTTTGCTCAAGGGCAACGTCAACAATATTACAACACAGCTACCACATGAGCCTGTGTGGTGTAACTGCTCATTAATATTGACAGTGGTGGGCAAGCTGTGAAAACAGATTTTGAAATGGTGTTAAATGAACTGAGTAATGCAGCTGTAGAATGAAAACAAATATGACTTAATAACAAAACACAAACAAGGATTTATTTGAAGGTCTTAAAACCTATTTAGATAAAAATCTTATTTGGATATAAAAATGTATCCAACAAATAAGTATGCTGTGATGTGACTCACCTCCAATAATGTGGGGGATGATCCATATTTATCTATAATGACAAAAAGAAAATGATTGTTAATTATATTCAGACATTGAAGATTGTTTATGGTTATGATGAACATGTAGTTTACTTATCAGCAAGGCAGAGAACACCTTCTTAATTATTTAGCTGCACATGCAGTACAATAACACAACGTCTTCAAGTGAATGGACAGAACATACCTACACCTTGTACAGTGCTAAGCAACATCAAATATTAATTCACGTGTGGGGATTAGAGCGGAGAGCGGATGTAGCCGCAAGACGAGAAGCTGCTGGAAAGGTTTAATACTAGACGGCAGCGCAAACAACTGTAAATCCGGCGACTGTGGCCTCTGCTCACTACTCAGGTACTGAAAGGTGAGAGCACCTGCCTCTGAAGCAATAAAAAAAATAATAATAAAAAAAAAAAATTGAAAAGAAAATTTGAAAATTCCAAAATGTGAAAATTCCAAAACGTGAGGCAGAATGTTGATAGACCACAAACCTGTTCTCCGACATAGAGAGAATGACAAGAACTTAGAGGCTTTCACTTTTCCTTATTAAACGATTATAGTATAATTACTTCCAACCAGGGCTTTGATAAGTCGGTCAGGTTATAATATAGCAACGATGCTGTAAACAAACCCAACTCGATCCATTTCTAACTATACAATGACACCACAAGTGTTAAAATATAGCATGTACCAAAAAAAGCACACGCCTAAATTAACTACACTTTAGGCATGAATCATTGAAAATCTTGGAGTAAACAAGTCACATCTTGATGCAGTACTTGGTCTTGGCCCCGTTCCACACAACATGAGTTAGGAGCGATATCCCACGATGCTCAGCATAAACTGATCCCACTGCAACACAGTTGGAGGATCTTTGCCTTTCTTGCCTCCATCAGGGCCAAAAAAAAAGGACTTGTGATCTGTGATACTTCTAGACTATTAGCTTTGCATCACAAAAACAAACATTGGACGTCATTTGATAACTGACCCAAGCATCAATGCAGGGCAGATAACGTCTTGATATCAGGCAGAGGTTGCAAAGCTCAATGCTGGGGCGTTGGCCGAGTTGTGCCACCCTGCCAGTGACCTATGTGCATACATGGGTTGCGTAAGAATTGACTTTTTTTTAGTAGAACTGATCTGTAGTAGAACTTCTTATAGCTCCACTGACCCTCATAAACAGAACAGGGCCGAGCTGTCCCAAAAATACCCCATCCACAAGCCAGATGAGCAGCAATGGACTCTCTGTAATCTCCAAAATCAACTCCAGTCCCATCTCAAAAGTCTGTTCATCGTGTCTGTCCTATTTTCGGCTGTGCCAAGACACTCGGCAGCATTGACTAAATCTGAGAGCAAACATGGTAAAACTGGTTAAATATACAGAGATGAAGCAGAGGTGGGCCAGGCAGGGCAGGGGGGGGGGGGTCTCACCACCGGACAGAGCAGGGAGACACATGAACAAAGGGTGGCTAATTGGTTCCCAGGAGAAATAGGACACAACCTCAGGGCCTGAGCCTCCGACGGCCACACCTCCTCCACCTACGTTAATGTTCACCTCTCCCATATTAATGGAATGCAGTTGAAGACGTGCAAGCCTCTGATACATCATGTCCATGTTTCTGCAAGGCTGAATTCAAGGAATGCTGCAAATCTATTTAAAACCTATAGTACAGAGTCTCTGGTGTGGTTTCCAGGGCAGAGTTTTCTTACTTTTCAGGGTGATCGTTAAATCAGGGACTGACCCCACGACAGCCAGAACCATAACTACTATATTGTTTTCCCCATGCATGAGTGCAAACCCATTCCTGGCTATATTAAAAGAGCCAGACTAGACAGAACGGGAATAACTTGTTTTACCCGTGGACCATAAGCAGCCTATCCCTGTCCAGAAGGTCAAAAAAGTAAATAGTGCAGCGTTTCAGCTGCTTCTTCCATCGAAGACGAGTCATTAGGACAAAAAGGTGTCAAAAATAATGGAGAATGTCCAAGATGACATGCAAACGTCTAAGTGGACAAATTATTATAAAAGAATGTAGAGTTACTGCTTTAAAAAGGGAACTTTAAAGGTTATAGGTGCTGCTTAATGACTAAGCGTTTAAGACCTGATCATCAGCTTCAGCTGGAAAAAAACAAACAGGCACCTGGACTGAAACAAGCAGAACTGTGTCAACGCGTCCACGTTTTGTGTTTATGTGACGCTGATCACTGATGTGACGGACCGCTCCGCCACCGGAGCCCATCACATGCTGCATTGTTTACTGGCAGAAGCGTCGACTCGGAACCAGCCATTCACAGAAACGGAGCCGTGTTTCCAGGCGCGCGTGATAATAACGAACGATCCGCGGTGAATTATTAAAAGCGGCATCGGGCGTCCGTAAACGCGTTCACCACATGGCTGGAGGCGGCCGCCACAACAACATGGCCTCTTTGTAGGGATGCTCCGTGCGCTCGGCCTGTGCGTGATGGGAAGGAGCACGCGTCGTCGTTGGCACTAGCTCACACCGGGGCGACGTCTGCGTCAACGGCACGCGGCGGGTCTCGCTTCGTTTACCTGCGTCGTCTCCAGCGTGCAGGCCGACGGTCCCGTCCCTCCCGATCCTCACGTCCCCGGGTCCCTCGATCCTCCTCGGGCGGTGGAGCGCGGCGGCGCCCGACGACCTGGAGCTTCTCCTCCGATGCTTCTGCGACAGCGTCCGGCAGCACTGGTAGCACACGGCCCACGCCTGCTCCTCGTTTATCGGCTGGCTGTACAGCGACAGGATCTCTTCCAGGGAGATCCCGTCGGCTCCGTCGCCGCAGTCCATGCCCGCGTCCCCGGCGTTCGAACCCCGGAGTGCGGTGGGCGAAGTCAACATCCCGTCTTCCGTCCCCGGTGGCGTGGCCATCGTCACGTCATCGGAACCTCATCGCCGCTAGAAGGGAAACGCCAGAGAAGTGTGACACGCGCGGCGCCGCACCGAGCCCGCGTCAAGCTGCCGCTCAGCTGTTGTCTCCCGGTGTGAGCGAGCGAGGGGCACCAACGGCTCTGAGTGCGCCACAGCTAACGGCTCCTCCGCGTGGTCCTAGCGCCCGCCCTTTAAAGGCGCGTGCCCGCCGCTCGTCACCCCACGCAGGATGTCGTCATCTTATCTGCCAAACAACTTCCGCCATTACTGCAATTTATTTCTTCAAATATTTCTTTGTCAACAATGTTCGTTTTATGAAATTATTTTGTGTTATGTTGCTAATAGAAACGTGGGGAGATTTTCCGTCTATTCCTGTAATTTCTTAATTTTAATATATTTAGATTTTGTTCCAGTAATGTAATTGCAGTGACACTCTGCCTCCGCTGTCTGTTAATAATACAAAGTTGAAAACACAGTATAACAGCTCAGCTCCTGCCTGTGATTTAACTTGACCACAGCTCCATCTCCTGCTGACTCTGCTGCATCTCACAGCACTTTAAATAGTCCTCGTCCACTGTCAGTCAGAACATACAGAGGAAAGACAGCTGTGGATGTGCTGGTGTCCTTATTTATCTATACTTCACTGACAAGAAAGAATTTGCTTTGTTAAATTGTGTATTTTCTAAACTCAACTATGATGTGATGATGTTTGTCGTAATTGTGGGTTTGAACATAAAGAACATTGCACATCAATTCACATGTTCAAGATAAAGAAACTGTATTGTATGAAGCATGCTGTGATGAAGCAACAGCAAATATAATACAAATAAGAAAAATATCATAATTCGTGTGTGAAACCTACTACGACCGATAATCAACCCTCCTGAATCACCAGCTGTGTCTACTGCAGTTTTCCATTTTCACATGTAGTGGAAATACAAAATATATGTTCTGGCACAGACTCGATGCTCAACGGGGGATTGATTTATACATGCAGTCAGTGCAAGCTGCACACAACACATTGTTACAAAGCACCGTAGTAAATAATAACGTCTTACATCATATAATACAACAGAAAAGGTCAGAGAACTGAGAATAAACTGTATAACACTCATTAAAGTTTAACAGAACCTGTCAAATTGAACAAAGGAGCAGCTCGAATCACTGTGAATCGTAGGCACATGCAGGTGTTTGTCTGTCTTGCAGAGGCTGGACAAAAGCTGTGCTCAGCCCCCACGTTTAAAGCTCCAACGCTTTCATTCACAACCAGAGGAAAGTAGTCGCTCAAGGAACCGAAGCAAATGCTGCAGGACGTCCCCACATGACAAAAACCACTGGCTGTGCAGTCTGTGATCATCGCGTGCAGTCTGTTGTTGTTTTCCACAAAGTTGCCTTAACACAGTGACACATTTCCTGACCAGCACCAAAAGCATGAGAGAAAAGCTCAGGGGAGAGTGTGAACTCCCCGCTTCACGCATGCATTGGCAATGACAAAGACGCAGCCTCTCCGTATTTTCTCACAGACATGTGCAGGCGCTTATGTTGCACAGTACCAAGATCCACAGCCGCGATCCTGCAGCGTCGGTGGCAAACGTAGGAAATCCCCACCGCAGCTTCTGGTGGACAGCAGCTCCAAATATCCCTCATCACAGAGTCTCCGTCTTCTTCTGCTGCTTCATCTCTCGTGGCACGCGCTGCCGGGCTCGACGTCCCCACCGGCGCCGGCGTCCTTGGACAAACCGCCGGCTTCCTTCGACGGCCTCCTCTTAGAGTCGCGGGCGCTTTGCTGTGGGGGACATGTGAGATTTTGAACGCTTCGCCATTCAAATGTCACCCGGCTGCGCGCGCGGAGAGTGGGCGAAGAGCTGAAACCTGAGTCACTGACGTTGGAAACCAGGAAGGTTAAACAAACACAGGACAACAGTCTGGCGTGCTGGAAATAAAACGAGCTAAGACAATTAGCTTTGGAGATAATTATCAGTCACAGTGATTAACAAAAAGTTAGTTATCTGCATAATAGTTATTCCGGTACTGCTTGTCTTGCATCCTGCTGCACTGGCCTTTAAACAACATTGTTTAGCTACAGCATCTCGTGCTCTGGGCTGCTCTATGTGATCTGTGCACGGAGCCCTGGCAGTGACACCTACATCAGTCAGGGAGCGTCTGGGTCTCCGCTGGTGGCCGGAGCCGCTGGAGGTGACGGCCTGCTTCCCACACTGGGTGCCCGTGTTCACCATCCTCTTCTCCCTCAGGCTGCTCTCCGCAGCTTTACCTTCAGCCAACAGTGACGGGTTATCACTTAACACAGACACAGTATTGTCCTGCCTTCGCTCAACATGGAGATTATGGCGTAGATGGCACCAAACTGTTGGCTGAGTGGTTGTGTTTTGAAAGGTTCATGTACTGTGTGTGTGTGTGTGTGTGTGTGTGTGTGTGTGTGTGTGTGTGTGTGTGTGTGTGTGTGTGTGTGTGTGTGTGTGGTTTATTGTAGCTTATGCTGATGATGATATTTCAGTGTCCACTATAGATAATAATAAGACACTCACCGTTTGCTACGGGGAGAGGGGTCTCCACGTCCGTGTTGGTGAGCCACGTCGATTCCGTCTCCCTGGTCCAGCTCTCATGATACCGCGGCTCGATGATCGCGTCCGCCCGACTCCCTCCACAACCCATCAGGACGGTCATCCACGGCAGGTGTAGCTGCGGCGGTCACGGGCTAAACGCGGCTCCGCATCCTCTCGCTGCTCCCCGCCGCCGCTGCATCCGCGTTTACGTCTCCATCGCCGCTCGGAGCCGCCGCTGCCGCTCCGCGGACCAGTAGGAGCGCAGAGCGGAGCGACCTGCGTCAGCGGGAGGAGGGGGGACCCGCATCACCAGCAGCAGCGGCAGCAGCAGCGGCAGCGGCGGCTTCATCCTCTTTATCATCAGCGTCTCCCCGCTTTAACACTTTAACCCCACAGTTAGAACGTAGCGCTTTCATCAATAACATTTTATTTTTACTAGGTTTATTGACCTACAATATTTCTCAATAACATAAGTTCTTCTAAAACGTATTGATGCGTTTACTGAACTGCGTTTCCTTTTTCAATTTGTCGTTTTAATGGATAAATTATAAATTTAAAAAGTGCAAAAAACAAAATTGAAAAAAATGTACCCATTATTTTGAAGACCTGAAATCTATTAAGGTTAATAAACAAATTAATAAATGTTAATACTGAAATGAAATTTGTATATAAAAGCTTGAAAACACATCAAACGTTTTCTTTAGAGCATTTATTTTCACATAATATACCTGGTTCAGTTTTATACAATACAGTATTTGCACATTGACCCATAATCCTTTCTTATAACTGCTTCATATACAGAAATGACTGGAGTGAACACTCACCAAACATATTGCTTCTTATTTCCCAGGATCATACAATATGTTGATTTAGGAAAACAATAGTCAACATCTATTTATAGACGGAGCTAAAAACACATCACATCCAAAAACTGAACGACAAAAACATTGCAGAGGCTTTAAATACATATTACATTTAACATACATTTGTTTTTCTCCTCATTTTTTCTTTGAGTTAATTTAAGTAAAGCAAAATAGGGAAAAAATATATAAAAAGGGGAATGTAAACTGTTTCGGTGGGTGTAAACCTAGATGCTGTTCACTTTTACAGAGTGGTACGACGGCAAGCGAACAGGGATGGTAAAAAGTCTGGTTCTGGTTTGCAACCACTTCTTCCACATGGACCCAGGCAAATAATAAAACATGAGAAAGCTGTGTGTAAATAGTTTGGGGATGTGAACATATATCAGAAAAGGATGCTTCTAGACTTTGAAGTCGAGCAGGTTGCAGTCGATCTTGTAGTAAACGTAGGGGTAGTACTCCTGCTGACTCAGGTTCAGCCCGGGGATGTCCATCGATGCCTGTGGGCACAGAGATACCACCGTTATCCGCATAAAAAAAGCACTTTCTTATGGTTCACTCTCCAGGGTCAGAGAGCGCTTGAAGGACCCTCACATCAATGATGGCGGCACTGCTGTCCAGATGTTTATACAGCTCATCCAGCACCTCCCTCAGCTTCTTCATGTTCTTCTTGTTGGGCTGCAGCAGCATGGCCTGGAAGTTGACCGGCAGCCCGTATCTAGGGAACAAAGCCGCGTCGGACGTGAAACTAACCCCAACGGGCGAAGCAGACGCACTGCACCTTTAACGCCGTGAGCACAGAGGAGTGAGCTCACCTCAACACCGACTCCACAAACACGCGCAGAGCCTTGATGTGAATCCACGCAATGAAGGCTTCGCTGAAATTCACTTTGAGCCATCGCACCAACGGACCCTGGAACAACGCAATCAGCATTTTAAACTCCACTACAGTTACTGCACATAGAAGTGAGCTGCAGTGACTTCCTCTCTCCCTCTACGTGGTTAATGACAAACAGAGCAGCCGTACAAACTGTTTCTTCTTGTCAGTTGATAAACGCGTCATCTCTTCCTTGTCTGCCTTCATCTCCTCCTCATTGTACTGGAAATCCCGCACCGTAAACCTGGACACATAACAGACTGATGGTTAGAGACACCTCTACGGAGCTGAAGTCGCTTATTGGAAAGCGCATAAAGCAGCTTCCTGCTTTACTCGCTCCTTCAGTCCTGAAGGACCAATAAATGGGCGTTATGAAAGGTTAAGTCATAAAAAAAAACAAGCATCTGTCAAAAAACCTCTAAAACTCTAATCAGATATTCTCTGTTTAAAGCTTTTCCTATAACGATACAACCAATAACTTACTTGTTTTCTCTGGCCTTGTGTTTGAAATCGTCAATAGCCTTCCTGAAGAGCGTGACACTGAACAAGCCGCTGTCGTTGTCTTCAAACAGCAGCCTGGAGGACACATATTGACAAACAGCACGTTAAAACAGCGATATTTCTCCATTGTTAAACCATCCAGTGTCCAAACGAGGTCCATTTAGGGCACAGCTCCTTTTATAGGTCCATGGACAAACTGAATATGAAATTTAAAGCTGATGCTCTCATTTTCCATTCTACTCTAAATCACATTTTACTTTTGTATGTGAAACAGATGATGCTTGAGAAACCCTTGGGCAAACGTTCTATCAATCTCTGGCTCCCAAGTCTGTCAACAGACTTTACTGCTGAGCAGTTTTGGTCCAGAAGCCTAAAAATATTACATGCAAGTGACAACGAGTCCCGTTCAAAGGCCACGGGAACGGTTGGACAGAGCCAAAACAATGGCTCATTTGAACCCTTCATGTCATTGCAGGTCGTAAGATACCTCCTATTTACACATCATATTGGCACACAGATGCTCCATGTGTACAGGTTGCTAGGTTACCACAGCACACTGAGCCGTATCCATTCAAAAGCCCAAACAGAGCGTCAGCAATATCACACTGGCCTTTTACAGGTCAAATAAAGTCAACCAGCTGGACATCACGAATCACGAGAGGAGGGATTGTCTCATCTGAGGATTTTCAAGCGACGAGGGTTTCAATTAAACATATTCAAACTATCAGCCACACTTACTTGGTGGAGCGGGGCACGACCATTTCTGCCAGGGTTTCATAGGTCTTCTGCCAGTCAGCATAGCTGGTCCTGGTGGAGGTGGGGCAGCAAATTAAGTTTCCTTTAATAATCAAAACTCACATCTGCTTCATTCACTCCCATATATACACGGAAAATCATGTGCTCACTTTGGGACAACCACTAGCATGGTGATCAGGTACTCAGAGTCCAGCACAAAGTCCTCTTTCCTCACTATTTCTGCCAGACTCCTGGTCAACAAACTCCCTCTGAAAGACAACACACACAGGTTTATCGTGAAGCAGAGCCATTATTTGCCACATCCAAATGGACGTTTGCTGGACTGCTCACGCGTTCTTCCGTTCCAAATTCTGCAGATTTCCCTTGAGGTTGTTATAAGCCGAAGCCCGAGCCTTCAGGTCGTTGTCGATCTGAGACGCTTGCTAAAAAGCCAAGATGGAGAGAATAAAAACTATGGGTTAGCGCATCGACGATCCTCCCTAGACTCAGGATTTAGTCACTAAAAGCAAGTTTCAAATGAGAAGATTACATAAAACCAACCTTGGAGATGATTTCAGAGATGTTTTTCAGTGACTGTTTGATTGGATATTTTGCCATGTCCCACCCAAATCTGGTGATGTAGGTGACCAGATCAACTGCAGAGTGAAAACACTGATTAAAGGTCCATCTACACAACCGTCTACAACGTCTCTCCATACATTTACTGCACGGGCATCAGAGTGATGATGCTAACGATCATTACCTCCATTGGCCAGCAGATTCTCCTGGACTTTGTCTCGACTGTCCTCCAGAACATCGGCCATGTACTGAGCGACCTTCTTCACCACACTAAAGACTCACAGGATGGAGGAGGGTTTAAGGTGAAAGCATGGATAATAACGGCTGGTTGATAAACCACAAAAGTAATTTCAGAAGTCTATTAGTCTTTCACCTTTCCACAAAAGTGTCGAGCTTAGCCAGCTCATCCGACAGGCCCACCAGAACATCCAGGGTCCCAACCTGTTAGAGACAGAACCCAGATGTCACCAAGCTACTCCTCAGGCGCCTTGGTGTCGGTGGGTGCAGCTGTAAAGTAGGTGCTGCGGCCTTTAACCTTCAGGTCAGGGATGTTGAACTTGTTGTTGGTGGAAAGGTTGTTGGTGCGAGTGGTGGCCAGCATCAGCTTGTCCCACGTCTGCTGGCACGTCTTCTCCCCCGGAGCAGAGATCAACCAGAATTCTGTCATGGCTACTGGAGGGAGGCTCGTCCACCAGGTCTCTGATGTAAGGAGGTTACTGAGGATTAAAGTAGAGTAGACCCGTTATATGAATGGCTTCACAATTTCATATTAAGCTGCATTCAAGATCACATTTAGGAGTATAAAGACACACAGCAACTTAAAGACCATGACATGATACAAAATATTAATTACTTGTCAAGTCGCAACACTGGATCCAACTCAGTTTCAATATTGAGAAGATGGTTCATTTACAGGAATTCAACAAAATAATAGACAGTATAAAACTTAGCATAAAACAGAAATATTTCATTTAAAATATAGTTGATGCGTTCTTCCTTTTCCATAGCTTTTCCTGCTCTGTAAAAGGTTAATAGATACTGATACTTTTCCACCATTACACAAAGTACTATCCATAAATGAATCAGAGTCATGCTCCAAAGCTCTTTCTTCCTCTTTTAGCTTCAACTTCGTCTCAGATTGAAGTACTTCCACCCTATTTCTCAACAGTGGTCGTGTGGTCAGTGAAGTCAACAGAACCCAGTGACTGCACTGGAGGCAGCCATAGCTCCGTGTCTGCTGATTGACTGTCATATGATCAGAGCCTGGTTCGCAGGAGACGTGCTAAATATTGAGCCGCGTCTATTACGGTACAAGCGCGTCGCATTGTTAGGAAAAAAGATCACCACGTGGGATTTGTACTGATAAAAATAATGTATGGGTAACGGCGTAATCCTGGCTCACACACGGTTAAATTCGGTGTTAGCTTGCAGCTGACACGAGCTTGTTTGCATTGCGGGCTCCTGCCGTCACGACATCAGCAGGCGCTGTATTTTCGCTCTTACCGACGGGTCCGACGGCGTCAGTGTTTGATCCGCACGCTGTATTTCAATGGAACAGCGGCAGCTTCCCATGCATAGCGCAGAGAATAGCAGGGTTTCGACTCGCAGGTCCTTCAGCGCAGCATCACACTCACAGTCAGCTGATCAGAACAGCAGTTGCGCGCCTGCGCACAAGCGGCGCGATTCAGCGAACGCAATCAGAAATTGCAAAATACATTGTAAATAAATGATAGAAATAGCACGTGCTCGTGTTCAGTAATTGGTTGAGTTTAAAATAAGCATTACACATTATATGCAACAGTGTGCACAAATTTAAAAGGCAAACTCAATTCCTGGCGTAAACTAGAAGCGTCCACTATATATGTTGGTTGTAGTAGTATATAGCAGTAGTGGTAATTTTCTTCTACGAAATAAAAAATAAAGTACATGTTGTATAATTCATGTTGTATCTCATTGGCAATGTAGAAAATAAAATATAGTTAATAAACATAAAACGTTAAATTTATTGTTCTTTACGATTACGACTACGATTAATCGTTTTTGTTATTTTAGTATTTCCAACAGAACTTAAAGGCAGCATGAGTATTTGTTTTGACAGAGCACACAGCTACGTCTCCCTCCTCTGGTAGAGTTGAGTACTGCATGCACTACACCGTCACTGCCTTCAGGTGGCAGCGATGGTCCATACATGTAAGCTGTTTCGTGATTTGTACAGTAAATCCTCAACAAATTTTCCCATTATTCCTCTATGAAATGTAAGATTAAACCAGGGTTCACACATTCAGAGCAATTTCTGCCAAAACTCTCATGGTCCTCTGGCAACAATCATAAGTTAAAAATAAACTGTTTAAAGCTGGAATTTTACATGCACAAAAAAGTCATCTACACTTCTCAGCTGTACATGCGAAAAAACAGGCATTAATATCTTATATAACAAATAATGACTGCCTTATTAGAAACTATCTAATTGATACTGTTAGTTACCTAAAAAGCATTTACAGGTTATTAAACAAACTCTTACATAGGTTTACTTACTTACTTACTGAACTCATGTGCAGAGCTTTTAGTTTTAACTTTTTTAAAGTGTTGACAACGGATTATTTACTCTGTTGTTTGTCTAAACTGTTCAAACAAAGTGTGTTAAAAAGTTGTTTCCTTGCTAAAGTCAGTTATTTCATTTTATTTAAATCATCGGAACCAAAAATCCCGCTGTTGTAAATTCCAATTTTAAGCTTGAAGCACATCCTTTAATTTGTTTTACTCCATAAGTTACACTTATGGACACATATGTGCACAACTCACTCTGAGGAATGTGGTGAAATGATGTAAACACATTACTTACTAGTACTGTATATCACATATTACTAAAACTGTGTTTTGTTGACAAAAGGAAATTATCTTCCGTTGCAAACCTTGTTTGGAATTATCATCTGTCAATGATCTATTGACTATTGTAGATGTACTTTATCCTATTTTTATTGCACTGTAACCTTACAAGTAAACTTTCACTGTAGAAGTGAAAACTAGTCCAGTTTTAAAAACACACCTATATGTTTATGTTTGTTTTCTACTTCATGTTGTTTTGTGAACTTCAGCTCCACAGAAACACAAGTCATATGAGACGGCTGCAGGCTGAGTGATGTTATGGAACTCCTGGACATGCTAATGAAAGAAATGTGGTCAATTAAAATCCTTCCCAAAAGTTAGTGTGACAAAGCCTCAAGATTAACCATGATCATTTTTAATAAGCTCTAAATAATCCCCAGAAGACACAAGCTAGAACGCATAATGCCCTCTATTTATATGCTGGCATTAATCGTGTGTCTGCGTGTTAAAGGTTTCTTAGTGCCTGAGAGACTTTTCCTGTTGTTTTAAAGTAATAAATTCAGCAAAGTTTTGAGAAATGATAACACATGATACCCTGTTGTAATAAGAGAACTCCTCATTACGTTGAGTCCTAATTGACTAATTTGCTTCTTTCCAAATTTCCAAATGCCTGTTTTTATGTATCAATATTCTCAAGGCTCATAAATGCCTTGAAAAATTAGAAATGTGTATTCACTGAATTGAGTCTCATAGGATCAACATCTTGTTGGACATCTTCCTGTTGACTTCGACAACATGTAATGCTGATCTTTAGTTGTTGTCCCTTCTGTTTTCTTTTTAATCATTACGATAAAATGTGCCGTTTGAAAACCGAAGAAGTTACCATGTAGGGGAAGTTTATGGTTATGTAACGGAACAGACGCCGAAGACTGAGCAACACGCGGAATTACATATTTGGAACGTGCTGAAAAATCGTATACGCTCATTGGTCGACATGAACACAAACCACGCCCCTGGGCCGTTAGTTACCTTCCTAACTTCCTCCTCCACCTCCTTCCCTCCTCTAGTTCTCCACCCACCAGCCGACAGAGGAGACACGACTCCGCCGAAGCTCGTCAGTCATCTAAACATATGGCAAAAACAGCCGCCTTTCTTTCTTATATCATTGTGCCCACTACTCTTTAAAAATTCCGCCGAAAAAGAGAAGACGATTTTCCAAATCCTTCTGGCCGTTATCTCACGTAAGTAAGGCGAAATACACGGGCCGAGTTCCGTGGCTCCAGCGGACGTAACATGGCGGGCTAGTCTTTCTGCCTCCTCGCTCTTCTTGTACCACATGACAGGGCGATTGAGCGAATTCGCCGCCGTCCACACGTCTTTACATTGCATGTTAATGTATTGGTAAAATATGACGCACACGCGCCGTCACAACTTAGTTTCTGTACCAGTATTTTATCCAAGGCGTCGTATGTTTTGGGGTTATTAACGAAATACAATGCTAACATAGCTAAGCTTCTACCAGCGAGCCAGTGCAACGTGAGGAGCTTGTTCCTCAACATGAATCCCTCATGCGCTGCGGTTAATTGGTAACGTTAACACTCGCTGACATGTTTATATTTTTGGTTGATGACCAATTGCCATGATATTTTATGTGTCAACTTGAGCCACTTTCAACGCCACAGCGCATGCGCAACATGGATGTTCACAATGTGAGCTAACATGGGCTGAAACAGGAGGTGAGGTAATGGTTTAGGAATCGCAAAATGTATTTCAAACGCAAACAATACGCTTTATTTGCACATTTCACGTGTATTCATTTGTCGTATTGACACTTAATAGAATACATTTATATACCTTTTAATGTTCTGTATGTTTCTCCTCCAGGGCTCCCCTGTCTCTGTACAGGTGTATGAGTGCTACCCAGAGGGCCTAGGGGCGGCTCTCTACCGGGAGCACTTTGACTTCAACGCTGAGCCACCTTGGGATCCTAGCTGATAGCAGGACAGGTCCATCTCCTGACTTGTCCATGTGAGTGACTCAGCAGCATCTGCTGTAAACATAGCCACATGCTTGGGTACACGCCTGTAGCAAAGTTCAGGATTGCATTGCCATGCACAAGGTTTTAAAAGAAAGGAGATTTAAACTTTGAGGAGGTTTTAACAGCTGTTTACATAATTGCTAATGATAGGTGAATGAGTGGTGGAGTTGTGTTCTTCTTTTTAGTTACCACATTGTGACTGGAAAAACAACAGTCATTGGGTCATAAAAGTCAGATAACGTTGTGCAATTGTTTATATTGTGGATCTGTTGATACCGTTTCTCGTTTCTTTTTACTAGACAGACGTTAAAACTTTATAGGTTAGTTCAGTTTTGCTAAATATGTATTTAACTAAGTCTTCTTCTTCCTTTTCTTTTCTCAGTTTGTTGCATACCGGCAGGACCCCATTGGCTCAGTCGTGACCCCTTGACTTGTTTATCTGTTCTTTATGATTGTCGGCTTAACTGAATACGGTTGAAATGAAAGGACTCACTGACAAACCAGATTACATCATTGAAATCCTGGAGGGAGGAGTGACCCTTGAAGATGTTATTGATGGACACATTGGCAACCAGACTCTGGTCAGTTTAACTTACTGAAAATGTTCAGTTATATTCGAAGTGTGGGTTTTCTGTTGTATCTCAACCCTCACTGTCTCTTGTATTCTCAGGCAGGAAAGAGAGCATTTGTGGTGGCTGACCTCGGTGCCATGATGCAGCAGCATGTGTGTTGGCAGAGTATAGTGCCACAGCTGCAGCCCTACTATCCAGTCAAATGCAACAGCAGCCCTGCAGTCATCGAGGTGCTTGCCTCCTTGGGCCTGGGTTTTGTTTGCACCAGCAAGGTAAATTTTAACTCAACAGATTTAGTTTTCATCCTCTTATGACAGCACTTTGCAGCCATTACATTATAAACACTCACTTTATTACTGATCAGCTGAAGATTAGTTTTTGTTTCATCTTACACAACACACCTGGTGCCTTTTTGTTATTGTGTTAATGGGGCTTTTTGACTTTGAGCCACTGATTTCTCTAATGCGAATCCCTCATTACCCCCAGACTGAGATGAGCCTGGTGTTGGAGCATGGCGTGCCACCAGAAAATATTATTTTTTCAGGGGTATGCAAGCAACTGGCGCACATTAAATACGCTGCCAAGAACAACATCCAGCATCTTGTGTGTGAGAACGAAGCCGAGTTGTCAAAGATTGCCCGCCTACATCCTAGTTCAAAGTAAGTAAAAGCAAACAATTACCTTGTTTGTATTTTTTGCCCCACCATCCATTATGCTAAAAGCAATTTTCAACTAAAACTAAAAAAAATTGCTGCTCGCAGGTTACTACTGCAGTTGACCACAGAGGCTCACGCAGCTGAGACCAGCATGGCCTTTGGCACCTCTCTGAAGAGCTGTCGGCACCTGCTGGAAGCTGCCAAGGAGCTGGGTATCCAGGTGGTGGGTGTGACCTTCCACATACCCAGCTCCTGCCAAGACCTGCAACAGGCCTACACCCATGCACTGTCAGATGCCCGCTGTGTGTTTGACATGGGGGTGAGTACTGTCTGGGAGATGTAAAATACAGCAAAGTGCAGGATTCTTTTAAAACGTATGAATATGTCGTAAATGATCTAGCTATCTTGTCTTCTTAGTTAAGCTAATTTGCTGTATTTCGGTAGATTGATCTTGGGTTTAACATGCGCTTCCTGGACATTGGTGGTGGATTTACTGGCTCTGAGTTTCAGCTCAAACAAGTAAGTGATTAAAATATTGATCTTTCGATCAAACAAAGAGCTACAGTTCTGTTATTTTGTTTGTTGAACGCACTGTCTAAATATATACATTGTTGTGTTTAGGTTGACTCTGCAGTCAGGCCACTGCTGGATGCTTACTTCCCTCCACTGTCTGGTGTGCAAGTGTTGGCCCAGCCAGGCACCTTCTATGTGGCCTCAACTTTTACTCTGGCTGTCAACGTGATTGGCAAAAAGGTGGCACCCCATCACTGGGACAGCTTAGGTCAAGGTGAGTTACTTAACTCTATAAAAGGTTCTCTGTTTGTTTGATTGATGGCTGTTGCATAATCAGAAGGCTTAGTCTCCGTAGATAATTACAATAATGTTCTTCTCCCCCTAGAAAACACAGAGTTCCTGTACTACGTGAACGAGGGTGTTTATGGCCCATTTAGCTGCAAGTTGCTGGGAAACTCTATCGCTGCCCCATCAGTGCACAAGGTGAGTAGTCCTTCAATCAAAGTCAACTACAAACATAGATCCCATTTAAAGTAGACATATGTGTTGCAGCCTTCGTTGCCTGTGACAGAAGGTCTTAATCAGTTAGTCATGAACTGTGACATTGTTTTCTCTCCAGCATGTGTTGTCTGCTGATGAGGCAGTGTATCCCAGCAGTCTATGGGGCCCATCCCTGGACCACCTGGACCAGGTTGTTGAGCGCTGCCTCTTGCCTGAGCTCAGTGTGGGAGACTGGCTGCTTTTCTCTAACATGGGTGCATATGGCCTAGATAACATCACTTGCCTGTCTAGCTCCTCCCAGCTGCCGGTCTATTACACCATCTCCACCTCTAACTGGTGAGTATGGAGTGAGCCCATTTGTGAATGGCCACCACTAACTCATTACACATTAAGATGCGTTAATGTTAATGTGCGTCTACAGTGGCCTTACAATCATGCGTGGTGTTGCCCATAGGTATGAAATGCAGGAGGCTGGTGTGGCTCTGGACAGTGCTGTGAAGAATTTCTGAGGTCTATTAAAGTGCGCGACTACCCTCGGTCTCTGTCCTGAATTATGACGCAGGTGCTCCTCAACATCCACTTTTGTCATCTGAGCAAAGGGGAATAATCTTTTGGCCACTGGGGTAATGTGGTCAACATTCCAGCCACCCAGGAAAAAAGCGAGGTCACATTGCTTTTTCTCACAATGGGGAAACAATTGGTTGATTGATACCTCATATCAAAAAAATTGGATTATCTGGAATACAGGCTTTGCTCCTCCCTCTGATAAACTCAAAGTTTGTCAGCTGAAAGCTCCAGCCCAAACCCGGATGACATTATGCAACAAAATGGACGACTCAGTGGAGATGGAACCCCCCACATGTTTGAGGGGGGTTGTTTCCTACATCAGATCCAGTTTACAAAATGTACAATTGATCTAAATCTTGTTCGCTATCGATTACCTGTTGACAGCTGTGTAAATTCTGTATCCGTTCAACAAACTTAAATATATAGATGATTTAAATGTAAATCATTGTCTCATGTGGATTCTGTATTTCAAACCCCTCCCTCTGCAAAGTTGAAATGACGATAATATGACCTATTTCTCTATTGTAGTTCACCTCAATGCATTTTTATTTATTGGATTCAGATACTACTGGGGCATGTTTAAAGCTCCGACTTTTAAGTGTGTTGGCCCATATATTATGCTGTGGCTCATCCAACAGTGTTTTCCTGATAGATGTGTTTTTTAACGCTACATGGATTGTGTGTTTTGTGGTTGCCATTTGTGACCTCTGTGATTTCACTTTACTCAAAAGGCATGAAGGAATTGCTGTGGGAGACTATTTCTACACTGACCTATATGTTGAATGCAGAAAGCCTGCATACACCCCAATGCACTCCATGCCTCGATCAGAGAGAGGTTAATCTGGTTTAAAATGCACAAAATCTTTGTTAGGTTAAAGAAATACTGTGAGATTTATTAACATAGTCCTGTTTTTTTTTCTCTTAAGATCTTCAAATTTGAATATCTCGTCAAGGGATTGCTTTTTGCTCTCCCTGGATCTGAAAAACTAGGAAAGAACCTATTTTTGAAAAGTGCTGAAACATGATCCATATTTGACAGATATAGGCTTACATGTCTATCTCTAAAGACATGTTAGTTGTACACAGATCTCTGAGGCAGTGCAAAGTATGATCAGGCCAGACCCTTCTGTGCTCTTCTCTAATGATACGAGGTATTAAATGCACAGTCTGTAGTACAGCTAAATGATTCATGTCTTGCATTGAAAGTGATCAGACTTAATTACAGTTTTTAAGGAATCCTGCCCTTGTGTGACAAATGTATTGATTACTTGTTTGTCAAGGCACTAATGGACCATAGCCTGTTTTGACTGTAAATTGTTCTTGTTAAATCAGTGATTAATTTAATACATTTCTGACAAATAATTGTTCTTGTCTATGTGTGATCTTTGGGTTGGGGAGTATCTAAGAGTAGAAATAGAGTGCAGAAATGTCCTGTTAAAGCAGCTTTGTCTTACATTGTTCAGTAAATGTCCTTAATTAGTTACTACAAAAGCCCTTAACTTAAACCATATAGTCATAGTGTCATTTTAAACCATTTCAGCAGGTATAATAACTGTTGCTATGGTTTTCTTCAAGTGTTCCTAATATGCCTTTCATGCTAATAGTTATACTATGCATGGCATTGGCCAGTAAACATTTCAATTGATTCCACATAATTACTGCATCCCATCACTATGCTATGACAACACTGAATTGATACAGCTAACACAAGACAATACTATACACCATTCTACTATACACTGTGCTACACTGATAGGCCACAGTAGAGAGATCCAGTAGTTTGATGTACAACCTGGTAGCTTCTGCCAAATATCTACATTTCATTGGTTAAATCAGCTGCTGCTGTGTTTTTTACCAGTTAAACCAGCTCAGTGCTGAGTTTTGTTGAAACATTGTATACAGTAGGACACTAATCTCATCACTGACAGACCACATCTACAGCACCACAAATGGTGGGGTTTCAACCACCACATTATCTGTCATCTGTGCTGCAGTAAATAAAGACATTGGAATCTGGAATCAGGTTTCCTCAATGTGGCAGAGATAATTCAGGCAGTTTCCATTATTCTATGGATTATGTCAATCCCAATGCAAAACACCAACCAATTTACCAGCTGGTGCTCTCCGGTTTAATGGGATTCTGCCCTAACGCTTTTATAATGACACAGTACTGGCATCAGTATATGTGATATGTAATAGTCACTGCTTATGATCGTAACACAATCAGACCAGCAGTAGACTGTCAAGAAATGAACATATAGTGGTGAGGTGCTGCACATGGAGTAGGAGTGGAGCTATGTATAACTGGTAGGCTAAGATACAGATAAGCATTGCGAGAATATCTGTACCCAATACATTGCACAACCCCAGATATCTCTACATGCATTACACATAGAGACCTTTTGATTGCACACACCAACACTAAACACAATGGAGCACAGGGCACTCGGACTCACAGTGCTGAACATAAAACACACTAAACACATTAACTACCTCACTAGCAACATACAAACCATCCCGCCAAATATGGATGAACTCTGTGGTTAACTGTGAATGTTGGCTTACATTGGTATAATTGCATAACTATTGGTTAGACTTCCGATTTAGATGTTCCTAGTCAATGCCTTTATCATTGTTTAAACATTTGGCCATGTTCTCCAGCCCCAGCCGTAACTTTGCATTTGGCTTCTCTTTCTTGGTGGGAAATGCTGCAGCGCAATCACCTGCAATACTTCCAACATCAGATAGGTTGCCTAGAAATCGTAACCTCCCATGTCTGCATTGGAGCACAATGTTGCATCATTATTCAAACTGATTTTGTGTCTTAAGTCCACCAGAGTACCAAATTCGTCACTTTGGCTAATACCTCGTTAGCATCATCTCTAATCTACAACTCCTAACACCAAAACTCGGGATCATGTCAGAATTTATAGAGTAATGACATATGTGAGCAATTTGTGACTGACCATTATGGCATTTCTATTTTCAATAAAAAATAAACCAACTTGGAGTTTGTGGCGTTGTGGGCATTAGCGGGTAAGGACATGCGGTTATCAAATACAGTAAATTCAGTTGGCAATGCAAGGAATTATAAGTGAGTTATTCTAGTGCGAAACATGATTGTCATTATGTTCTCAAGTTCTCAGACACGAAGACCACAATTCAGACAGGTGTAGTGGGTTTGTTAGTGAGCAGGCCGAACACGATGAGTACAATAATTAAGCTATGTTAATCGCATACAGTTTTACGTACTAAAAAATCTTGTGTTTAAGCTTTGCTAATGCGTATGCTATGCTTGACACCTTATGCTATGCTAGCTAAATTACACCCAACCTCTCAATTTCACAAACTAAATGGTGCTACAACATAACTGGCTCAAAATCTAGCATGATATGATGTCACAAAAGAGGGACCACCTATTTAGCTCATTTTCTCGAAAGCTGATTGGTTAGTGTCTGTCAGGTGTCACGTGACTGCCAGAAGAGGTGGCAGTAGCCACGCCCCCATGCCTAGCTACATGTTGAACCACATGTAAATCCAATTAACAAGCCAGTTGTACCATTACATTTATGACGTTCATTATAAGATGTTTTAATTGGACACTTAGAAACAGGTGCTGATAATGCGCCTGACAGAATAAAAAGTTACTAAGTTTTTAGGCTGAGGCGCCTCCCATTGGTCAGTTTGTTCAGTATGCAAATGAGGACAGCTACGTCAGATCCTGAACTTGAGCGCCATTTTTTCCTCAATAGGCGAAGAAAGAGACAAAAGCTGTACCAAAAAATAACTTATTTCAGGAGGAAGTCGGTAAAGATTGGGCTCCATATTTGACTACATCCCCCCCGCAGCGCTGTGTGCAGACAGAGGATGCTGCTCGGATGACTCTCCGCGTGCAGCGCTGGCAGCAGACGCAGCTCACCGTCACACACGGGTCGCTGGAAGTGGCAGCGTTAGCTCGGTCGGAGGTGGCACAGCGACGACTAACGTTAAGATACACCACGATCGGACGAGGTAAATCTCCGTGAGGCGCGTGCGGGCGTCACGCAGCAGGAAGACGCGGCGTGGACGCTGTAGCCACCCGGCGTGTGGCTGTCAGTCCGCTACCGGGGCTTTTAGTGTCCCCTCCCCACGCAGCGGTGTTACAGCACTGGTAGAGTCGCGCCAGGGGATCATTCAGTGTATATCAGCTGTAAATAAAGTTTTGATCATATCTGTTGGTAGTGATCTAGAGAGCTGTCACGTGTTCTGACAGAACGGCCGAAGTGTGGAATCGGCTGCTGCAGCAACTGATGCTTGCATTCGTATAAGCCTGATGTTTATTCATAGTTTGTATGTAACGTATCAGGCATGTTGTGAATTGATGGTGTGTAGGAAAGTGATGCTCACGCTTCATGCTATGCTTCACAGTTTCCTACGTGATTGCTGTTGTTTTCTGTTTTATTAACAGAAAGTATAAAAATAAAGCTACTGTTGACAGAATTAGTTGATGTGTTGTTAGTACTGTATGATGAAACTACTCTAACTCTAGCTAAGTGAATTGCGATTGTGTTAATATATAATGTGTGTAAACCATGCAACATTAAAACCTTGTCTTCTTTTTATAGGTCTGTGAAAAATAATGTATCAGGTTCCAGTTGAAAATCTTGAAAAGATCCGAAAGGCTCGCAAGGCAGTGAAAAATATCCTCTCCGAGATCGGCCTGGAAGATTGTCAGACGTTACTGAAGGTATGTTTCATCTTTTGAAGGATTTCACACTAAAGTGCAGCTAATAAGTGTGATTAATAATTCTCAGGTTATTTTTCCTTAACATAGAGGTTCAAGAGTCTGTCTGGGTTTCTCATTGATTTCCATATTTTCAAAATACTTCTGACTGTGACTGTTTCTCGGTTTAATGTATTGTTTGAGTGTAGAGTTGTTCAGGTAATTAACACTACCAACATTATATAACATTTAAATATGTTTGTCTGGGGGATTTTCTGGTTGTTATGGCAACGGGTGGATCTTGGTGATGTTTTCATGTCTACTGTTGAGGTGTATTTTTCTGGGTTGGAGGAGATTGTTGATCAAAAGTGCAGGTAAAGTCCAGCTTCTACCTACACTAGGTACTTTCTTATGTCACCATAACGCCTGTTTATGGTTTTGGTGTTTACTGTGCAGGACCTGAACGAAAAGTCAGAGAAGAAGGCAGAGGAAGAAGTAGCTTTTCGCAAAACCGACTGGGTTGATATCACAGATGGATTCAGCGTCAGACAGAAGAAAAAGGTGAATATGCTGTTTTATTCCCATGTACATCATTTAGGGTCGGTAGTTAATTTAATGTTGCCCTGATTCAATGCTGTTAAGATGTGAATGTTTCTGTACACTCTGTATGTACATTATTAAAAAATATATATTTTTACATTTTCAACAACAATATTCTTCTTTTTCACCCAGTGGCCGTATCGGTCTCGAGCGCTGTGTTGCAGCCTGTGCAAGTACGCGACGCACAACATCTACAACTTCAGGAGTCATGTCTCCCGCTGCCACGGATTTGTTCAGTCGTTCTGTGCACTGGCAACCTGCTCCCGGTGCCTCTTCATCGCCCACCCCAAGTTTGTCAAGAAGCACATGCTGTACTTTCATTCCAAACTTCCCATTCAGTCACCGTTGTCGAGGGAGGGGTCGTCAACCACCCATCGTGGAAACGAGAGGTACCAGTGTCGGCGGTGCGGCTATCCGTCCTCTTCCATCTTTGCAATAAAGAAGCACATTATCCTCAAGCACCTGGACAATTTGGCAGAGCAGTATATTGGTTACAGGCTACAGATTCAAGGGGCTACGTCTGTGAAGATCTACTGCTGCAAAGTCTGTAAGGTCAGCAGTGGAAGTTTAGACCAAATGCTGCATCACATGCTGATCGAGCCGGCGCACTTTGCAGTCAGCGCACAAGTCCAGGGCTTGATTCACGAAAACAAGAACTACGCCGTTAAACCAACACCCAATGGAAATGGTGTGTTTGTGACTTTCTCAAACATCGCCCCTAAACCCCAGCAACCTCAAGTGTTCAGCAGCAAGCCTGTGGTTTTACCAAGCAACGGCCAGCCAGCCGGGACTGTGGTGGCGCTGCAGCCGCTACAGGGAGCTACAAACAGTACGACTCTGATCTGTGCTCCCGGAACCAACCAAGCTTTTCTGCCCCCTCAGGCGTCGGCTCTAGTGCAGCTCGCTAGTGCTGAGGCTAAAGGTTTGCTGCAGCCTGGTGCCACGATAGCTCTCCGAAGTGCTTTGCCCCAAGGACCGTCCATGCTTCAGCTCCCCACTCTTTCCAACGTGTCCCTGAAACAGGCACCGGTGGCTCTAGCTCCCGCTTCCTCTCAGCTACAGCAGCCGCCACAAGCGCAGCAAATCCTCGTTCCGTCTGGACTACAGGCCAACGTGGCAGCTGGAACGGGGGCTGCGTCTAAGCCTGCAGGGGCCACACAAAAGCCACCGAACCACACAAACCTGCAAAGCCACACGGCCCTGCAGGGCACCGTGCTCACTTCACAGTCTCTGCTCAATCACCTGATTCCGACTGGCAACAGGGTGAATGGTATGCCCACGTACACCTTTGCCCCGCTGCAGGTAGCGGTGCCTGCCTCCCAGAGCACGACCACCCCTCACAAGTCCGTGGAGCAACAGAGCATCCCCACGCCACAGACTAAGAAATGGATTACCTGTCCCCTCTGCAACGAACTGTTCCCCTCCAACGTCTTTGACATGCATACGGAGGTGGCCCACCAGACTAAATCTATTGCATCCAAGTCAGAAAGCGTGGCGGCTCGAGCGGCATTCTTAAAGAAAATGCCAGACAAGACTGTTAAATGCTTAACATGCAAAATCTTACTGTCGGAGAAGAGCGTCTTCCAGCACCTGCTGCACGGCCTCCATTGTTTGTACTGCTCTGCCTTGTTCTTTTCCATCAAGCAGCTTATCGAACACGTGAAACAACACAATCCCACGAGCAGAGCGTATTGTGATTTCCTGAGACAGAAGTATAGGGTCTACTCCAAAGGTATCGGGGGGATCCTTTTTCCTTATTTTGACGTTAACACCACTGCACCGAAGGAGATTCTAGGAGAGACCGAGGTCAACCTCGCCCTCGTCACAAACTCCCTTGACCTGATTTTCTTTAAGTTACAGCCCAGCAGCCAGCCAGACATCTGTCCCGCGCCTGCCAAAGTCAGCAGTGCGTACTGTCCCTTCTGCGACGAGAAGTTTGACAATGACTTCAAACACCACCAGCACCTGAAGCAGAAACACTTCGTAGCACCCACCATTCACGCCATCCTCAAGACCGAGGCGTTCAAGTGCGTATACTGCAATGGCGTGTACACTGGGAAGGTCACGCAGCAGGCGGTGATGCTCCACATTCAGCGGTGCCGCTGTTCCCCGAAACCGCCCCAGCTGCCAAAACCTGCAGCACCAGCACCAGCACCGCAGCTTCCAAACCCACCTCAGCAGCTCAGTCAACCTTCTGGGCTCTACTTCCTCCAGGTGCCCCCGGGACTGACTATGAAACAGACTGTAGCGCCGGCCCGCGTGCTCACGGCCGCATCCACCACAGAGTCGCCAGAATCGGAAGCCGAGCTTCAGTCGAAGAAGCGCCTGGAGGCTGCGCTGAAGCAGGCCATGGAGGCCAACAAACGGGAGCGAGAAGAAAGGGCGGCCATGCGCAGGAGGCGGGAGCAGGAGAAGCTGCTGCCGCCGCCCCCTCCGCCGCCACCGCCGCAACCGGAGCCCGAGGTTCAAAGCAGCAGCACGGTGAAGCTGGCGCTGGAGCCCAAGGCCATCGAGTGCCGCAGCAGCGAGGAGCGCAGGGACTTCATATCCAAGTACTTCAACCTGAACCCTTACGCCACCAAAGCCGAGACCGAGGAGCTGTGCAGGAGGCTGTCTCTCTCCAGGTCGGAGATAGCGGCCCACTTCAGCAAGAAGCGCACCAAGTGCTTGAAGACGGTCAAGAGGAACTCTGCCGTCGTCCTCCTCGGCTTCAACATGGCAGAGATGAGCAAACTCAAGCACAATCTCATCGTCCCAGCGCAGCGACCCACCGATCCCTTAGAGCAGCTTCCCTCCGGTACGGCGGAGTGTTCAGACGATCCAGAGCCGATGGATGAAAGTGGAAACGAGAGAGATGCAGAGCCGATGGAGTGAATACAGACGTGTAGGAAGTCTGAAACGCACACAATGCAAACTGGGATGCAACCGGCTGGAAACGAAACAAACCCGACACTCGATGGCGGCGTTTAGTGTCGACAGTCACAACACAAGTAGGGTCCCATACCTTTAACATAAGCCTTCACTGCTTCATTTGGTCCGTATCAAAGTGTCAACATACATAGAGAGCAGTGCTGTGATGCTTGTTTTAGAACATAATGAATAAACATGTACTGTTTGAGATATGGTGCATATTGTTAAGCTGCAGCGTTGTACATCTGATCACAGTCCCATCAACCATGCCCGTCCCCAGCGTGAGCACTGTTTTACTCCTCCTAGCTGCTCCCCCACCTTTTTATTTAAGCCTAATTGTGTGAATATATGATAACAACCATAGTGTAGTGCACACCTCAGTATAAAGATGAGTTGTTGTAATATGCTTCTCTACATAGTTGGACCTATTTCTGTCATACAGAGCTTCGTTAGTGGATCGTTCATATTATGTTGATCCCTTTCCATGTTTTAACAGTTCAAGAGGAAGTGTCGCAGTTCTAAGCCCAGACTCTTGTGAAGTTGCTTAATTCCTCGCATCAACAAACATTTGGTTGGTAGAAATCTCTGACCGTGTAGCTTGCATGAGCATCTGTTGAACTGTCAGAATAAATGATTTGTGCCATTGTGAAATCTACATATTTACACAGACTGGTGGGAACTAACCTAGAGATTCAACAAAACATTGACATTGATTTCTGTCATTGTATTTCTTCTGTTGTGTTCATTTTTTTGTACTGCACCCACATTTTCTATAATTCACTGAGGAGCAAGAATGTTGAGAGATAGAGGTTCACATTTTGGGCCACTGTGTTGTAAAAGAACAAAGTGGTTTTGCTTTTATGTAAATTCATTTTCAACATTTAATTTTATTTGGTAATAAAATATTTTGAATTAAGCTGCTCAAACTACCCCTGTTATGTTTCTGTAGTGTGAAATAGAATGATCTAGAAAAGATCAGAGCTGTTTTTTGCCTTTTATCAAGAGGCACGAGCCAAAATGGTTTAATTTACAATAAAGGCAGTGCAATAAAGCTCCGCACCTGTCTTCCTCCCTCCTTCACCCTGAGAAACAACTAAACAGTTCTCTGATTGCAACATACAACTCCTCTGTTACATTTAATTATCACACAAGTCCGGCTTTGCTTTTATATCATCAATGTAAAGTGAGGTTGACAGAAGCAGCAGACCCAGGGGGAAAAACTTCATTTTGTGTTCTTCGCCTTTTCAGCTAAGCTTGTTAAGGCTGTCGTCAAGTCCAAGAGATCCCTCAATCTCTACTTGGAAACTGTCCCGATTTGATCCAGCAGCGAAGGCCCACTGTAGTTGTTGGTCTGGATGACCTCCAGCCTCTTCAGGTACTCTGGTGGGAGTCGGTTCTGCTCTGCACCCAGACACACCACCTTATGAAACAGAGGGAGAAGTCCAAAATGTAGCGTGAACAGAGGAAGGTCCTATAAGCCAGGCTAAATGTGCACACACCTGTTTATACTGAGGGGAGGGAGGACAGGCATGGAAATTGTTCATCTGGTAAGTCCTGCACAGCATCAGTCCCCTGTCGGTCTCCACAGAAACCTCCAGCGGCGAGTACTGGCCCAGGCCCACGCCCTCCTGGCTGAGGAGACAAAGGGAGGATCAGTGGTAGTTACATAACAACCGCTAACTGAACCCACGGGGCGGGGCAGCTGTGTGTCTGTGTGTCTCACTCGTCTAAGCTCGTCAGGTGCTCGTTGCTCAAAGTCCAGATCACCCCCCACACCTCGGCGCCTGGACAGAACTCGATGGTGGCCACTCCACCGTGCCAAGCGTTGTCCACGTGTCGCTCCCACAGGCCAAAGTTCAGCTCATAGTCCTGTGCTCACACACACACACACACACACACACACACACACACACACACACACACACACACACACACACACACACACACAGCTGTGATGAATGAGCGTGTGAGGTACTAAGCAAAACAATGACGTTGCCTTTTAAACAAAGTGCTCTAATCCACTGTGAAGCAAACAGGGAGCTCCCTGTGTTGTGCGTTGCTTGGTGGTGGACTGGTCACTCTGGGTCAGACCACTGCTGCCAGAACGTGTTGTTGCAGCTGGAACAAGGCATATTCATCCTATATGCGCCATGCTCCCGCGTTACTGGGACTTATCTAATGACTATGTGGCCATTGCGATGCTGGTGTGTAGTTGATACGCAGGCGCTCGCGCGCTGGTTTTCTACCTTGAGGCGGCCGGTGGTGCAGAACACCGCAGACGGGTTCGCCAGCTGCAGTCTCTCCTTCAGCAGGTTGCTCCCAAACGCGAAGTACATGAAGCGGCCGCAGGCAGCGCTGGACATCTTCAGAGGTTTTGTGTGTGAAGGGCCGGAGGCATAGAGATGTGACCGGCTGTCGCTGATGCTGCCGGGTGTAACCTTTGCCAAAGCGCTTCCTGTGGTCACTGCGCAGCCCCCGCTGGTCCCTGTCAACAAAAGCGCATGCGCACGCATTTATTTTGAAAAGGCGTCTCATGCCGCTCAAGTCCGAGCATTTAGACGTAGATGATCTCAGCCCTCAAATAAAAAGTGACCTCAAGATAATAAACTACAAATCGGATTACTATTTAGCTATAGGGGTAAATGCAGAGGTAAAACAGTACATACGTCCTAAGAATACTGCATTTAGATGTAATTTACATAATAAAAAAGATGTCTACAGCTATTCATGGCTGTAACTACGTCAATAGAGGGCTTAACCTGAAAAATCGGTTGGGATAATGGTTGGATGGATTAAGACGCATCTATTACATAACCAAAATCTATCTAGTCTGACATGACTCTGCTCCTCCAAGCACTCAGACATTACCTGTCTCGGAAACCATCTGCAGCCTTTATACAATCCACTGCACATAAAGACCTAAAGGCTATATAAAATGCTTATGCTTATATAAAAATGCTTTTGTACCACTTGTCCCCAGATTTCTTCCTTTCCTTCCTCTTTAAAATACAACATATTTATGTCCACACAACAGTCAAACAAACATTTTATTAGTAAAAAGTAAAAAATATAATTTAAAGACAGTATTTTTATTACTATTAATAATGTTACTAAATAATATTGCAACAACACATCATGAATAGGGTAAAACTAACCTGTCTCATGATGGTCTAAGTATACGGAAAAATAGCTCAACGATGCTGCAATAATACACAGAGTCAAGTTTATCCTCTTCACAAGGAGCATTTTAATGTACAAAATTAGGGGGAAAAAAACATGGTGACAAGTTCACAAACCATTTCCTCTGTGAAACAAAAAAAAATCCTGTACAAACAGTGGGGTGACGAGAAACATGTATGATCTGGTGATCATCTCCTTGGACCACCTCGGCCTCGCCCTCTTCCTCTGCCACGTCCTCGTCCTCTGCCCCGTCCCCGTCCAGCCACTGACAAGAGACACATACTTGAATGAAGCATATTGGCAAAAGAGGCAATTTAAATATTTTGTGAACTTTAAAAAAAGATATTGTTTAATATTTACTGAGACTATTCAAGGTTTAACAAACTATTTGTTTTATCATTTAAGCCCGAATACTTTTACAGTTAACTTCCAAATTTCTGAGATTTCTTAAAAACACTACAGAGCAAGAAACACATTTCAAGGAATGCATCAAATCTGAAAGCAAAGCATACTTTTCTCCTGGTCAAGAACCACATGTAAGTAATATGGGCATGTATAATTATGGCTCTATCAGCTCAGCTCAACTTTCTAATTGCAATTTTCACTCACCTGCTTCTCTCTTCTTGGACTTGATCTTTGGCTCTATGTCGACCAGCAAAGTGTCCAGTGGGAGGCTGTCGGGCAAAATAAAGTAGCGGATATTGTTGCCACGGATACTCAATGACTCAAGCTGAGTCGGCTCCCTGTTTTTCAAGGTCATTTTCACCGCCTTCAAGTGAGTGTTCATGCTCACATCAACACCTGTGCAGAGACAGTAAAGAAATAGAAATTAAGTTGTGGCCTGTGCTCTATTTAAAAACAACGTAACATTACCAGCAGTACTCTTTAAACCCGGATACTGTTCATCATGTAGCAATCAATCAATCAATAAACATCAGCAATTTGTCCATAGGATTTTCTATTTCTGATCCAATATTTCAGACCAGTATAAGATATGAACAGTGTCCTTATCACTGTAAAATGATGAATAAACCCAAATGCTATAACTAGTAATAATAAAATGATTTAATAATCATATTTGAATGCAATTAAAACGACGAGTGTATACAATCCACTTTTCGTAAAAAAAACTGTAGTTGTTGTGCATTCACACGTACACTAACAAACTTATGACAGCAGTCGGCTCTTACCTGTGATGGTGCCATGGACCTGGGTGCCATTCTTTAGTTCAATGGTGACCGTCTCATGGCTGAGCTTCATCAAAAACCTGAGAGGTAGAAACGCATTTCACAAGATTAGAGTTTGAAGACATCAGCCTTCGATTTAATTGTTCTCTTAACACTGATGTTAGCTAGTTGGCCACCCATAGCCGCTAGCTATGTAGCTTTCAAAACAAAATCGAAACCCATGAAATGTACACTATGCACTGAACTGTAAAAAGCATATATGCACAAATGTATTTTCCCATAAGCGAGGCTTGATTTAGTTTACCAAATCATAAGGCAACACAACTTTGTTTACAAAGGATATGCTAGCTACAAACAAGGCCGAGATACGCTAACAAAGCTAATTAGTAAACACTTATGATACATGTGTGGCTTTACACAAAGCATTAAATCAATATGAAAAACAGTGCACGTAGACATTTCATTTATTTTATAATAATGTTTGAAGCTCGTTCAACGCAGCACCGACGGGGCCCATTCATTACGTTCACTACTTCCCGCCTCTTCACCGTCCATCTATCTAAAACCATCCAGCAGTATAACATTCATCTTATGTGCTCGCGTTACAACGATCAACAAATAAAAGCCTCTTCTATCCACTTACCGAACTAGTTTCATGATGGTAATGGACTATGTTGATAAGTCCTTTACCAAAGAGAAAAAATTGCAGCGCTCAAGTGAAAACACAGGCCGCTGATGAACGATTTACGTTTTAGTCGCGCGGGACCTACGTCACAAAAGAGCGACAGAATATCGTCACCTACAGGAAGAACACCGCCACCTACAGGTGTGGAATCATAACGACCACACTTATCAGGGTTCGTGAATGGTGGTACCGAAAAGTACCTACGAAATCAGTTTTTTAAATCAAGAAACAGTTATTTTTTGTATTATCCCCCTGGTGAAGAAATGCAGCATTTCCATTTTTAATGGAAATTTTTGAATTAGAAGAACAAGGTTTGTTGTACAACTATCTTCATGTCAATTGTGTCAGACTGGAAATCCCAGGTAACCCTCAGTCATTAGCACAAAACCCAATGCGACACACTTTCAGTTTCTTTTATTGAGAGTAAACTTTGCACTGACACTTTCATTTACAGTTTTGGCCACACATCAAACTGCTCTTATGGACTGACTGGGAATGTATCAAGTATAATCTATGAAAGTGCATTACATTTTTTAAAATTCTGACGTTGTTGGTTTAGGGATCATTAAACTATGAACTGTAGGTGGGCTAAAAGTTGGCGTTGGGCCATTTGTTTGACACCATAAATAGAATTATTTATTAACAAAAAAAAAAGAAAATGCTAAAAAGCAGCACTCAGGGTCCTCTGCAGCTTACCTGACAGCTTTCAATTAGTGCAACACATCCCCAGCAAGAACATTTGTTTTTTTCCCCCATTGTTGCACGATAAAACCTCAAAAATGTGCAGTCCTGTTATCCAGCCTTTATTCAAAAGACCAACACCAGTTGTCCTCACATCAGTAGCCTTCATTAAACAACACAGCCAGCACCTTCACAGCTTAAGGATCAACACAGAGAGGAAATATGTTACTTGAGTGTGTGGAGTATTTTACACCAAAAAAAGCTTCAAATTAAAAACATCAATTGCATGTGACTCAGTTTTCATTGTATATCTCATTCTGTACATGGCTACTTTGCTTTTGTAAGGTCAAAATTTAAACAGAGCATTTGCCCATAGAATATATTTACATTTGTTTGGCATGCCATCAGAAATATTGTTATTAAATTAACACTCCATTATTATCCATCCAGTCCCCAAAGCACCAAGCCTTATCTGAACACAGCAGGCAGTGATTACGTCTCTTGTAAACATTACAGTTTTAAGATAAAGGCTGAAGGAGCCAGTGCTACATCATATTTTAAGATCCTAATGAAATCAAAGGCTAAATCTGAACATCTTGAAAAAGTGGTTATTAACTAAAGTAAAAAGGGGAATAATCAAAACGTATGTCATCTGGGAAGAAGGTCATTTAAAATAAACCAGAGCTGAAATGACAAACTGTACTAAAGTAGATCACAATCCTCAGTGCTGTTCAGTAATAACTCCAGTGGTGTTCTCCAATAACTTTCATTATCAAGTTAGTTTAACAAGTTGAAAAGTAATGACACTAATAAATACCAACAAATAAACGAACACAATTAAAACTAAAGGCACACAGACCCTTCTCTTGGTCTCAACAGGAAGAAGGAAAATAATCTCTATAATTAATAATAAAGGATAAAAAAGGATAAATTACAGTAAAAACCCAACCCCAAATCTGATCTGTCAACAGCACAATGTGCTAGCCATCAGTAGTGGATAAGATATGATTATAAAAACAAAAAACTTACACTGCAATGGTTAAACCTTCAGAGTTTTAGGAGGTTTTTCACTCATTATCTTACTATAGTGGCTCAGATTAATTGAACAAAACTCTTAAGGCCAAAAAGTAGACAATCACTAAACTGAAATAATGCAATTGTCTGCTTTTACAAAGTAATGTAAGCTGGTTTGTATAATTTATAATGTTTAATAAACATAGATTAAAATTCAGTGATGAATACATACAAAGCTACGATGCTGATATAAGCATTCAGTTCAGTGCATCGTTATTTAACAGGCGTTTTCTTTTTGTGGACTTTTTTAATTTTGGAAGCCAAAATTAAACCTCAAGCGTGAATTAAGAGTTTTGCGCAGTGAAAGCTGAGCCAGAATCGCTGTAAAATATTGTAATGATGATGCAACATATGAATAAGCTCTGATGAGGGTAGAAATGTATATGGACTGGAAAGCACTGTGGCGTAAAGAGCAGGAACAACAGAAGATTTAATTTCCCCTCACACCCATCACCTAGAACACTGCGTTGCCTAAATGCCAAAACATGATACTGACTCTCAAGAGAGCTGAGACCGGCCTCCTCATGGAGAAGGACAAAACAATGTCTCCTCAGTGATCACTAGAATAAGAAAATCATGGATGAACATAAAATCCACACCCCAAGATGCAGGCACATCACACTGGCGTGACGTCTACCGAGCAAAAGCCGTCTCGTTCATTGTCGCCTCGCTGACAGGAAAAAACAGCGGTGTGTTGCCTCTCTAACAATGCAGGCACTGTGTGCATGAAGGTCCAAAAATCAGAATTAGGCCCTCTGATTGTACAGTACGCTAGACAAGCTCCAAGGTTACAGGTATCGTATTTGGCTGTAGGAGCTGTGGACAGGCTTGTGGTTGGATCAGTGTGTTCGTGACGTGCGGGTTCTGTATACGAGGCATGTTTGGATTTCAGCATGATCAGCACCAAGACTTCACCCTGAATGAACTCAAGACAAATGCAGGAAGCGGGGGTTAACTTAAATAAACATGTGCAGCATTTTATGAGTTATGATATCAGTAGCTTTCCATTGATGTACTTTGTTTTAACACTTGTACTCAAAGAATAATAAGTATGTGTGTTCACACCAGATGAAAGCGCTTAAAAATAAAAGGTATGACATCCTCTTTACTGGACATTCCATAGGGCTTCATGTCCTCACTACATACAGTATTATACATACAATAAACACTCAACCCCACAGTCCTACATCTCTCCTGTACTCAGCACAAATCTCTCTACTCTTTTACACCAGGTGCACTTGCTCTTCCCACACCTCAGGTGATTGGTCCCCTTCTAACTGAAGGTGGAGGTGTGAGTCCCTCTCTGTGGTTGGTGCGGTGTGGGAGGGACTGTTTCCTTGGTGGAAACAGGGGTGTGTGTGCACTTCGTCCAGCGACATATCAGCCACACACCCTGCCTCCGCACTCTCCTCGCCAGCCTCTCGGCTTTCAAGCTCCAGAGTTCTAGGCCTTGCCGTCTTCAGTCCCTCCGAACCCGCAGCACCTAGACAGGGGTTCGCCGGCGCTCTTTCCACTTCTGGGTCGCCCTCCAGGGGCTGCCAGAGCGGGGCAGGAGTCATGCCCCTGGAGGTCTGGCTCTCTGACTCGGTCTCTGTGTGTGTGTCAGGAGAGGAATCCGTTTCTGTAGTGGGTGGGGAGGGAATGAGGGCCAGGCTCTGTGGGTTGTTCTGGGGGTTGATGTTGTTGTTAAACCAGGCCATGATATTGTCCAGCAGCTGGGCACTGGCTGTTGGGTCCAGTGCCTCCAGGCTCTGAGGATCGCTGGGTGTGAAAGGGCCCCCTGGGGGGATCACTGGTGAGAGCAGAAGCTCCGGCTCAGGCTCTGGAGATGGGAGGCACAACTGGGCAGGGGGCGTAGGGTCTGATTTAGGTGGATGGTCAAGAGCATAGGCGGCAGAGCGCTCCTGAGTGTAAGAGCTACCTTGTTCTGAGCCCAGGTTATAAGAACTGTTTGGTTTCGGGGTGGTGTCATACATGGCTGCGTGTTCCCGGATGCATGAACTGGGACGGGTGGAATTTTGGTTGTGTTCAAGTGCGCAGGAGGCAGCGTTTTCAGCCTCAGCTAAATAAGGACCGGAGTGGCAGTAATTCTGCTCGTTGCTGTCATAGCGAGTGTTTTTGATGGTGATATGATCGTGCACATACGGAGCCGTGTGTGCATTCTGGAGTTGTCTATGGCTGCCCTCGCTGTACGCGGGTTCTATGCTGTACGGAGCAGTGAGCGCATTGTGGTTGTATGTGTGATGTGAGCAGAGCTTGTCCTGCGCGTGTGCGTTGGCGTCATAAGGAGCCGTTGTGTTCCCCACCTTCATAAGGCTGTCTCCCAGCTCCAGCAGCTCTGCACTGAGAGAGGGAGGTGGGGGAGGGAGGGGGAGAGCGTTCGACAGGGGAGGCTGGGCAGTGGAGTCTGTCCTGTTAGGAGGGCGAGGTGGATCCAGGACAGAGGTGGGGAAAGGAGGGCCTCTGGCTCCCGGAGGACCGTCAGTGTTAAGAGAGTGCAAAGCAACATCATCCACTTCTCCAACCAGAGCCGACCTCCTCTCCTGTGCCCTATCCAGAGCGCGCTCCAGCTCCATCCTGTCCAGGCCCCCGTCGAGGCCACGTTCCCTGCGGGACTCCTGCAGCGACAGCTGGATTGCCAGCAGGATGTTCGGGTCGTCCTCATCCAGAGAGCCCAGAGCTCTCCTGTGACCATCGCTCCTCTCTGGCCCTTCTGGAACAGAAAACATCAGACTAAAACAGGCTCTGCTTTGTTTGGCTTCATTGCCAATTGATCCTAGTGACTGATGCCCCAGGGTCCTTCTACCAGATCTGATTCATGGAGCAGTAAAAAAAAAAATCCATTTACTGGATGTCAGATGCAATAATGACAAGGCTAATTTTTTTAATAGAAGGCAAAGAATGGACTTTAAAGCATATAATGCTATATATATGATGTATATGTGCGACTGTATAAAATAGTGCACCATCTTTTTTTGAAAAGACCTATATATATACAGCTAACACACTGTGTTTTCAGACCTGTGTTGTCACTCCTTCTGCTGGTCTCTGGCGTGTTGCTGCTGCTTCTAAGGTTGTGCAGACTCAGCATGTCTCCTCTGCGCCGGGCCCTGTGTCTGCGTCGGTACTGGATGTCAGCATAATCCTGCAACGGGTAATTCAGGCCAGGTTATTACAGAAGTCAACTCCAAAAGTGCTGCTCTAAGTCTTTATTGTATCAAGCAGGTTCAATATCACAAGCCCAGAAAACCAAACGCAGTCCATGCATATGCAAAAAGTGCCAAGAACCACTGGAGCGTTACCTGTGACTGTCGCTCTCTCTGATCACCAACTCCCATTACAGAGTGACGGCTCCCCATCTTAACACACACACACACACACGAGCAAACTAAGTCAGTCTGCAGCTATAGTCATGCATTGCTATGAACTCATTCAAAAGCATGTATTCTTAAAAGGAGCATTACTTTACCATAAAATCAAAAGGCAAGCAGAAGCCAAACCATTTGTGAGTGTGTGGTGTGTTTGTTTACCTCCGGAGAGGCAAAGCCGAGGTACTCCCAGTCCCATGATCCTCCAGGGTAGCTGAAACACAGCACACAAACCGATGACTCAAAGTCTGACTCAAGAGCCAGTTTACTGTGTTGATATTTACTGTATCTGTGTATATAGCTCCTTAAACCCTTGCTAGAGTCTATTTAGTTTCTGCTAATGTGTATTTACTGTAGCACATTTGTTAACCTAAGCAAATTAAGTTTATGTGGGCGTTTGCCCGTCCATACGTTCTGCGGGGAGGCTCAGGAGAGTCGTTAGGAGCTACACCACGCGCCACTGATGCCAGGAACTCCTGCCTCTTCTGCTGCACCAGACGGGCTGCACTGATTATCTTATGGCACGGTGTCCTCAGGTAGGGCCGGTTGACCTTCTGGGCCAAGTCTTCCACTACCATCTCTAGGTCCGTCTGAGAAGAACCAGGGCAACATGCTAAATCACAGTTCTGCAGAACCCCCCCCCCCCAAAAAGTCAGACATGCAACTAGTGGTTGTCTGTCTAAATAGAGTGCAGGGGGTTAGAATAGTCAAACACTGGTCAGGAACCCAGAATGCACTGTACTAAAAGTACTTTCTGTACTGTTTAGCCCTGTGCCTGAAGGGATCACAGAGGTCTTTTAAAGTTGATGGCTTTGTTCTTTAAGAGGATGCACTCATCACAGAAACAGTATGTCAATTACCTGCATCAGCTCGAATATCTCTTTCTGGGTGCTGCCTTGCTGCAGGAAGAAGCCGTACGGATAAGAGCACTTCAGCACACGCCGCGTCTTCAACAGCTCGCTCACACCGTCCTCGATGAACCGTGTGTCTGGAGGAGTGCCTTCACCTGATAACGTGGTTGGCAGACAGACCAAGGATGTGTTTTAAATGATAAATTGTGAAGATAATAAATAAAAAATATATATTTAAGCAGTTCAGGTGTCTGGGCGGCCTAGGAGCCATTCCGGTCTCAGCATCTAACATGTCCTTTACACTGTCAACATGAGTTTAAAAAAATTAAAAATGTAGAAGCGTGCTGTACAGATAAAACCCAGCAGGAAATTCACCTACAGCTGATGGGAATCAAAGAACTGTGGAACTTACGGCAGATGAAGGCTTTACTCAGCTGCTCCATCTTCTCCTTAGCCGTTTTCAGCAGCTTTTGCTCCAACTAGCAGGCAGAAATGTGTGATATGTGTTGAGGATCTCATGTACTGTAGAGAATCATGCTAGCATTAAAATGCCAGGAGCGTGCATGTGCATTACCTTGTAGCTGTGTTCATGGTTCTTGAAGCGAGTGTAATAGTGCATGAAACGGTCCAGCTCCTGGAAACTTTTGTGCTTCTTCTCGGCCTGTTAACAAAATAAAGAATTACAATCTACAATATGAATGCAAACTTACTACAAGTGTAACTACTATTAATCATGGACATATAAATAGTGTTCATGTTTATGCTGTGTTTGTTTACCTCCACAGTCATCTCCTTGGACTGCTCCTCTAGCTGTTGGATGACCTCGTATCGAGTACAGCGGTAGTATCCTCCTGTTGATGAGCTGTGCTTCTTCCACTCCTCCAGACAGATCCAACAGAAATCATACTTACACTGCGAGAGAAGGATTTGATGTTTATTCCATAAATGCACAAAAACACGTCAGTCAGACAGCGACTAAATCTCGCTCATACTTTACAAATGATCAAATACAATACAGCTGACGAGACGAGTGTGTCTACCTTGGCACACTGCATATGGTTGCAGCCCTCATTCTTCTGAATGGGTGACTTGCAGTTGGCACACGGTTTGGAGTTGGTCAGCAGCCACAGGCAGTTAGCAGCATCCTCATAGGCCTCGCTCACACCTGCCACTGTCGAGAGCGCAAGCACAGTTTAGCTGCGTCTCAATAGACCTACACCTGTTCCACAATGAACCCGTCAGCACAAACATGCGCACATTTGGCAAATGACACGAACACCTGCCAACGTGTTGATACGGTATAATCAGCGCAACCGGTTGCACTCACAGCTGACTTGCAGTCGCACCAGTTCAGAGATGAAGCCAAAATAATCACTGTAAAAGCAGCAGAGACACACTTACACTCTTCAGGCTTCATCTCTGTGACTTTCTGGAGCCAGTTCCTCCACATCTGACAGTCACATGGCTCATGGGCCTCGCCAAGGCACTCCCTGCATACACAGAGCCATAAACAGAGAAGTGGATATAGTAAAGAGAAAGCAGTAAAACAATGTGTCCTGCTGTCCTACTAAGATAAGAGTGGAAAGCTGCTCAGAAGAAATAAGTCAGGAGGTGAACATTTGCATTATTGGCCTGGAAATTAACAAAAGGACAACAAAAAGAACAGCACAGAGTTTTGTGTCTGGCTTTGCTAAATGGCATGTTAGCATGGCAATGAACCAGTAAATATACCAGCAGAAGAGGTGACCCCTGCCACAATCGACAGCTGGTGAGGGCAGAAGGGGGAAGCTGTGTGGGTCACTGTCCCCGGGGCCTGGTCGGGTTAGCCTCACCGCGCGCTCACAGCGAGCTGCAGGGCACCAGCGGATGGCGGGATTGTTCTCCACAAATGCCTTCGCAAATGACAAAGGATGAAAAAGGGCAATTGAGGACTTAGGCGGCAGAACAGCTTTAGAATTGGTGAAAACAGGAAGCTTTGCTGGAATGAATAAATACAGTAATCAAACAGCATGTTATGCATTTTACCTTAATGTCAAACTGCAGGTACCTCTGGTCCATCTCTCTGGAAACCACACTCTCTATCACATGTACTGGAACCAACTGATAGCATTCATACGCCGGACAGAAAATATTGTGAGCGTCACCCTCCTGAATCTTTACATTCAGGAAGCTGAAAAAGAGAAAGCAAAATGCAGTAAACACATTGTAATGCACTGAAGCATGCAGGGACATTATGCACGGACACAAGCCCCCACCCCTCCCAGCAGGCTCTGCAGAACTCGTGGCCACACGACATATCCACTGGGTCTTCAAAGACGGAGATGGAGCAAAGACAGATTCCACACTGCAGTGAGAGAGGAGAGACAAAACAGGGATTTATGACAGGATAGTACCTTAAAAATCTATTACATTTACTGCAGAAAACACTAAAACAACCCATTATGTGCACGCGAAGGCTTCAGGTGCAGTAAAAGAAGCCTATAGTAAGTTTGTTCTGTATTGGTTATAAAAGAACTGAACAACGGACAATAAGCAACTGCTCATTTACACCAACAAAGAGCAGAAGGAAGAATTATTGCTAGAAAAACAACCCCTGACCTCCTTTGCTCTACTAAGATTAGACATTAACGTGATGTAATCAAACAACACATGTCATGTTAAAAGGTCACTAGATTAAAAGATTTGACTCTAAAGACATGAATGGCATTAAAATAAAACAACTGATCTTACAGAGTTTGCTTAAATATGAATAGCAGTTAAAACATCTACTATAAGATGTGACTAGGTGTCTCACCGTAGCCAGGCCCTCGTCTCCGGGTGTGAGGCAGCTGTCGGTGGGGGAGGTGAGAGTGAACGTGAGTGGGGAGCGTGGAGTTCTGGGGGTGCGTGGTGAGGGTAGGGTGTCCCATGCGTTGAAGCCACTGGGTGGTGGGGTGGGCATGGTCACCCCTGAGCGCTGACAGCAGCCCTCAGCATCAGACATCCAGGCCTCCAGAAGCTTTTCTCTGTCCCAGTCTGAGACGGGGAGATTACGCGTTTTAGAGTTAAGGCACAGATATTCCTGCTGGAGCGATGCAAGGGGCTGTGAAGGTCACAAATTAATGTCAGCAATCTCTAATAAACAAACACGCACCATGGGCCCGAAGCAAGGCCTCAGCTGTGAAGAGAGGGGCTTGTAGCATGTCTGCTGTCTCTACAATCAGCATGTCCTTCAGCCTGCGTAGGTCCTGAAGCTTCAGTCCCTCGTAAGGCTGAAAAGCACACAGAAATTCAAACAGATCTAATGTTACACAGAGAAGGAAAAGCGGAGTGGAGAAAATTCACTAAAAGATAATGAAAAATGAGTAAAAAAAAAAAAAAAAAGAAACCTCAGAAAAATGAAAAGGTCTACAATGTGTGGCCATGATGGCGAGGGGGGGGGCAGGGGTTATTAAGTATTAGTGTGGATTTGGCTGAAGGAAGAAAGATCAGCCTGCTATCAGCTGGCAGCAGCCGCTGCTAGACTGCTGTGGCAGTGCCTTGTGTTCGACTAGGACCCTGAGAAACATGAGGTGTTTGCATGTGCATGACTAAAGATGTATCGCAACACTTGTGCAAGTAGTGACCTTTGAAGTCGAAGCTTTGTGAGAAGTTAGATTTTGTTTAAAAACAGGTGAAATCTTAATGACAAATGGTAAGATTTCTGTCAGTGGTACTGTGGAAATGCTTGATTAGTCTTCACAAAACCAATCACAATCACAAACCAATTTCCAAACAGCTTTAACAAGCATAGAAAGGCCAGGCTAGCAGGAAACTCCCAGATCTCGTAACTGTGCTCTCACCTCCTTGTATTGTAGCAGGGTGGCTTCACCATGTGCGCCTGTGTTTGGCTGCTGCGCTGAAGAGGAGGAGAAAACCATCTGCGACTCCAGGCTGAGGGCCAGCTCGGTGTGATGATGCCGCTCGGCGTGGTCACACGGCGTCAACTTGTCCTCATCCTCCACAAAAAGGTCCGCCTCGCCCTGAATTAGCAGCTAGAGGGAGGACGAGAACAAAAGAAATGGGGAGAAAATGAGCGAATTGGTATAATGGGGTGGAACAAGAAATTGCAGGAACTTGGAACAAAAAGGCACGAGAGTGAGGAGAGCGAGCAAAAAGAAAGAGGAGAGGGTAAGAGAAATTCAAAGAAAGAAAAGCAGCATGAAAAACACAGCAGCAAAGTGGAGAAAGGTTAAAATGTGCAGAACCATCAGGACACCTTATGAAAGAAGTGAGCAGGACTCTAGAGGTGATGAGACATAAAGGATAATAGGGGATAAATAGCCAGGTAATTTCTCCCCAGGCTGCCTACACTAGAGTGTAGCTCTATCATCTTTACAGTCAAAATACTGATTCTATTCCCAATTTAAAATCTATGAAGTAAAAACCAAGGGCGGAAACTGGGACCATCGTTGGATGCTAGCTTCAGGACAGCACAGTCTACAGGTGGACGGGCCGTAGGACGCTTGCCAAATCGCACTGTAACGCATTCCAGACACATCCGCCGCAGACAAACGACAGATTGTACTTGTGGGAGCACACTTTGTCTCACCTCCACACAGTTCTTCATGCCCGCAGCGGCGGCGTAGTGCAAACAGGTGCTGTGGTGGTTGTCGGTGGCATTGACGTTAGCCTTCTCGTACTGGCCTCCCTCCAGTCTGGCCCCGGTCCAGCTCAGGATCATCTAACGTTGTGGGAAACCGAGACGCTCAACGCTCGTATGTCAACACCACTGACTCTGCCGTTCACTCTTTCAACATGTAATTGTGTACGCTGAACTATATTTATCCCCGCTTGTGTCTTTGTACCTGCAGACAATCCGCCCGGCGCCGCTCGTCCCTCTGTGGTCGGGCCAGTCGCGGTGACAGTGCTCCCTCTGGCAGCAGCAGGATCTGTGGCCCCTGGCACAGCACATGCAGGCACGTCTCATTGTGCACATTACGCTTGTTGGGGTTCCCCTCTTTGCTGAACAGGAAGGCCCTGAGAGAGGCAGGCACAAGAAGAGCAAATTCAGAGGATTTCAGAAATGAGGTAAAAGTAGAAAAAATGACAGTAACAGAAAGCTTTTAAAAGGGAAAAGGGGAAGGTGAATTGGGAAAAGACAGAGTAAAGGGCAGAAGGAAGGATGAGTGGAAATGACAGGAGGATGAAGCACGGCAGTGAGATTGATTATGATACGTGCTGGTGGGCAGGTAGAGAGGGGAAAGAGGAGAATATAAACTATTTGTTGTTTAACATCTCGAAGATAATGGGCGGCTGCGCGCGCGCACGCACGCGCACACGCACACACATGATGATGGATGCGGCAGCTGCACTGGGAGTCTGGCAGCAGTTGCAGTTCTGTTAAGTAAATAGTTTTCCTCTGCTCTTTGTCAAAATCTCCATTTACTGATTGGCTTTTATTGGGTCCCACTCAGTCTGTTTCTGCATTTCCATAATGATTAATATTTGCATTTCTTCACTTCTATCCAACACGTAGCAAAGGATGTCAAAAGGAAGAAAGATGCTCAAACAATGCTGCTGCATTTAAAGACATTTTTCTCTACATGCAAGAGCTGAACAGGATGTGATACAAACTGGAAACCTACAAATAAATAAATGAGCTCTGTTCCTTCCTTTCTGTGTAGACTCAGCAGCAGCCACTATTGAATTAGTGTTTGAATGCTTCCTTATTGTGCTGCCTTTCAGCCCATTCTTCCACCGCTGTCCTGCTCTTCCACATTTGACCTGCTTATCCTGTCAGCAACAAGCCCCTGCAGCCTCCTCCTAACGACAGCACACTGCCAATTCACTCGCACAGCAATAATCACTAATTATTCCCCTCTCAAATACAACCCAACACCCCGTCACCTCACACATGCTCACACAAAGCCCCACATTCAGGACGGATGGACCGAATATTACTCTACCAGCAAAAAAAAATAACTTGGGAATCACATTTTGCTGCAACACTCAAGCACAAAGGCTTTTTAGGCGTAAGGACACGTAAGTGCTGTAAACCTCAGGCGAGAGACACACTCAGGAAAAATTATTAGTGACATTTGTTGTATGTTAACATGTTGAATGTTAAATATTTATATTTAAAATGTTCTTTTTCTGTAACTGCCCCTCCATACAAATGCAAATCAAATAGCCAGTGGGAAATTACATGATGCCTTTCCACAGTGACCAAGGCCAGATGCTAAACAAGTAAAACATACTCTCATGCACATAACTTAACCTGACTAGAATAAAAGAGCTCCATGTATAATCATGATACAAAAAACTTTCACCATTAGTCTCTTTGCAATATGATTATTTGCTTTATACCTTGACTTCTTCAAGCAACAGTAGATAATCTTGTTTATAGAGCAACCAAGCACGTTCCATATCCCTAAAACTGTCTACGTAGTTGTAAAGACAGGGTTACATTTCAATAACTACACCCATTTTTCACAAATCTTCTGATATCCCAGTGTGCACATCTCCTGGGATCTTCCCAGTCCGGCCCACAGAGACGACTAGAACAGCGCGAATAAACATAAAGCAGATGCCTGTTAAAAATAATCTGACAAACAGACGCATTTCCCGGCCCACGCTTGTCCTCTGTGGCTCTATATTTTGTCTGCGACTTCTTGGTCGTCTCCCTGCTTCCCTCTGTCCAGTCACTGCTACTGGAACAAAGAAGCATTTCCTCCGATGCTTATCGGGTGCAATGCGCTTCATTCAGCGCGCTCCTCGGGCCCATTACAGGTTAGTGGGAAGGGACACAAATAGCACATCAATTTATTCACAAAGTCAGACACATTAAGCAGTTATGGGTGCGCGGTTTCTCCTTCAGAGCATACGCACGCACGTACGCAGACGCACACATAAGTAACTGGCCTATTCACACAGCTTCCAAAGACCCCTCCCCCAATAATATAAAGAAAGGGCATAAGAGAGGAAGAGTGTAAGGATAAGGGGGTGAGAATGGCTATTGAGTCACTGGATCAGCTGTCACGCTCATGGCCAGCAGCCTGGTTAAATCTGCAGGGGGTTAAAAGACACTGGCGAGGTGCTTTCTGCATGTTTGTTTAGTTGGACCCCTCTCATGTAGACGCTGTCAGACGCCTTTATTGTTGTTCTGATTAGGCAGGGGTCACTGATTGGTGTGAGCCCACATGATACCTAGAAAGCAACCTGTGCTTCATTGGATCTTCTGTTTTCTAGATATAACATATGCTGAATTATTGGAACCTAATTCATCTTGTCTGACACGATATGCATCTTATCTCGTGACTTTACAACTGTGACAGTGGTGATTCTCAGAACTATTTTAAATCTGTCATAGATCTTGTTATTACAACACTTTCCTAACTGTATTAGATAACTCCGTCACAAGGTTGCAAATCAACGATTCAGAAACCGGCTGCAATAACTCCGGTCGTGATCAGATCCACGTTCCGGGTTTTACCTGAGCAGGCGCGTCATGGCGTGGCGGCAGACGTAGTGCAGGGCCGTGTTGTGCTGGTACTGCTCTCCGTACGAGGAGTTCGGGTCCAGGCCGTCTCTGAACTGGGGGTTGCCTTCATACAGCTGCCAGGCCAGGGCCTCGTCGCCGCTCACCAGGGCCTTGCGGAATTTGGTGGCTGTGTTGCCCATGGCTTCAAACCGTCAAATGCTGCCTCAAGGGACCCGCGTCTGCCTGATTGCCCTCCTCCTCCTCCCCCTCCTCCTCCGTTCACCACAGGTCACAACTTAGAGCAACATGGTTCAGTGTTTTCCTACCCTGTGTGTAAGAGAGATGGCAAAGGTGATTAGAGGAAAACCTGTGACAGAAACCGGCACTTGAGAAGAGAAAAGAACTAAAATGAGTGGAAAACCGCTGCCGAGAGGATGGAATAATGTAAAGAAAGAGACAGACAGAAGAGGGGAGATGAGGAGATAGAAGGAGTGACGCGTGGAGAGAAAGACAGGGTCAATCAATCAGTCCATTCATCGATCAGCTGGTGTGCTGTAACAGGGATTTTATCTTACCAGGAACAGGCGAGGAAACAGAGGGACAGAGGAAAGAAGATAGGAAGACAGAGATAATTATAAAAGAGGTCAGGCAAGAGGGGAAGGTTAATGATATCCAAGCCATCGATTTGTTAGTCAGTGATGAAAGGCACAGTCAATATTAACACAGCTGCCTGCTGCAAGTTCACTGAAGTTGCATTTGAGAAGAATCTGCATATATTAGTTTGTTTATCCTGCTGCTGGAGACATGGAAGTCTGTGTTTATTGAATCATACAGCACTAATACTTTAGGCCAAAACTTTCCCTTTCCCTCCAAGGGGCTGAAAACTAAAGACTCAAAGGAAGCAGAGCTCAGGCTGCTACGAGCGGAGTTCACTCTGGCAGCAACAGCTTCCAAGCGATTCAGAGGTTCTTACAATCTTTTCACATCTTACTCAACGGCCTGTGATTATTAAAACGCCGCTTTTGGGATGACAAGCGTTTGCCGTATCAGGCAACAATAACGCGATGCAGAACGCCAAAGCAATAACAATGCGGTGAGAAGGAACTGATATGGGAAACAAACACACACACACACTCCGTCCTGTCACATGCTCTACATAATCACTGTCTTTATCAATGTGTTCTGCTCCATTTCCTTGAAGTCGTCCCCACCTCTCCGTCTTCCTTTCCCTCGTACGCACAAACACACTTTTACACCCAGTAATGAGCGGCGCCCGTACATGTGTCTATGTGTGCTGGGCTGTTCAGGGTATCATTACAGTCTTCATTCTATGGCCATCTGTCTGGGCCCCACAAAAGCCTCTTGTAGCCGGGCTACAGTTGGCCACTGGCTGTCCAGGCTCTGGAACATTTGAATATTGTGGCTGGCTGCCTCCCCTCCTGTGCCTCCCACCTCCACAGAGTGACAGACAGGGACAAAGACGGGGAAAACGCACAGTGAAAGACAAAGACGTATGGGCTGCACAGGAGCCGCTACCACGGGCTAATATTAGCCAAGACTCTGTAGGTTCTGCTCCTGTGATGCAGACCCTTGTAGTTTGTGGACCTTGCCTCCGTGTTTGTGGATTTTCGGAGGGGTGATGGTGGACGTTGCTATAGTTATTAGGTCAGTCTGTCTGCCTGGCTCTCTGTTTTGTGCACACTGGTTTACTTCCAGTTCACTTCACTCTTCTGTACTTCAGAAGGTCTCTCTCTGTGTCATTTACTAAATAAGGACAGAAATTCTGGACATGGAGGAACCGCTAAACCCAAAGGAGCATAAGTTCCGTGGTTAACACTTGGCTGTGACAGGACAATTAGCTGTTTGAGTCTGGGTGTTGAGAGACTGACAAAAGGTTTCGCTTATTTTTTGACCGGAAACACATCCTGTTGGTTCTAAATTCAGCCAAGAACAGTGATTCATGAATGAGATCGGACAATTAACATGACGTTACACCCATAACACAGATCCACACAGAGCGAGCCTGTGATACACGGCATTTCTCATTTTAGACCATGTGATAAGCGAGACCTTATGACTCATGGGTTCAAGAATCCCAAACACATGAATCTTGTTGGATGATTTCTGTTTACAAGAAAACGAGTCAGGGCACCATTGACCTTTCAAAATCCCAGTCAGCAATACACAGAGACAAACACTACAATGTTTCAAGTGTAATATACATATTTGTGTTTTGCATTTCTGGAAATTGAATTCGTATGAATTTAAACAGTAAATGGAACAAAGTGAAACCTCTCGCTGATTCATTTTAAGACATCTCATAAAATGTTTCCCTATAAAAAGTGACAATTATAATAAGAATTTGTTAAATAGATGCCAGAAAGCAGCATAGTTAAGTCAGTGACAACTTCTCAAAGCCGGAGGAAAGGCCTGGTTTGTGTCTGTCTTACTAACAATCCACATTCCCATAAAGTACAGATGGAACTGGAGTGTGTCTAGAACACAAGAAATGACAGTCAATATAAAAAGTAATATAAACAGGCAGTGGCAGAACTCCTGGTATATCTCATATGAAGATACTAAGATCACACAAAGACGTATATCGACTCTGATGAGCGTGTGATCAGCTGTAACGCTCAGCTGTTCCTGTTGTGTTGCTGTTGTGTTGCTGTTGTGTTGCTGTTGTGTTGCTGTTGTGTGGCCGCTCCTATCAGCCGTGGCTGTCAGCTGGTGCACGTCAGGCAGCTGGACCACGCGGCTTCACACGCTGCTGGGGGGGAAAGGCCCGCTTCTCGAAACAGTCATAAAACTTACATGGGAGCCAAAGTCAGCGGAGAGAGAGAGAGAGAGAGAGAGAGAGAGAGAGAGAGAGAGAGGGGCGCCGTGCACTCACTCTCTCCGGCCACTTTACCAGAATTAGCTCGGTCGCCGCGTATCAGCTAAATATTCAGGTCAGACCTCGTGTGGTTAGCGCCGAAGAAGTGTGTCAGCGTGAAATGGAGCACAAAACAAACAGCGGCGGACTTGTGTGCATGTTTGTGTCCGTGCGGCCCCTCCGGTGGAGCTCCTTTGTTTCACACCGGATCGGAGCCCGCTCCGGGGCCAGCGCTCGGGCTCGCTGCCCCGGAGCGCCGCCGCTACGCTGGGTGTCAACCTCGTGCCCGCGGCGGCGACGCGGTCCCGCCCCGAGCGGCCGACCGAGCCGCCGTCGGAGCTAGCAAGGCGCCCGACTCCGGCTCGGGTTAGCGCGGAGCGTTAGCCTCAACTATCCAGCGTTTCCCCGCAGCAGCACGTCCGACCAGCGCCGCTTTACTTACATGGTCGTCTCACTCGGCCGCCGTGCGCACGCAGGGAAACTCGCGTAGATCGAGGGCCATTGTCTCGTCGCTGTCACTGGCTTTCGCGGCTGCTTTTCCGCTGGACCATCCTCTCTGCCAGCGGAGCCGGTGGGGACTGAAGGGATGCTGCTGAGAGCGAAGGGGCGAGACTGACTGGTGGCTTCGGTGTGTTGTTGTTGCTGGCATAGAGAAATCACACTGCGCATGCGCGAGAGCAACTGGTCATACGGAGAGCTCTAACCTGATTGGTCGGTTGCTGGTTGGTTTTTGGGGTATGGAGTCCCAAAATGTTTAAAGTAAAAGGAATTTAAAAACCAGCAAAACATGCATGTAAATTGTGTAATACTTGAAATAATAAGTATTGGCTGCTAGTTTTTATACTGTTTCTTGGGTTTTTAATACAGTCATACATCATATTTTACTGCATGTTTTTCTCAAAAATAAGTAAATTTTCATAATCAGAATATTATTTTTTATTAATGACAGTTTAATTATTGCAGTTACAGATATTTAAAAAAAAAATTAAATAATTATACAAAAGATTTGGGGCATTAATAAGTAGTAATATATATAAATACATTGTGGTGATGTAGTGTGTTTTCATTTTATTTTTAATTTTACAGTTCAATCCATTACATTAATATATTTAGCAGCTTGTAAATACAGATCGAAAATAAATTTAGTTGTGTAAGTTTTGGCCATAAATTGTAGAGAATAAAGAACATATTCCAATTTTGTTGACAAAATATATGTCAATTTTGTTGACAAAATATAAATATTAATTAATAAAATCAATATGATAGAAAACAGAGAAACAATGCACTTGGCTCTAAAATACAATCAGTACAAAAATATACAATTCATTGTATCATTCTTGCTATTAGTATTGATAGTACATAATTTTCATAAAAATAAAGAACACATAATTATTGCTCACACACATAATTAGTCATGACATTAACAACACTTGAAATTTCTGAGAATTGGTCAACATTTGTTTCACCTTCCTAATGTATCACTTGTTTTGGTCCTCACATTTACGTCTAACTCTCATCTTGACAGCAAATGCCGTGACTGCAAGCTTCACACAGTGCTGCTTCATGAGGTTTGGTCCAAACTTTTGTGGAACACACTGACCCGTCTTCATTGTCATCCTCTTCTCCATAGCAGTTTTTACGGATTTTGGCAAACAGCCTGAACAAAGCTTTTTCCACGTCTTTCTTTGCAAAACCAGGGAGATCATACTCATCGTCCCGGCACTGAAGACAGGTTTGTCCAAAGGGCCGCATGATCACTGTTCCCCGGCCTTGACGCAGCCTGTAACGAAACAGTAACACCACCCGTGCAGAACCCCAGGTCCTGGAGCAGGAACCACAGCGAAATCTGTGGAGAGTGAAAACAAGCAACTAAAAACGAGACGTTCTCAGGTCAACAAGAATAACAGGAGGTGTGTGTAGAGCAGATTAATCTGTGTCGTATGCAGTATCATAGATATACACAGAGTGGCGCTGTTTTAATCCGATACTTGACTTGTTTACGATTATTATATAATGACGAGGTATAAAGTGGTCTAAGAAAGCGTGGTTCACATCAATCCATCTTTAGCATCTTCTATTATGGTTATGATAAAATTGAAAATAAACTGGCTAATTCCTTACAGTTCGACAATTTTTAATGTCTCTGGAGTGACTCTCACCCTGTATAATAAAAAGATGACACTTCAAAAACAAACATTAATGCATACTTTCCAAAGCCACAGTGACAGTAGACCTTCCAGCCCCTTTTCCTCTCTTGCTTAGTCACTGTGTCATCCTGGTTGTAATTGAAATTCAGAGTCCACGAGTCCTCATTATCCAGCTGATTGTCATCATAGACTAACTCATCAAAGACGTCCAGCCACAAGGAAGGATTCCAGTCTGCCACCACAAATGATAACATTTGAATAAGTTAGTGATAATAACAGTTTTCTAGGTTTAACTCATACATAATAGAAAAGATCATATCTCTGTGCCCTCAAACAGTGAAAACAAATAACTGACACAGCTTTTCCTGCAGTAAACAACAACTTTAAGTGTTTTTGTCAAGTTTGATTTTTAGAAATAGGTACACACATTGAAGTACAAAAATCTGAATTCATATAACGAATGTTGTATCTAGAAGATTCTTACAGATGAATATAATAATATGGTAGCAATGACTTAGGTCTGATAAAGCCAAATTTAGCATGTCAACGAATTAAAACGCAATTTACTGAGGTATAACGTGATTCTTACCTGTTTTGCTCATGGTTCTCAGTGAACTGATGGGAGGTTGCAGATGAGACGAAGTGTCCAGATGAAGCTATGCTTAATGCAGTTGTACAGACAGCCTCTGTATTTATCTTCTGCCGTCAGCTGTTAGTCCGGAAAACGAAACTTAAAGTCATACTTTCATTTTTCAAGTCAAACCACAGGTACGTGAGTGACGTGAGTGAGAGCTTAAATGGGTGAAGTGTCCCGACGTTACAATGCACTTAATTACCTCATTAGATGAAAAATAAATAAAATAATAAACACAGATAATTGCTGTGATTTACTATTTGACTATACTTATTGTTTTTTCATTAAAATACCAGTTCTTTAAAACATACAGTATCTATTTTTTCTGCGTTTTGTAAAAATACAAATTCGTCGTTTTGTCCCCTTTACACTTACATTATCACAAGAATGACACAAGCCCTGACAGCTCTGAGCTCAAACCACATCTGAGGCAGTTCCGTCCACCAGGTGGCGCTGCAGGACAGGGAGCTGGGCCCGGCTTTAGCGGCTGCATTGGCAGTGCAGCTGAACACAAGGGTGACATCTGTTGATGCACACTGGAAACAAGAAAGTCTTTGGTTTTCATTTAGTTAAGCCTGCTTCTCAGAATGGAGCTGCTTTCCTTTGCAATATATCCGGATCCTTTAAATGTATCTGCGCAGCTAAAAGGAGCTGCCGCTCTGTTAAAGAGATAAAACTACATGAGATGACCAAAATTCATTTCTTGCTCTAAGCTATTAAAGAACATTATCAATAACTCAAAAAGCATTAATGGTTTAAACCTCAGTCACATTATTGACCCTTCGTGTTTTAGCAGCAGCTAGCAGCTAAGGCTAGGTCCCTGAGCACATTCCTGTCTGGAAAGAAATAAAGCTATGCTGAAGTCCAAAGGTTGTGACCAAGCCTTCATACAGTCCAGCCTTTTGGAGATGCAGTAATTCTGAAACAGGGAGCTGTTATTACGTAGCTTATAATATAAAATCTTCCCAAATCTTCTGCAAATTTGTTCTTGTGCACTTCAAAATCCAGTTAACATTATTTAATTGAACAGTAATAATATTGAGCTGGCGATAAGCAGAATGTTCCCATTCTTCTCTGTGAAGTTATGCTTGGTGCTTCCTGAGTGATCATTACCATCACCTCCGGATGGTAATAATAGCAACAAAATGACAACACCTGTCATAGGTATGTGGTGACTGTCTTTTCTCTGCAGCATACTGGCTCCAGAACACTTACTGTAAAACATTGCTCACAGCGAGGGGACTTTCCTCGTACCTGAGCTGGCGATGGGTCGTGATAACACCCCACCTAGCACTGAGAACGGACCTGTCAGAGACTCCTGACAAGGTCTGAAAAGACACACACATGCACACACACTCATGCGTGTCAGACTCATCTGTCACATCGCATTCACATCTCGTGTCCAATCAGGTTTCTGACTTACACCAACACACAAACAAAACTGTTAACAGCTAGTGAAGAAATTACCTTGTAATATCCTGGTAATAAAAAAGTGAAGAAGCTCAAGGTGAAGTACCATTATTAGCTAGGTGGTAATTGGAATGCATTGGTGCCTCAGTGGCATGACAGCTTGTATACACCCATACTCGACAGAAACACAACATTTCAAGCCTCTCGCACACATACTGTACACACACAAAGTCCGCAATTGATGTATAGTGTTAAAACGGACATGTGCACTTTTCCTCCCGGCACAGTGGTGTAAGGATGACCTGAAAGCCCTGGGCTCCAGAGAGTCACCTTATACGCAGGTGTGACATTACAGCGTGAGAAAAGCATGATGGGAAAGCTCACAGGGCCTCAGAGATGCCAGTTTCGGACTGCGGGCAGAGTCTGAGGAGGACAGAGGGCCCAGCACACTCAGAGAGCAATCTCTTTGTGTTACTTTTCTATAGCACAGAACCCCATTTCTATTCACACACCAGTATTGATTAAATCTACAGTACAACAAAGGCTAGAGCAGACCTGCACCTAAAGCAAAAGCAACTCTGAAATGTAAAAGTCAGTGTAAAACCACTCAACCACTCTGTTTATATTGTCTCTAATCTCACTCTTCTTTCGAGACTAAACATTAAAGTGGATCAAAGTATCATGTATATCATCAAACCAGCGCAATGTAATCCTATATTTATGTTTTTTATGGTTAAATGCTCACCAGTCAGTTCAGCCTGACAATGGGCTGTAAATGTCATTACAATAACAAATAATATCAGCGTAAACACACTACAAAGTTCAAATCCGCTGCTCCACATACAACTTTCATCGAATTCTGACAATGATACTACGCAGTCGAGCTGCGCGGTCAATAAAGTTTGGTTTGAATTGACAGAGGCCTGGACTGTGCCTGGACCTGTGTGCCTGCTCAGTAGCTCACAGGTGACTCAGAGAGGGAGGAGCGGAGCGCGGGCGGGTGGGGGGTGGGGGCGGGGAGACATGGAGGAGGACATTGGGTGTGGTTCCAGGCCCGGAGCACATTCCTGCTGCAGCCGCACCCTGGGTTTCGGCGCTTCTATACCTGGCCCCGCGTCTGTTATCACGACTCGCAACTCTCTTTTACACATGTTGATCTCATTTCACTCTCACGGCGCTCACGCTGCCACAATTCCTGCCCGTTTTTGAGACTCGGGTCCATTCTGAGACTCGCCTCGCGTGCCACTGCTCTGTCACACACTTGTGTGAATCGGAACATGCGGGCCGGGGCAGAAAAAGGCGAGCGACTGTGTGTGTGTGTGTGTTTATCAGCGTCCTGGGATGTGGGAGCTGAGGCAGGCGAGCCACACCTTCAGGAGCAGCACTGAACCGTCCTCATTCATATCAGTGGGACACAAAACAAGATGTCTGATCTCCATGACAGACACGTTTCAGGACAAAGGACAGCCCATGCAAAGTACACGCCTACTGTTTGAGCTGTGCTTTGTACTCATGCCATTGTTACAAGTACGAGAGACGCAGAATAAGAAAGCAAAGGGAAAATGCACTGAAAGACAAGCAACAATGTTGGGATCAATCCTGTTGAGCTTAAAACGACTGAAGCGTACTGAATAATTGATTACCTTCAACAACCTGATGGACCCTGAACGCACTTCACCTGCACTTGGCCTGTGTGACCTTCAGGAGCAGTCGTCCTAAAGTTCAGCCCCTGCTACAGACTGGGAGCTGTACAGAAGGCGTTAGAAAGGGGAACCGCTGAGTCAGCACCAGGTTTTGTCATGGAGAAAAACAATTACTCATTTATATAATGATCCTGATCTGAACACGGTCTACAGAGATCCGATTAGGGTTTGGATATTAGGATTGGACACCACAGGGCACAAAATGGGACCATGGCATAATAATTGCACAATGCATAGCAAAGCAGTTGAATCATAAATTAAGCAATATGTGGCAGTGTTGTAAAATATACAGTACAGTGAAAGTTATATCAGACCAGACTAAAGGCTAAAATCAAACCGGAGCTTCAAAATACATTTTCTATTGGCCCACGTTTGGTTCTTGGCATCAGAAACTCCACACAACCGTCTATTTTCAGCGGGGCGCGTTTGAATTGCGCGCACCGCGGTGCGTGGGAGGAGCCTCGCCGGTGGAAACTCCTAACGGGAGTCGCCTCTTCCTCATTCGGCGCTGCTCGGTGCGGTGGCGGCGGCTGCGGGACGCTCACACAGCCGAGGCAAGCGCTCGGCCCGGGCCCGGAGGCACCTCTCAGCGCGGCCGCGTCGCGCCCCTTGATGCCGCGCGGTGGACGCGCGGGCGGTTCGGCTGCAGGGCGCTTTTTGTCCGATGAGCGGAACGTGACGTGAGCGACGGGACGCGGACCCACGTCGGCGCTTTCCGGCCACTCCGGTCGGCGCGAAGTTCTGCGGCGAAGTTCGGAGGTACGGAGTGGAAACAGAGACGCGCCGCGCGCGTGGAAAACGGCTCAAGGAGTCATCGCTTCTGTTCTTCTGATTCATATCCTGCTTTATAACGCGAGGCATCCTGCGCTATTGTCTTCTATTTTCCTCCTCTGCTGGAATATTCAAACCCAAAGTCACCCTGTTGTTAATTAACGTTTTTATTATTGTTTCTATTACATATGTCTATATTACAGTCTATTATCTTTTTCTTAGGGTGAAAACTTAAATTCCCTGTCTGTGCGTGCAGTCATCCAGGTGGCTGCGTACCTGTGGAGCATTGCAACAGCGTTATTACTAATGGGCTGGCGTGAGAGCAGGAGGCTCCATGATGGCTGCTCTCTTTCCAGCACCGCAGACAGAAACTAAGTGACTCGGTTCTGTGTGGACTGTTTGCCCGCGCCGCACTGAGGGGAACCGTGGGTAATAAATAATGCTTGAAAGGGCAGGGACGCTTTTACAGGCATATCTAATGCCTGGGTTGCACAATGCTACGCGTGTGACTGGGAGAACCTGAGAGCCCTCTAATCTGAGGATAATTGAGGTGATAGTATGCAGGAGACACTTAACACACGTAGGCGCTGCTCTCCTTTAGCTTCTCCTGTTATGGTAAACATATGTTGAGTCTGAGCATTTATTATTTTTCATCTTCACCTTTACAGGCCTGGCCTCAATTCATTCAGAGTGAGTCACTGTGCAGGAATAGTCCAACATGTGGTTATAATTTGAAGGGAAACTCTTCAGTTGTGCCAGATTTATTTTTTTGGTGCATGTGAGCCTCTAATTGTGGACTTCATCCTGTCACGTTCAACGTACGCGCAGAGCTTTGTGGGTTTTATAAGTCTGTTTATGCTTTATATAACGCACCAGGTGCTTGTGACGCTGTACTAAGTCATGTATAAACAGAACGCTGTGTTTTGCTGTTTTCCGCTTTTCCATCGAGACGCCCGCGGACGTCGGGGCAGTAGGAACAGGTGACGCGGCCTTCAGTGGACAGTGTTTCTCACCTGGGTTTTGCATGCACCTGACCTTGAGCTGCTTCTCGCGTGGGACCCGACAGCGCCGAGGCGTCTGTGTTTGACTACGTTAATCTGAGAAAAGCAGCAGAGCCGAGCCGCCGGGAGACGACCGGCTCGTCCCTCCGAACCTGTTTTCAAGTATTCTTCTCTCCCGTCTTTGAGTGAGAGCGGACCGGGCAGGTATGCCGGATCAATCGCGGTGTTTGTTTAGCGAGGTGTGTTCGTGATGCGTGGACGCGTGAGCGAGAGTGGCGAAGAGAAAGCAGAAAGAGTGAAAATGCCTTTCGGAGTTTGTGTCTCCTCGGGCTTATTTCTCCACTCACATGTTGAGACAGATAGAAATGTTCCCTCCCTCAGCTCTTTCCTCACTTATTCGAACCCCATGCTCGTGTCAGTGTCGGAGCAGGAATGCTGAGAATGAGCCGTGTACACACTGGGCACTTTTGGGGGGTTTATCAGCCTGGAGTCGTGCCTGCCCGTCCTGGTTGCGGTGCACGTGTGTGGCCAGTCGAGAGTTTTATAACTAAACAGAGGAACGAGAGAAGAAAACAAGACGAGTCACCATCGCCATGTGTCACTGGCCACAGTTACCATAACAACAAACTAAGAAGTAATATTTGTTTAGGCATCCGATCAGTCGACCTGGGTGAGGTGTAGGAGGTCTGCCATGAGTCTTGCATTGTATTATTGCTTAATTCTCTTCCTGTGCCCTGTTGCTGAGTCACCCATTTAGCTCAGATTCACTTTAGGGTCAGTTTGTTCTAACTATTTTGCAATTCGTGTCTGCACCTGTGCTTGGCTGCTCAACACAGTGGATGAGTTTTTTAGATTTTCCGCGCTGTGACGAGCTCAGGCAGGCGCGCGCCTCTCGCTCGAGTCCTGGGGTGTGCGTTTTACTGCTGCCTCAGCACATTTCGTCTGCATTGACCAAGCCTTGAGCTTCCATGCTGCTTTAAACTGAAGGAGCAGGAAAAACTGATCTAAGTACTTCTGAGTCTCCTTCAAGTGAGTTCATTTTTTCCATTTGCCTTCCTGCAGAACTGTAGAAGCGAGGAAGGCCGGCAGAACTTCACAATGGCCTAAATTCTATAGGCAGAAAGGCGCAAGGAAACAGGATGTCAGCCATTTTCCCACCAGATGAATCACCACAGAGCAGCCGCTGGAAGTGATCCTCAGGCAAGGCTAGTAGCTAGGCCACGTAGTGACTCATCGTGCCTCTGCGTAAACTAGCTTCTCCGTCACATTGAAGGTTAGGAGCTAAGCCTTTCGCTTAACAACTATTAACTCGGTTTAGTGGTTGGTAGGTCAGGACTCCACCATTAGGTGGCCCAGTCAAGACCACATTATATATGAATGAGGAAGTGTCCTGTGGGCGTAGTTGATGAAGCAGAGCACATACTGTAGCTGTGTTGTGGTTTGGATTTGAGCCTGAGACCTTTTGCCTCTTTAACAAATGCCAAAGAAAATGTGGCAAAAACTGGCAGTGCTGTAGTCTTTAGCAAGGCGATAAGGCAAAAGCGGTCAGACAGGCCAAGTGTCATAAAATAAGAGAAGGCCAAACATGCGAGAAACTAGAAAGGTCAGCTGCTCGGCCTTTCACAGAAAAGCTTGGTTGGAAAGAAGAGGGCATTAAAAGGCACAAACATGGATGTGGTGTCTAATGTCAAAAACATCTGGGCTCGATAGGGAAATGCTTAACTCCCTGCACCAATTCAATGCTTGTTATTACCAGTATGACTCTCAGTTCTAAAATATCCACCGACATGCTCAGTGTGTTCTCTGGAATCAGCCCAGTGGTTTTACTGGCACAGTCTTTTTGGGATGAAGCACTGGGTACTTAAAGCGTGACGCACCAGCACAACGAGTTTCCAGAGCCGAGATGTGAGAGAACCTGTCCATACACCTCTTCATACCTTTACCACCTTGCCTGCACCACCCTTTTTTCTCTCGCTGGGTTTTCTCCTGCCCCTTCTTTCATTCTGTCCTCTGTACCCTGCTCTTTTCTTGTTTTTCTTGTCATTTGATGAAATTATAATTTTGCACTGCATTACATAACACAAGGATAGTGAACTCTTAACTGCTGATGTCGACTGGAGTGTCACCCTGCTGCACCGAGGGTGAGAAAAGGTGTGTTAAATGAGAGCTGTACTTGTTAAACGTACAGCACTGGTTTTGGCTCAACAATAGCGGGTGCTTTGTGTGTGAGGCTACAGATAATCTGTCTGCTTGTGAATCCTGACTAAGAGCATTCTTGCTCTCACCACCCTGAGGAACAGCTGAATAGTTGCTCTACATACAGTACATCATTGATTTCTGTTTAACCTTCTACAGATTTGAATTCCTCCTAAGCTGTGACGTCAGACCTCTATCCTACCATGGCACACCGGTCTCAGAGCTCATCTGTAGGTGACAACCCCCTTGACCCAAACTACCTGCGCCCACACTACAGGGAGGAGTACCGTCTGGCTATTGATGCGCTAATAGAGAATGACGTACAGGTAAGAGTGCACCGCCTTGTCCAATGAAATGCCTCGATGTTTTATGGGCTGTAATGACTCTAGATCTGCCTCACGTCGCACCAGGGCTACCACGAATTCCTCCAGACTGCGGACGTGGTCAACTTTCTCGCAAGGCCGGAAATTGATTTTATAAAGTCAAGGATCCAGGCGCCCACCCAGGGCTCGGGCGTCCCAGAGCTGACGTACCATGCGGGAGGCCTCGACGCTGACGGGTCCTCTGACACCTACTGGCCTCTGCAGTCCGACATGGCGGCGCCGGGGCTGGACCTGGGATGGCCGCTGCCGCAGCACAGCTTCATCGGCCCCACGGAGGTCACCACTCTGGTCAACCCCTGCGACCCAGACATGCCAAGCATCAAGGAGCAGGTCAGAAGACTCATCAAAAACGCACATCAAGTAAGTGAAGTGACTCATTTAACAACAAAAAGCAATGAAGGAAGTACTGCAGTGTACTATAGTATTTGACTGTATTATATAAATATATATACACTAATATTATTACGAGATGCATCTCCTGGCATATCAAATCAACATGTTTTGTATAGTTTGCTTTTTGTTGGCTTGCAGGGAGAGAATGAGCTATAAATACTGTACTTTTCATCCCTGTGACTTCTAACACTTGCGTGTGAGTCTGCTGCTGCTAGCAGCCACTGGAGAATGCAGAAATTCCTGGGGAAAATTTTCAGAAAAGAATGGACGTTACATAATAATCGAAACAGACAGCCTTTACATGATAATGGAAATAGTGTCCCCCACTATCCAAATGGTGCACGTAACTATAGCAACCGGAACAACACTGCCATTAGGCGCTGGTTCCATGTTAGCGCCTTGGGGCACTTTGCTCTGTAGTTCTTGAGGCACCGCATCCAAATAGTCCTCAGTGATAATTACTTGCTTGTCTAGTTTCTCTCTGCCACTATTGGCACCACTCCCTTCTAAGTGATTTTCTAACTGACTGGTCTTTGGCTGATTTAAAATACAAATGAGCAGTCAAACCTGCTGGTTGTTGTTGCTCTTTGATGTTTTTATCTTTTAATTGCGTCCCAGCATACACATAGGACAGGTAGCCTCTAAGACACAATCCTTTATCTTTTCCTACTATTTAAATTTAGTAGAGAATCACCCCTCTCTGTATTGCTGATTGTTGATTTGTCAAACACATATTAACTGTAAAGAATAAAAACTGTTTTTAAGTAAATTTTTTTAAGTATATTATTAAAACCACCATGCCATGTTTTGTCTGTGTGACATCAGTTACATTTGCTTGCTTTGTTTCTTTGTTCCAGGTTATTGCCATAGTGATGGACATATTCACAGATGTTGATATTTTTGGCGAACTCTTGGAAGCTGCAGCTCGCCACGTTCCTGTTTACATCCTACTGGATGAGCAGGAAGCACACAACTTTGTCTCTATGGTCATCAACCACAAAGTTAACTTGGACTTAATTCCTGTGAGTTTTTCTTACACTGCTACAGGAAGCAAGCTTATCAGTTAGCGATCCTGTTAAATCACTTGTTTACTTGTAACTCAATGTCTGTGCCCTTTGTATCTGGTGTCCATAACGTGGGTTTGTTTTCACAGATGATGCGTGTCAGGACTGTGACAGGAATAACCTACTATTCCCGAACAGGAAAATCATTCAAAGGGCAATTAAAAGATCGTTTTCTGTTGGTTGACTGCAAGGCTGTACTTAGTGGGAGCTACAGGTGAGTTATCTACTCATTTAATTCATTTAATCGCCACATTTCTTAGGCCGATCATTCTTTGAATCGCCTCTATGCACTTTTTTATAGTTTCATGTGGTCCTACGAGAAGATCCACCGCTGCATCGCCCACCTCTTCCTCGGGGAGCTGGTCGCCACCTTTGATGAGGAGTTTCGCATTCTTTTTGCCCAGTCAGAGCCTCTGGTCATTGACCCATCGAATGGAGCACTTGCTGTCTCTGACACTAGCAGTTACTTAGGCAGCCAGTTTGGCTTGAAGAGGTCTCAGTCTTTGCGTAACCCCATAGCCTTCCGCCGACAACCTGAAATTCCCTCTGCTTTTCCTTACGGGGACTCCGCACTTCCTTTCCGGAGGAATGATCAGTTTCGCCAGAGCCTTGAACCAACGGCAGGAATAACAATCGGGAAGTATTCCCAGCAACAGTTTCGTCTGCAGCAGTCCTACATGGAGCAGGGAAGGTCTATAGTTTCCAGGCAGATGGAGCTCAGTGCCTTCAAGAGACACAGCTATGCTGAGGGAACCCAGGAAAACTACACGTCTTCAAGGCAGTACATGAAGCACAGAGTCATGAATAATCTTGACGAGACAGATTTCTACAGGTAATATTCCTTTCAATGCCTGCAGCTGTTTTAATTATGAATTATCCTGCCATGTTTTGTGAATACATGTCTGTCTGTTTTCACCTAGCTTTGAATCTAATTAATTTAATTAAACACATTATGACTTTATCTCCTTTACAGGGAGCAGATGCAAAGCAGCCATTACATTGGTGATGAGCCTGGCCCGGGTTCTGGCCAAGGACACTACGACAGACTTCGAGGCCGCCCCCCACAACTCTCCATTGACCAGTACTCAGACTCAAGCTTCCGCTCAGATCTGGAGCCCCCTCCTGTAAACTATGGTCAAGACTTATTTTCATCGGAGGACCTAAGAGGACATGAAGGGCCTCATGCACATCCAATAGCTGGAAGATATGGAGGAGGTTCCTCCCATAAAAGGCCAACCATAGGCCAGGCATATGCCTGTCAGAGCTCACCCACGCAGCCCCATCCACCCGAGAAGAAACCATTCCTCAAACAACCTGATCAGGAGCACGATCAAGATGCAAGCGTTAAGCAAGGCCTGAGGAGCTGGAGAATTAACTCCTATCTTAGTGCTTATGAGGATGGTGGTGGAGAAGAAGGTCTGACTCAGCCATTGGGGCCTGATGCGTTTGAAGATCCTCCACAAACCCAGCGCCTGACTGGTGTTGAAGCTCTAGCTGCTCGTTTTGAAACAAAGCCACTAAATGATGACATGAAGCCTAGACTAGAAATCCTAAGGCCACGGTATGGAAAACCAAGAACACTTGAAAGCAGCAAAATAGACTCAGTCATTGACTTGAAGCCAGATGAAAAACTGAGGGAGGCTGATAGAGAAAGGGAGGGCGAATCAGGGAGGGGCATCGGAAGGGAGTTGGGTATGGATGTTACGGTAAAAGAAGGTCCAGAGCTCCTTCTATCGAAACATGAATCGTTTCGCTCACGTATTAACCCAATGCTCCAACGCAGTTCTCGTTTACGCTCCTCACTTATATTCTCCTCATCCAAGACAGAGATGCACAGCGGGAGCCTGGGCCTGAAGCCAGCCACAGAGGAAGACGAAAGGTTGGACACAGCACGCACGTCCTCAATAGTGGCTCAGATCCTAGAAAAGAGGAGGTCATGGTCTCGTGAACCTTTCGATTGGAGAAAGAAAGCAGAGGAAAGAGACCAAGAGAAAGAAAAGGAAAAAGAGAAAGCGAAAGAAGAATCAGAAAGGGTGGAAGAGAAAAGGCAAGAAGAAAAGGAGGCACAATTCAAAGAGGAAATTAGAGTAAAAGACAAATCTCAGACAACTAAAGAAGAGGTAACAACAACAAAAATAACGCCTGAGGTTACATCATCATCATCTCTGAATATCTCTGATCCAGCAAGTCGACCGCAATATTACAAAGACCATACTACAAAGAGAACTTTTACCAAAATGGACACAGAGTCATCAGTAAAGGTTCCAGAGCCTGCAGAAAAGAAGCCAGACATTTCTGACAAACCTCCTCTCCAAACAACTCCAAACATCCCAGCGATCTCTGTGAACACAACAGAACCCGAACCAAAGCGGCCCGACGTGTCTGCAAAGCTGGCAGAGCTCAATCGAAGATCTTCAATTGGTTCCTCAAAGCCACCAATAACCTCTGCCAAGCCTGCTGCGAGTTACTTGAAGCCTTCAGAGACATCGCAGCCTCATAAAGAGGAGAACACATCAGAGGGACAAAAGAAGGAAATATTTAAGTCCCTGAAGCCTCTTCCTTCTCCGAAGCTCTTTAAGAGGGATCAGTTGAAGCTCAAAGGGCTGAACCCTCGTCGCATCTCCTGTGGCGATGAGGTTCTGACTACAGATGCTACAGATGCAGAGAAGAGTGAGCTGAAAAAGATCCGCTCTCACAGTTCTTCAACTCTGCCACGCGATGACAAGGAAGGACTCCATAAAGTTATGGGATCGAATACATCCATTAACACACTTGGTGAGGGGAAGGGTGAGGGCAAAGGTGATGGTAAGACACTTGATTTCTTAAAGAAGCAGACCCAAAGGCTGAAGGGATTCCTTGGGCCCAAGGATAAAGAGAAGAAAACATCTGTAGATGACAAAGCCATGAGCCCAGTCATAGAGACCACTGAAGATTCCAGCAAAATGCAGAATTCATCAACTAAAGATTCAGGAGCCGCCCACAGTGATCAAACTGCTGCCAATCACAAGGCAACGACTGGGACATCAGGCATCTCTCGATATCAGGCCTCAGGTAGTTCTGTTCTATTTAGTAGCAACCTACGAGATGACACCAAAGTAATTCTGGAGCAAATCTCAGCCAACAGCCAGAAAAACCGTCAGGAGCGTGAGGAAACAGGAGGGGAGAAAAACAATGAGGCCGGGGAGAAGGGACAGGAGATACAGAGCTCCCTGAAAAAGAACCGCTTCCTGCGGCCGCAGAGCAGCAGCCAGGAACGAGAGGGACTGTTGAAACGGATCGAAAGCCTGAGAAAAGAGAAGAAGGTCTACAGCCGCTTTGAGGTATTCTAGACATGCCACACTCAACAAAGAGCAATAAAAATAGGGTTTAGATTATATCACAAAAAAATAGTAGCTTTTCTAAGCTGTGAAAATAACCTATAGAAAGTAGCAGTGGAGTAAAACTACAGTATATTCTTAGATATGCTGCTTTATATATAACTTGTGTTTATAGGTGTCATTAAGTCAAGCAGAAACCTGTGTAAGTGGGAGAAGCACAACAATTAGAGGCTTAAAGGTCAGATGGGTGGGGTTTAACCTTCCACGGATTTACTCATATCCCTGTTCTGTTTGCAGATGGGCAATAGCCTGGGATAACGAGAGATGGACGGACGACCGAATACATGGGAACTATTTATACAACACGATCAAAAGAAGCTTTGCCCACACGTGCCAACATCACTATCAATGTACCTCTGTGGCTCAACGCTGCAACCTTTTCCAGGATTTTCACCCAGTATCAAAACTTGAAAAGACAACCATGCTGAAAACAAACAAATGTTATTAGGTTTGAATGTGCCTGTTCACCAACACCTGGTCCTACTACCTTAAAAAGCAGTGACTCTACTCACACTGGCTGCACCAACTAATAAAGTATCTCACTAACCAGAAAACATACAGTATCTATGCTGCAGCTTTGATGAATGTGACTGACTTGGTATCACTATAAGTGCATGTTGCACCTGAGGGTAGGAAAGACGGTGAAGTGAAATTATGCAGTATATGACTGCTAGTGCATAGTGGTGTGTGCTTCCGCTAGTGTGTATGCGTTGGGTTGTCTGAAACTGAATGGGAGGAAGTGTCTTGTTGCATCAATAGCACTGACAGTGGCCTACAAGGACTAATACCAAAGCTAGAGAGACTATTATTATTCCAGACAGAAGGCAAATACGAGGAAATGAAGATGAATCAAAGAATAGTTGATCAATAGAAATGTAAGGAGAAATGAATGAGTGAGCAATAAGTAGGGAATAGGACGAATGAGAAAGTAGGAGAGGAGCATTTTCTAGAGTTTAGCTTTGAGGCATGTTGGGACTGCAGCAGTGTTTTAACAGTAAGGCTTCTATTAAGGTTACTATTAGAGAGGTCCCCACTTCTCAGGGTTAAAGATGTCAATTAACCATTCAGAGACACGGTCGAACAGCTTGCATGGTCAGAGGAATACTGTGCACACTGTGTGTGTACTACTCTTCGTCTTATGTAATTTATGGACGTGTAAAATATTTACATTCGGTTTGATGACTCACTGTAAAAGTGTTTCTTTTTCCCTGCCGGAGAAGTTGGACTACATTTTGCTGTCCTGGAGCAGGCCGTGCCTTCTTACATAAGGCACTTCACTTCTGAGAACCACACCCTTCACACGACTTTAAACTGCTTGGTTGGGCCCTGAACACCGTTAAACCAAAGATTTAGATACACGGTGCCTTTCCCAGGCTGCTTAATAGCTTGGCTGGACATTTGTTTCATTTTTAATATTTTTACTGTGTTTTGTTGTTAAATACATCAAATAAACATAGTACATATTTTGTATACACTGTTCAGGGTAACAGTCCTTTTTCTACATGGATTGTATGTGCATATCTGTAAAAAAGTGATTATTATGATCCTCACTGTGCTATTGAAGTGCCTTGTGCTAATTTGGAATATGTAAATACTGTAAGGTGTAAAAAATAATTGTCATTAATTAGAGGGGAATTAGAGGTCATTGTGTCTTTGTTCTAAAACCTCAGTATTACATGTTAGAAATACTGCAACAACAAAGTTGTTGTGACTGTGCTCACACACTGTGTAGTAGGTGTTTTCACTGTAGTGAATGGGTAATAAAGCTCCTCTAAAAACAATGTCAGAATACTTAAAACTTTGTTCATTGAATAAACCTTAACCTGCCATATAAATACAGCAGATACACATACAGTAGCAACATAGACACTACTACAAACATCTGTCTACAGTTTCCTGATTCATTAATACATCAACACTTCCGAACAAAAACAAGCAGGAAGAACATCAACTACTCAGAGAAAATGACAAGTCAAACATATTGGTTAAACATTTTGAGTCAGAATTAAGTATGGTTCTTCTAGTATGATTTTGACATCTAACAAGAAGCACGAGAGATCAAAGAGACTGATTCTGTAAAACTACAGTCCTCCCCTGCAGCTGCTGTACCAATTTCCTGTGTGGTCAGCTCCCGGTCAAGGCAGCGTAGTTGGTCCAACTTCACTTTTTCTATGATAGTATCAGAGCAAGACAAGAAGGGGGTTTGAAATGGAAATTACTATTATAATTCATACAAATGTGGCTGACCACATGTGTATGTGGAGAATGATGTGTGTGTCTATTAAGAATATACTTACCAGCTAACAGCAGCTGATCCTTTGCATTTTCAGCAATCTTTATTTCATCTGCAAGTCTTTCTGGAGACTAAAATATATTTGGTAAATATTTTTAAGGAAAAAAAATCATACTCAACATGTGGGTCCAAAAAAGGCGCAGTTGCCTGCCTGAAAAAGACTTACAAAGACAGCGTGTAGATTCTTATGCTGTTCTATGAGCAGAAGAAGTTGGTTTTCAAATTTCATTCTGCAGAAAAAGCACTGCCTCAGTAAATGTGTGACAATCAAAATGCTGGTTGAGGTGTTTTTTACTGATTAGATACCGCTGCTTGCGATGCTTTAGCTTGACCTCCTGGATTTCACAGTTGTACTGTTCCAGCAGTTCTTCCCTTTTCTTATTCTGATTTAACTGCCTGTAAAACCCACAACAGCTCATCACTAAGTAAATAATTTCTAAACACAAGAATTTCCACAAGGCCTTAAATCATCTAATGTTTAAGTATTGAACAGTATCCAGTGAGATGATTTAACCAGTGGGTCCCTCTCTATAGGATATTTTGTCCAATATTATTAAAATGTGATCCTAGTAAACAAATTTCGAGACAATGTGTAGAATTCATTCATTTAGTTAGTACAATTTTAATATTTGGCTTCATATAAACAAAATAGCTATTATGAGCTAACTACGTGTTATCCAGGCTCCTGCCATGATACGTTGCTGCCCTCTAGTGTTGACTTCAGCCTCCACTGAGTCGCGCTTCCTTTCAATCGAAAGTCAAACTACCTTTTATGCAGCACACGTGGAGCTCACCTGACACACTCCTGCTCAAACTCCTCACACTGGACCTGCAGCTTCCTGTCATTCTCTAATAGACATCCCAACGTTTGAATGCATACGTTGTTATATTCATATGTGTATCGAAACATACCACAGAAACAACACTCAACTCGTTTAAAATATGAATGCATTGCATGTTTGTTGCTAGTTTACCTTCAGTTTCTTTGAGGACTTCCTCCTGCTTATAGGTTTCTGTTTGTACTTTAGAACCAACAAATACGCCAAGATTACTACACATATGTATGTATAACACTAAAATGGTATATATGATTAATTCTTATTTTATCTTACAATCTTCCAGCTCTTTCTGCAAAGACATCGAGACTGATAAGAGTTCCTTTACTTCTTCACGCAGGCGCTTGTTGCCTTAAAAAATGAAATACTGAGTTACTAGAACTAAAGATATACATTCAACTCTAGGAGCAAGTACAAAGCGCATTAATTTACAATCACAGTTTTGATCAGATGGGACCTTGTAGGGTGTTGCTGTTCCCTACAAGACGGAGATAATAATCATATCTCATGTGTCTCCAATCATCATGTTCTGAAACTCCTCGAGAGGAGTAACAGGTAAGGATGTACCTCACTGACGATAACGGTAAAACGCCGTGAAAAGAGATGTGGTCTCTGAGTACAGCTTCCTAACCCACGGTGTCATTTTCCGAGTCACTGTTTCTGCGTTTACTTGTTGTTAAGCAAAGCGTATCTCTGCTAAGACTGTAAAACTCCGAACTGTTTTTCACAATTTCTCATCATATATGTTGATTTTACTACAAGATAGCCACACGTGTGAGTTCATTAGCATATTGTTGCCCCAACCTGTCTTCTCATTGGTCCACATCACCACAGTTGTTTATACAACTTAAAACCTCCGCGTATGAGTGATTTAATATATGTACCGCTAATATGAGTTGAATTACATTTCATTTTGGATTTGGTTGACATCCCCGAGTTTAGTAGGATTCTGGCGTAAGTTAATTTAAAAAAAGGGCAGCGCCACTTACAACCGGAAGCGGAAGTGGTTCACAAGAACAATAAAATTAGTTAAAAAATACCGTCACGCTGCCAAAAGTAGCAGATTAGCAGATTCTCATGTACTCGAGTGCAGTTTTTATAAATTTACTTGCGCACTGGAATTAATTAGTAATCCCAGAACTAACCCGCTGACCCATAAAATAAAATAAAAATCTATGGGGACAAAACAATAAATAGTATCTTATTGAAATATATAGGCAAATAGTTTACTTTTACTAATTGTACAATTACAGTTGTTTTATAAAGAAAACATATTTAAACATTCACGGTCTATCAGTAGCAGCATACTCGACCGTCCGACAGATGTCACTATTGTTCACCGGTCTCTGAAGTTTTATGTTAAGTTCTGTTGGATATGAATATTCAATATTTCATACAGTTCATATAACACTACCTTCTTGCAGCTTCCTTAATTTGCTCATCAACTGCTCCACTTTGGGCTCCTGCATTTCGTCTGGCAGGACGAGAAACACATCAACCCATTTCAAAATGGATAAAAATGGCAAACTGGTCTTAATACTTTACCTCTTTCATGTAATGTATCATTAAACAAATCCTCCATGTTGAACTCTGCTAGGAAATAAAACAAAATGTTAGTTAATATGGCCATGAACAGATTTATGTCTAGTTCTAAAGTGTTAGCTAAATTATTCTACCAAAGTACCAGAATGGTAAATAACCTTAAGCTTAATGCAATTTGTCATTTTCTAAAACATTTGTATTTTATTAATTAAAAAACGTGTTATTTTCTATAAAACAATAAAATCATTATAAGAAGTTGGGTCACGTACATACTCGTACTGTTATTACCCCACTGTTCACCTACACTGGAACGGCGCTAACTGCTAACGTGTCCTATTTTTTAGCTAACACTGCAGTTAGTTAGTTTTCCATGAGTTACCTGTGGGTAGAACCGTTATATCCGTGGATATCTATCCATAAATATAAACCCTGCACATTCAACCACCATGCAAATTTAAATTCAGTAGTTACTTCAAACTGTCTCCCTCCAACAGGAACAGTTACCAGGTAGCAGTTAGCTAATACTAAAATGAAACTAGCTACTGTAGTTTAGCTTTCTTATTTTAATTGGTTGTAAAATGAAGCTGTCTAACCTCCCATATTGTTCATTCGTGTCACTGACGTTTTCTTAATCTGTTCAATTGTGTTCTGGTCCTTCTCCAAACTTCCACTAAACTGAATGGACAGTTTCCTCTTGTATATTTATATTAGTTTATTAGTTTACAAAAAAAAATACGCATCACAAAACGAACGACAAAATTTAATGGCCATATAGATTACTTTTATGTAGTAATATATACAACTATTTATCAATATAAGATTATGATACCTGAGGTGGAAGTTCATTTTTATATGTTTTAAATTAATAAGAAATAATTTATAATCAATAAACACAATTCACTACTTTTACATTGTGTCTGTTTAATGAAATGCCAACAGCAGTGTAGAGGAATGCAAATATACAATGCAAACAGACCTACAAAGCCCCAAACTTACTTTATCTATACACATCAAACCGCTACAGGTTTCTATATACACATACATGTTAGATACAAACACAAGAGTTAAAAAAAAGTCTCCACAGGGCTGCCAGACAACTCTCCAAAACAGGAATACCTGCACAGTGTGCATCCACACATGCAATGGGTCATGCAGAGAGATTAAAAATCAAAATAGCAGACACAGAATAAACATTATTCATGTTAAATATATATTTCAGGTTGTATAATTTGGCTCATAGTGCATACGTCTGTCTGATTCATAATGCTGAGTGACAGTACGACCAGTATGTTATGGTTCCACAATAAACATCCAAAATGTGTGTAAATTTCAGTGTGTGTTTGTACTTTTTTATCTTCATTACAAACTTCTAGTAACCTCAGAGCAACCCTGCTACTGTATCTACGTTAAGCCCAATAAATATAACAAATCGGTTTCAAACACCGCTTCATTCAAGTTCAGTCCATCTACTTTGTGTTAGTTACGTTGGATCAACCTAGTAGAAAGTGGTCAGAACTGTCAGTACTTCACCAAACTTCACATTAACTGCAAGAGGAAAAAAATAAATACAACACTAAAATATTACATCACTGTAGGATACTGGTGAGGACAGTAAAGAAAAAATTAAATGCTAAGTGAAAATGTGAGCTGTAGAATTGTACAAATAATTTCAGATATTCCATAAGAATATATAACTATAGTAATATAAATATTACTTAATGTTTATCATATACATCCAATGCTGATCTTCATTCTTGTCCCATTTAAAGACTTCCGTTACGGTACCTTTGCGTCACATCCATATGATTCACTCCAGCATGCCTTTCAGAGGCAGAGGGATATTGGCATCATATACAGAAATACACTTAACTATTTACAGCTGTGACAAGAAAGCTAGAGGTATTCCTCTGGTAGCTCTAAAGAATCAGAACACATCTTTAATTGTGTTTCCAGTGTTGCCATGCAGAGTTACACCAGCAGTTTGAAGACGGGGAGACAGGAAAAACAGACTAAAGAAAGGGCTTATTTCTAGCACTATACTCTTCCCTTCAGGCAAAGGTGGTTTGCATCAATATCAAGCACTAGAGGTACATTCCCTGCTCCTTTTTCATCTAATCTCTGCAGCAAGGAAGGGCTGTTTGCCAAGTACCAGCAGGATTGTATACTGCATGTAACTAGCTAAACCCAATGTAGCCATTTGTGTTAGTAGAAGCAGTGGAGTTAGAGCAAGCAGAGTGACCAGACCTGGGGAAAGGACATATCAATATGTTCTGTTATTCTTAGCATTCGAAGATGACTGTGCCCCTTTAGGCTGTTTTTTAGAAAGGCTTTACTAACTGCCTAAAAAACAGAATGTAGTGTGTGTTTTGGGGGGGAAAAAAACAGGATGAAAAGCAAACAAATGGGGAAAATTTTTGACAGAGTCAGAAAAAAGGGCACATTAGCAACATTTCACAATATGGGGAGGCATTCTTCAGCTCCCTGCTGTTCTCTCCGAACTGCAGCCTCATTCACGGGAGCGTCCCACAATCGCCAGGATGTAGAGGAAGATGTTGATGATGTCAGTGTAAAGGTTGAGGGCAGCAAAAATGTACTCCTCCGGACTCAGGGACAGCTTCTTGTTGCCCAACAGAAGCTGGGTGTCGACGGCCAAAAACTACAGAAAACAAATACACATTTAGACATTTCAAACAGGTTTTAGACCAAACGTCACCTGAATGACATAATCTTCATCGACATCACGACACAGCAAAACTCTAGACATGGCTATGTCATGGGCTGTGAGTGTACAGCAAGGAGCAGTACACACACATATCAGGATCCTATGAACTTGTTTGGCTGTAGCTTATCATCAAACAGCAACCTGAATTTCCTTCAGGCTGTGTAACTTACGCAAGTGAACAGCAGGGCTCCCAGTGAGGCGTACACGATGTGCAGGATCTTGTCGCGGATGAAGATGCAGAGAATGGAGAAGAGTAGGAGCACGATCAGGCACACAAACAGCACACCCCGGCAGGAGGTGAAGTCATACTTGCTCTGTTGTGAAGAAGAAGAAAAGTGAAGCTCTGTTTGTCTGTGTGTGTGTGTGTAAACATTTGGAAGCATTTATTCGAGCAGCGTGTTATGTCTGTTGACCTGTAGTGAGAAGAGGACGACAGTGAAGCAGACGACAGCAGTGATGCCCACAGCGATGATGACAGTATCTGTGTTATAGAAGCTGGCGATCATGCCCACCATGTAGGAGAGGCTCAAGGTCAGGATGGACTGTGGAGACATCAAAATAACATCACTGATGACTTCTTTAGATTCATGTGACCACTATATCACAAATTGAATGTGTTCATGTGCCCACAGACACAGCTTGCTAATCCAAGTTTATTTGTTTGGCGTTCATTCTTACCAGAGCAACCAAGTTCCAGGGGTGCTTGCGGCGGAAATCTCCACAGCAGCTGAGGACGATCAGAGACACAAAGAAGACGGCGTAGGACACATAATATGTCCAGGGATTGCGACGCACAAAGTACTTGGCGTCATCGACAAAGGTGAACACTGCAACGAAGGAGAAAGTGACCAGAAGCTGCACTGTGAGAACCATGAAGACCTGGTGGGACACAAGAAAACAGTCAACTTTGTGTTATTACAACTGAACATGTAAAACTCGGCATGTTCTCTTTCTAATTGCAGGCCTCTCTCCGTAAAAGACTCACTTTTCGGATGAAGGCTTGTCGAATGTTCTTGTCTTCAAAACCAGAGCCGGTGAACTCCTCGTTGTCGTAGTAAGACGGAGGCCCTTCACCGTGGTAAGACGGGCTGGTGGCGGGTCCTGGTCAGCAGTAAGAACAGGTGGATAATGATTTTAAAATACTGCAATTGGTAAAAGTCAAGCTACACTGTTCCAGTAAACAAAACTTAACTTGACCTGAAGTATAAGTCCAATAGAAAAGGAAAATCTGTTCCTAAATGCCCCACACCTTTAGTTGACCTACTCACCAGTGGGGTCTCCAAGAAAGCCTGGCTGTGCAGGTCCTTGCTGGAAAGGCCCCTGAGGGTAGGGCCCCTGTGGGTACGGCCCCTGTGGGTAGGGCCCCTGTGGGTACGGCCCCTGTGGGTACGGCCCCTGTGGGTACGGCATCTGAGGGTAAGGACCAGGGGCAAAGCCTGGGCCGGCCTGGGGGAAGCCTGGCTGCCCATAGCCCGCTGCTGGTGGGTACGGTCCTCCAGGGGCCTGGCTGTAGTTGGGTGGGGGCATGCCGAAACCCGGCTGAGGGGGTCCGTACATGTTAGAATGCAGTGGGTTTGTCTCACCCATAACGGGGTATCCACTTTTGTCCTGGGACATGGTGTGGGGGAAGTCTCAGTCTGCTGAAGGACGAATCTAAGAGCAAAGGTTCAAACACAGGCAGATGTAAACTGATACAGACTTCCCATTTTTATTGCATCCCACACGTCCAATGAGGACACAGTGAAAACGCAGCGACACTAGAATATGGCCAAACTGGCAAAGACACAAATGCTGCATCTGTCTGATTAAAAAGGTGACAGCCCTTTAAACAATGTGGTAGGAACTGGGATAGTGTGACGAAGGAGTGCTGCCTTTCTTCATTTGACAAAAACAATCCCAACGACAAATGGAGATCAAATGCCTGCGGTGGTGTTGGGGGCTGTGTAAGCCACGACGGCTTACAGATCTAAATGGATCAGGGAGATCCACAACCAGAGCGAAGACGGGTTCAACAGATAAGTGTTTACATAATCAGGTTTCAGTATATTTGAAGCTCCGAGATTTAAACATCTGCATGTCTCATACGCCTGAGTGGAATAATTCTATAAAGAAAGTGGAAAATAATTCTGAACCACACCAACCCTAAAGGAAAGAGGATATGAGTGAGAGGGAGAAAGGCAGTTAATGAGTTTGGAGTCCGGCACAATCCTGTGGCGTTTCACTGTGAAGGGATAGACAGCGGCAGGCGAGCTAATGAGGAGAACCGTAAACACCTGCGTCACTCACTCTGACCAGGAGCAGCGTCGGACTGCTACGGACCCTCCACTCTAAAGGGGACGGAGACTCACTTCACTTGAACACGTGCACCTTTTTCATAAGTGACCAAAGTGTTCAATTATCACCGTGGTTCCACACGCGCATGTGCTCAGCGGCATGAGTTCATGGTAAACGCTGTCCAAACCAGTGCTGAGAGTAACTATAGACGCAGGCAGTGCCCTCGTAACCACATGTATTATTAATCTGCTTCTCTTGGGGTGGACAGTGTAATGGACATTACCGCATCCCTCCGCCTGCACGACGCTGCTCAACAGGTTCCAGTGTCGTGTGCTCCGCCTGTCAAACGTCTCCTCGTCTGCCAGTGAGGTCAGATTCACATGGCGTTTGTGCTTTCAAATGCACAGTGATGGCTTCAAACGAAGGCCTGCAGTCTCAAGGGGAACCCCCCGCTAGACAGGAAGGGAGCCAGCAGCCATTCCTCTGACTGCCGACTTAAAAAAGACCCTTACTGTGCTACAGTAAGTGAGCTACCACTGACAGAGTTATAAGGAGGCGCGTTCAGTGACACACGCACACACAAACAGCAGACCACTGAAAATCACGAGTTATTATTTTGTTGTTCTACGAATGTAACACAACAGACCAGTGTTTATTAGCAGCTTATTAAGGTTCAGAGGCTGCGTGTCCTACGAGTTTCAGGTCCTGTAGACATTTCTGACCTGTCATGATTAAAACCAGAAAAACATGCTCCAGGTACATGCAACATGTGTGTATATCTATGCATGTTGTATGTATGCTCCACATACATACAACGTGTGTATATCTATGCATGTTGTATGTATGCTCCACATACATACAAGCATATGCGTATGTGTTTCTATCAGGGCGTCGCCATGTTGGTGCGGCCACTTAGGATTTAATGAGAAGCTGCTATAGTATCTCTGTAGTGAAATTGCTTCTGTAAATTGCCTACTTTCAGGCCACAATTGTTACACAACACTGCTCTAGTTCGCACCAGCACACGCATCCAGACTCCAGCGTCATGATCCCTGTCTGTCCATCAGTGGGACCCTGCAGACAGCAGGTGAGTGCTGTCTCCACTTAATACCGACAGTTCCCATTAAGATCATAACAGATTACAATCATTATCCGAGGACATTAATCCTCCCAGACAACAATGGTTACGTAAGGGGGCGCCAGGCTCAATACAACTGTTAAATTAGTTGAGAATCCATGTGTCAGGAGGCCGCGCTCTGGACTGGGTCACTGTGCTGTGGGTGACCTGCGCTCCAAGGCCGGGTTTGACAGAGCTCAGCTGCTGCTGAAGCGGCGCGTCACTGTGACAGCGTGATGCAGGGACGCCTCACGGTCGGTGGACTTGGTTTGTGGTTGGTGCAGTGGGTGTGAAAGAACAATTTGAAACTTCCCACAGATATGAAACAACAGAGCCTCTTACCGAGTACGTCACTCGTACTGTATGACTACAGCTTTTTAATTCCCTGGTGATGGTATGTTTCCAAGCATAATTTAATATAACGATAGCTTAAAACTTACATATCTAATTAGTGAGAGACACACACACACACACACACACACACATGTAACTGAATAAGATAAGAGTCCGTTACTATCATTATCATGTGACACACACACAGTCACTGCATGTGATTCCTCCCTGTCCAACGTCCACGTAAGGACTTAAACTTTGTGACCACATCGTGAGAAACAAAGCGTTCGCTACAGTTAATGACTAACAACAGTTTTTTTTGTTATAATTTGTTATTTGTTGCCTTGATATAAGCCTGTATCTGTGTGACCGACGTAATAAATATGATGGATAATATAACAGCCAAGAGAATGTGAGGTGAACGGCATGTCAGAAATGTGCAAAGTGTGTGAAGTCACAACAGAGGGGTCAGTGCGGACAGAAGCCTTCTCTGATATTTTGACAACAGATTTTTTTTTCCATTTGTCCAAAGACACTGATACATGTGGCTATAAACACTAAAAGGTATTTACAGTAAAATAAGCTATGATAAGCATTTAAAACTCTTTTTTTTTAATTAAAACACTGAAGAGAATAAAACTTGGCTGGTGAATACTCTCATTAGACCAGTTTTTTGAGCGAGGAGCCTGTTTGAGGCACTATTTGCTCAGCTTTACCAGCATTACGTGGGAGATTTGAAATCCTCTTAGGAGGACATGGACTGTGCTACTATCCCTGGGTTCTGGTGATCGCCATCACTACAGGAATTAGGTTAAAGAGAGGCATTCAGCCAGCGGAATGCCTCGACCAACCCATGTACAGCCTGGGCAACATCAACACAATGACCAAAGGAGCAGTCTCACTAAACAAGTCACAGTTAAGTGTGTTTACAGTGAGCAACTAAACCCTGAGAATGCAGTAAAGTGCCTGTTCTGTGAGCTGCGCCAGCTCTAGAAGCGGCTGAATTTCAACCACTTTCCCCTTAGGCCGTCGCTGCATCACACTACGCTCTGTCTGCCAGCACATGCAGCAGCAGCAGTCTGGCAAAATCCTCTGGCCACGACGCGCCGTCAGCAGCAGCTGGAGCTCCGTCGAACCTGCAGACCCGGTGGAACTAACGTACCCAAAGTACAGAGACACGTCAACGTCAACTCAGAAATACAAATAATCATTCATAGTATTGTCGTATTGGTAATATAATATTGTTTTTCTTTCTAGCAGTCATAATTAAAGCTTTTCATGTTTATCACTAGTTTAGAGTTAAAATGAATAACATATTGTTAGTAAGCAGACTGTTATGATAAGGCAGCGCAATTTTATTTAATAGACTGAAGCTTAGTTCAACCCTGAGTCAAAGTAACTTCACACAACTGCACAAACAGCAAATAACTGTATAAATCCCTCAACATGAGGGGAAATGTGTTCCTGCTGGGATCCTGCTGACAGTCCATAGGGTTCAAAATTTAAACCAATCATACGGTCAAGCTGATCCAGACTAGTAAATAGTGTAATGGTGGAGAGGCTAAAGATAACAACTCGATATCTACCATAACAACATCTACTACATATCAACCACCACCAAGACATTTAAAGTGCGCATTTTTTTTCCCAAATTTTTTTGTTTGCTGCGCTCATGTTGAACGGAACCATGAATCCCCTACAAGCACGGCGCACCTGCAGCAGGCGCACCTCCGCGGAGGCCTCGGCGGCGCAGACAAGTGCGACACCGCAATCACGCGTTTCACCAGCGCCGCGCTCCCCGAACGCCAAGTCCGCCGGAACCGCGGATGGATCGGATCGACCCGCAGTACGCGGCAGACGCGCACGCAGCGCGCGAGCGGCCGCGCCATGACGAGCGCCGTCAACGGCTTGTTTTTTTAGGGCGGCGCGCACGCCGCGCACCCACCGCCGCCGAATCAAGCGGCCAGCTCCGCTCAAAGAGCCCCGCGGCCTCCGCCTGACGCTCGGCACCAACGTGTGCTCGGATCCGCTCCTCCGCGCGGGTTCTGGCCGTTCGTCGCTGCTGGCGGCAGGCGGGATGCTGACGTGTTGTAGCGGCGGTCGTTAGCCTCACAGCGGCCACCTGCGTTCACCGAACAGCGACTCTCCGCTGGCGCAACGCGCGCGCACGCGCGCATCGGACAGGCCTCCGTCTAATAATAATAATAACGCTCCTACCGTTATTATGTGTATTTGTCCAGCAGCCGCCGACATTAATCGCCCGCACTCCTCCTCCCGGTGGTCCGGACTGAACTGGGTCGAGAGCCGCTGACGCCGCCGCCGCACGACGTGATCACGTGACCCGCGGGGTTCTCCGCTTGTTACAAAACGCTTCGCCTTATCAGCGAGTGTCACGATGACGCAGTGTTTTCAGCGGCGTTACGGGTCATGTGTCCGAGATGTGCGGCGGTGTGACTGTCTTTGATGGAAGCATCCAGGCGGATCTGGACCGGCCCGGGTTACGGCCATGTGCTGCGTCTGATATAAACTCACTGTACAAGCTGCTGCCTTAGTATTACTGATCTAAACACATCACATTCCTTTTAACAAAACCAACGGGTTATTTTCCTGTACAGTTATAATACAAGTATACTAGTATAATAAGAGCTTTACTTAAAACCAGGTTTCATATGTCAGTGATCTGAATGTTACAGCTCATTATTAAACTTTATGTTGGTTTACTGTCACATCACCCATGTCTGCTAAACACCACAATGAAGGTAATGCTATATTCACATAAAACATATTTTCTCATTGCATAAACTCAATTTTAACACACACTTTTACCAAATATACTTAAAACGCTGTGGCTTAATGTACTAAACAATTAGTCCTTTGAAATATTAGATCCCATATAAACTCTACAAACATATATGTATGGAGAAGCAACAATTATCACAAGCATTCACTGAAAAGTGACACTACACTCACACAGATCCACACGGGTTGCTGGTGCAGTTTGACAAATATCTTGAAGTCATTCTTCATTGTTATTTATTCACTGTCACAGACAGCAAATGAAAATCCACATCCAAATAACCGTTTCTTTTTACAAGCTCTATTACAGTTTTCCACATGACTAAAATCCAAAGCAAACGTGTTTGTGTGTTTAAACACACCAGCTGCCATCTGTCTGTCACCACTGACATAACAGCAGCTACTGGTTGTAAGGGCGGTTCCGAAGCAGACTGTCCAGTTCACTCTTATTGATGGTACCGTAGGCCTGGGAATAGCTGCCCAGTTTGGCCCGAGGGTCACCAGCAGCTGCCACATTACAGTTTCTCTGAAACACTTTCTTGCTGAACCGAGCCGGAGGCCGAGCCTCACGGGCCTGAGAGTGGGAGCGCTGGTTCTGTTGAAATGGGAAAAGAAAGTTACACAAACCATAACAACCAGTCCACACTTATCTGTCTACCTACACAGTTCTCTGCATTCTAGGTGTACGCCAGTATTTCATCATGTATGTAAAGGTCGTAAAACGGCATCTTCACAGCTCAGATGCGGTAAGGTGCCATGAGGTGAACTGACCAGGCGTGCAGATGTGACTTGTAGCCCAGCGGACAGAGACGGCTCCTCCTTGCGCACCAGTGGGTTGTTCTGGGTTTGGTTTAGAGCCACGGAGAAGGAGCGGTTGTGAGTCACAGGGGCTGAGCGACCACGCTGCAGAATCTGGTCCATAGACTGGCAAAAAGTAATAAAGGAGCCAATATTACATCACTGTTAGAAAAACAAGTAGATAAGTAAATAACTGGATAGAATCCACACTAGAGTCTGGTGCTCACTGTATTAGCATTGGCGCCCTCTGGTGGTGATGTGGCCACATTACTAGTTTGTCCTTCTTGTTTCCTTCTGGCTGCAGTGGAGTAGTAGTGATGAGGAGGAACACCTGGACTCCGAACAAACTCATCTGAATCAAGACAAGAACAGCTCATGTTTTCATTTGTGGTCACTTATACAGGGATTGACAAAGGCAAACAGGGTTGTGTATTGGTTTGCTGAAAACTCACTCGGGGCGTGTGTGATCGGGTTGTACGTGACTTTTCCCAGACCAGGACTAGCTAATGGACTGGTCTTCTCCACAGCAATAGAGCTGGGCCCTGCTGGGGCTCGATGTGAAGGCGTGTGGACTGGCTCCTCAGTCTTTTCATGCGGTGACTTCCCCTCACGGTCGTCTTCATCGTCGCTGTTTGCCACCGCTGGACCCTTCTCTGCTTTATCCTTCACACTGGATTTCTCCCTGCTGCTCAAACAACCCCCATTCAGTCTCAGTATGCCTTGATTAGTCCTCCTCTCTAGTATCATCTGCAAGTAAAAAAGAGGAAATGTGATCAGATCAACCTTTGAAATAATAAAGGTTGTATGCTGATTGTTTATGCCTCAGTTTCTACCTCATAAAGTTTGTTGCGGTACTGGACCACAGATAACTGTACATCATCATCCACTGGCAGCACTACATCATAGTTAAGAGCTGGTTCCTTGACTGGATTATGGAACCTGTAGGGACAGAGAAGACATACAAAAAATACAGATTTCCACAGTTTAAATGAGCGCTCAAAAGAAAATATCACAAAAAAACCTAAAATCAGTAAACAGTCTTTACTCCAAGAATCTGGCTGGATCCATGCGCTAGAATACCTGGCAACATAAGGGTGTTGCAGGGCTTGCTCAGCAGTCAACCGCTTGTCTGGATTGAAAACCAACAAGCCCTTCAGCAGATCCAGGGCATCGGGAGGCACAGACGGCTGGAGGAGATCCTCCAAAGGCACCTGAGGCCTGGAGACAGGAGAAGAAAGGGCAAAGCGGAGCTCAACACATGCACGTGCGTTGGCTGAGTGAAGGAAGACGGTTGCTTACTTGAGTAACATCCTCTGAATGACTGAGGATCCATATTCAGACTTGATGGCCAGAATATCTGCAGATTAAAAGCAACCTTGCAGGGACTGCTGCATTTACAGTATAAAGGCTGGGAATGGGTTTGCGTGTCCTCACCTTCTGGGCTGGGGTGTGGGATGGCACTCATGATTTTCTCTATTTGGTTGATGGTGGACGTACCGGGGAACAAAGCTTTTCCCAGCAGCATCTCTCCCAGGATACAGCCGAGGCTCCACATGTCCACACCTTTAGTGTACCTGTGGACGAGATGTGTTCCCTTTAATTTAGAACTCTGCTCCTCCATCGGCGTTAAATGAACGGTAATGGAGCAGATGTGGTTCCGCTCACCTTGTGGATCCCAGCAGGATCTCGGGGGCTCTGTACCAGCGCGTCGCCACGTACTCCGTCAGCGTGGGATTCCCACTGTCCTCCTGGATCTGGTTGAGCGATCTGGCCAGGCCGAAATCACACAGCTTGAGCACGCAGTCAGTGTCCAGCAGCACGTTGGACGGCTGTGGGAAGCGCACGCAAGAGAAACATTCCTCAAAGGCACAATAATGGTTTGATTTTCACGTGGCCACACAAAAGGTCAAGTAGAACCCGAAGGGAAATGTTGAGTAAGAGACGACTACGGACTCATTTGCAGAGTGGAGAGACGTGTTTGCTGCTAGTTCACCTTTTGGTCCCTGTGGATCACATTTCCTGAGTGCAGGTATTTGATGGCTTTGAAGATCTGGTACATGACATAACGTTTGTGGATATCCTTCAGTAAGGTGCCTTTCTTAATCACTGCATGCAGGTCAGTATCTGGAACAAAGCAATAATAATTTGTCTACTCAAATTACATCAACCTCAGATCTGATGGGAAATTCCCCTTTAACCTGATTTTGGCCTTTAAAAATGCCCGCTTCTCTATAATCACAAACTAAATGAGGCAAACCGCTTTCTGGACTCTGAGCGGTGCTGCTGGTGCACGTTCATGGATTAGACTGCAGCGAAGCGGAGGCCAGTCTGTGAACTCAGCAGTAAAACAGCAGCGGGAGCCGAGGGAGGCAGAAAGCTCACAATCAGAGTAACACACTTCAAGGCGTCACTGCCGCAGTCCTGACGTGTTGTAACACTGGATAAGTGTTTGTTTGTGAGCCGCTGTTAATCAGATCCACAAATGAAACAGCACTCACCCATGAACTCAAAGATGAGGTAAATGTCTTTGTCATTTTGGGCCCTGATGACATTTAGAAGCTTGACGATGTTGGGATGATCTCCAAACTCCTGCGCACACGATACAAATGCACAACATACTACATACAGCTTGTAGCTGGGAGACTTTGAGGTTGTGGTTGTTTAAACAGCTGAGCAGGTTTCAACAGAGGTTACACAAGAGCTGCCATAATTCCCTGGATACAACAGTGGATTTTCAGATCCAACAGCTGATAAAGGGGCCAGTATTTAGGTCACACATGGGCCCCTCGCTGCCGTCTGTGTTTCTGTGACCTCTATTCCTCTAATCCTCTAAGAAATACTTGACCTTTGGTTTTGATCCCCATCGTTACCTGGAGAAACATGATTTCTCTGAAAGTCCGCTGCAAAAAAGGAAAAAAGAAGCGAGAGTCAGGACATCAGCATTACAAGTAGGACGCAGACAGAAACCAGGCACGCGTCGGCCTTGTGTTCCGTGAATCATTAGCCAAACTTTCTGTTCACTCAGGTGAAGGGGAGAATTTGACCAGGGCTGCTGTCGTCGAAAACAATGCCCCACTTGGTGCAGAATCCACACACACCTGGGCGTCCGTCCTGTTCCTGAAGGCATCAAAGATCTTCTTGACAGCGACGGTCTCCCCGGTCTGTCTGTCGACCGCCTTCCACACGATGCCATAAGCCTGCGACAAACAGGGAACACGCACTGATGGGCACAGAATGTAGGAGGTGACGCACCAGGGCAGCGGGACGACGGGAGGCTCGTGCAAAACGCGGAATCACAGTCACTGCGCGCCGTGCTGCAAACAGGTCGCCGCCTGTGTAACGTGAGCCTCCGCCAGCGAACACCTGGCAGAGCGCGAGCGTCCGCGGAAGGACGCCGAGCCGGTTCGAGTCGTTAATGGCCGGAGCCTGGAGGGAACAAGTGTCCTCACATATCAGCTGATCTGCACAGAATGAGCGCGCGCTGCCAAAGTAAATAAAGCCCTCACTAACAACACGGCCATTCAGCACGACTTAAAGTCTGGAGGATTTCACTTAAGGCTCGAATAAAGTAGCAAATAATGCGTGGAACAAGACATGCAAAGCAGCTGGGAAGTAAGTAATTAAGCGTTTGAGAGGTTTAATTTAATAAGAAATAAAAAGACTCACTGACCCCTTTGCCAAGTCTCTTCTTGATTTCGTACTTCAGAGAGATGTGCTCCTCCACCTCAGAGACGGCGGCAGGTTCATATTTCTTACTCATTTTCATCATTTTAGCGCAACATACTCTTTCCAGGCGACTGCAGAACGGCGAGTTATGGACGTCCCGTCAGAACCGACGCGTCCGATGAAATGACCACTAACACACCGGAAAAGTTACGCAGCGCGATGTGGCAGCAACCGGACGTCCAGCGTAGTCTGTCACCGACAGGCAGCTTAGGTTCCAACCGACTCATTATCTATTAAAGCCGTGTATTATGAGGCAAACCTCGCCGTGGAGCGTGATCCCACGCCGCTACCGCTGACGACGAGCACGCAGAGTTTTGTCGTTCTTGCGTCGCCTTGGCAACAAAGGCGCCGCTGCCCGTTTCTTAAAGGAGCCGCAGACCAAACGTAACGTTAACTCGTTCACGAGCCCGTTGCCATGGAGATTAATACAGCGGACGATGGTTACGGCACAAGGAGTATAGGAACACTTCCTGGAGCAAACATGAATGCAAGTTTGTAAAGAGAAACAACTATGACTTACGTCAGCATGAGATCTAAAAACAGAATAAAACTCCTAGACAACAAAACAGTTAAATTTACTTTCAATACCAAAAACAAGTATTATAATACATATACCACCAGGCTGTACTCAGACAACTGTGCCACCACCAGCAACCTTGAAAAAAGTTCAAGAATTCAAGAAAAGGAAATCAGTTCAACAAATTACACACAAATGAGACCGGAGGAACAATCTTCAAGTTTATTTCTAAAAAGATGTTACATGCATTTATTTCAAAAACAAACCTATTATTTACAATGATAAATCTAAATAAATATGTTTTCCCTAATGGTGTTTGAGGGTTAAAACATATTTAGTAAGCAAAATAAGAGTGTGGTGTGTCCACCTCTCTTTGCTCACTTAATGTGGCCAAACCCTTGCATCCAAAGTAAATAGATTACTTAGTTTCTCACTAGATTAGACATGTTAACAGAAGACACAATGTATACAAATAAACAAGCAATGCATAAATCATGTCCTTCCACCATACTTTATGAAACATTTTTTTGATGTTTTATTTATACAGCCCTAAAGAACTGCCAGTTGCATTTTATTTGTTAACTCCGTCTATTGACAAACCACTATGGTATCATTCTATGAAATAAAAGGTGGATTAGAAAACAATCGCTGTGAGCCAATTTGTTCCCTGGTGTCATGCATTTGGGTACCAAAACGAAAAAAATATATATATATTCACCTTTCCAATAATAAAAATTCATTCACTGTGGCTACCAAATTTATGTCCAGAATTTGCTCAGTATACTTGTATCGTGCTTGTTTGTTGGTGTTCTGCAAAACCTAAGTACAAAATTAGACATTTCTGACACTTTATGTATAAAGATAGAAGAAAACCAAAAGGTAGAATAGAAAGCCAATTTTTAAAGAATGTAATCAAAAGTTTTTCACAGACCATCAAAATATACAACAGCACAGTTAGAGTCCAATTGTTAAGGCTGCAGGCAGCACAATGTACCAGAAACAGTGTACACTATACAAGGCAATGAAGTTTAAGTTGACATAGGGAACAAATGAGAAAAAAAAAACAATACACATAAAGGGACATGAATCAGCCAGCCTGCCTAATATAAATACACTCCTTACCAATAATTACAAGGAGACTGTAGAGTGTTTCTTTCACTAAGCAGATATTTGAGTCCCAAGCAGACAGATCAATGACAGATCAGTTTTAGGAGGAATGGAGGAAACGGTTAAAGGCATTGTAGGCTGACTCCAGGTCAAACAACATCTGGCGAACCTGATTATCATCCAGCTCGTCTGAGGCCGACATGCTGCTGAGGGTGGTCAACCTGATATAAAAAGGAAAATGAATACAATACGCAATATAGCTACTTCAACCTTGACTATTTACATGGCAAATTAAACTCAAGCTAATGGGTAATATTAAAATTGCAAAACAAGTGCCCAGGAGCAGCTCACCAAAGGCTGACTTTATCCTTAGCTTCAGAGTCTGGAGGCATGTTGCTCATTCTGTTCATGGTTTCCATCAGCTCCCTCAGGTCTGGCTGGATCTGGACCAAAGGAAATAAAAGGTCAATCATGCAGTTAGAAAAGAGTTCGATAGGTCTGACAGCATTCTGCCCTTTTCCATTCACCTCGTCCATGGCCCTGATCTCCAGTCTCAGCTTGTCCATGACAGTGATGAAGAGCTAGCAAAAAAAAAAAAAGTTATTTTCTTTGTATTTCCACAGTAAGCAAAATGACATATCAGATACACTTTTAACCTAAACAACACTAGATAATAGTCTTAGCTATAATCTCACTTTATGTGGTTGTCTGAGTTGATCAATACATAAAATGGCAAAAAACAGAACTAACACCCACCCACATTCTTTAGTTGCTGACCTCAGGATTGAAAAAATTTAAGTAAAGCCACTTTAGCTAATTTAGCTAATGTTTCATCTCAACACCCAAAGAAATGTAATCAAAAATATGATGTTTTTTTAATCTGGCAAGAATTCAAAATTAGCCCGCATTGATCTATTTATATACACAAGAAAGGAGCATACAGAAACAATATCTGCAATGCAGCGGTTCAGGTTGCCCTTGTCATCCTTAATGGTAATTGGTCGATCCTCCTTAATTCTTTCCATTGCTAGTGGGCAGTCAAGCTGGGAGACAAAATGACAAGACTGGGATCGGTACTAGGGCATAATAAAGTATAAACACTGGCCAAACAGATTGTGAAACAAACTTATACCACAAGTCTGAACTTACTCTGTACTTTCTGCAGAAATCATCAATGGAGCCCACATCAGAGCCCTGCACCTGTTTAAAAGCAGCCTTATACTGAACCAAGAGTCTGGAGCAGGACGCGGTGTACCTGAAAGCCACCAAACATTAATGCTTCAATAAAATATTTAAATAAAGTAGTTCTCTTTTCAATTCTTTTTATGAATACCATAACTTACTCAGAGGGTGTGACACAGTCTTTGATGTAGGCTTTCTCTAGGGCCTGCAGAGTCTTGACAACAGCAAACAATTCTGCCATGTTGTCATACCTGTATATTCAAGATAGATAATGTGATCTCATACCAAAGGAAACATTATAAAAACACATTTTTATAAATGTACTAATATTACAATAATAGGAAGTAATACATAATGCTTACTTTTCTCGTTCCCTGGCATTTTTATATAGCTTCACTTCCTGTGAAGACATTTTTTAAATATAAAATTGTATATAACACATATTACTGATACCAATCGTAATATTTGTATTTATTCTTTATTAAATAATGGAAAATTATGGTTTACAAAACACCCATTCAGTCAACAGCATCAAATTAAGAAAAATAATTAATAATATGGAATGGTTATATTTACCTCATATAGTTCAGGTTTATTGACAGGAGCTGTGAATAAAACAAAGAATATGATGTACCTGCATTGTGAACACCTAAAATAGGGAACATACGTTAATAAGTATATCGTCTCACCTCCGCCTCCACCTCCTGTAGACGATATTCCATGAAACATGATGCTCTTAAATCAGAATTATATCTGAAATAGAATAATAATACATCTTTACCAACAGCAGACAGTACTGACTAATACATTTAAGCATAATCAGACAGTACTGACTAATACATTTAAGCATAATTTATTAGCTCAGGGGATCTACTTATACAACAAATTGCAAATTTATTTTACTAACACTATTGTATAGGTAACCATATATAATATGCAGCTTTTTAATTTTTCCATCGGGGCCATGGGGACATTTAATCACGGATGTGAGAATACTATAATATTTATGCTGTTAAACGATAGTTGTCCAGTTGGGTTAATTTTATGAGTTAACGTCAAGATAAACACTCAACACGAATTACACACTTTGTAATGTCAGTGCTCTAGTTCCTTATTCTCCTGAATACGTCATGTCGTATACTGCTGTTACTGTTCACAACATGTATTTTTGAGTTTTGAGAGTTGAACACTACAGATAAACCATTAGACCTGTCAAGCTCAGTAGAATACAAATGATTCTACCTTTCAATGATATTTCATTACAGATACAGCGATTGTTAAGGAACATGTCTGCTGAAAGCCATCTATATCTTGTTTTGTCGTACTAGCTAGCCCGAAGTTAGCCTTGGAGGCTAGGTCGTAAGTACTTCCTCTATGATTCAATACAAATAAAAGTAGCCGCTTTTGACGACTCTTGCTGACCCAGGCCACACACGATATACACAATGTTTGTATCTTATTCCTGTATTACTATTTCTTTGACTAAATGAAAAAATGGTTTACTCACCCTTTCTGAAAACTGCTGTGACGTAAACATAAACACACCCTTCTGTTAGGACCCACAGACGTCAATTTGTTAGGTGTCCTCAGTGCCTCTCTAAAATATAAACTAAATAATTGTTAATGCTGCTGTTTTACATAATTGTGTAGTTTAACGATATATAACATACATTTTTTAATTACATGTCACAATAAAGAATGTTTTTTAGGTTTGAATGTGTCGTGTTTTTAGTCAGTCAAACGCCAGACACAGCCCAACGTGAAGGCGCCAGACTTAAACAAAAATCCCAGTTGGAGACGCTGTTAATTAGGTTTCGCTTGTTTGAATAAAGTCGGAAGAAAGTCGAAATAACTCAGCTGCACTTATATAAGGTGGGTGTAAATGATTTATCATTTGTTCACTAGCGCTGACTCGATAAAATGCTATGTTTGTGCTTTTGTAGCTGTTAACAACCATGGCTAGCTGATAACTAACCTTCGTGCCAGTAGGGTCTACTTTGAAAAAAATCTAACATTATCATGTGAATATATGAGAAAAGACAATGGCAACTGATTCATCATATTTTAAAAATACCATTAAATATTTACAGTTACTGTAGCTGTGTAATACCAGTCTTTAAGCATAGATCTTGCTATGATCCTGCATGATCTATGATGCAACTAATATTTATTAATTCTTAGATATTGATCATTGATCCTGACCATGAAGACCTCAGCTCAAGAAGAATGTGGTGTTTGGCTGGACACTTTGCAACTTAAAGGAAAAGCAAAACAGGTAACTGTCAACTTAAAACATTTGACTCTATCTAAATGTCATAGTTTTCTAAAAAGTGAAATATAAATATAAATAACTTTCCATTCCTATTGTACTTCCTTTATCAACAGTACTATATTTTGCTATTTGCACCTTTATGTTACAGAAGCAACCTGCTCGTCCCATTTCTAAGCTGCTGAACCCCTTTGCTAAGGGTGGAGGGTACAGTCTTGCTGTAGCACTGAACTTCACTCAGACTGAAATGAAAATGCCAAAAACCAAACAGAGCTCTATTTCAACCTTTTTTACATCTCATCGCAGAGGTAAGGTGTCTAACCATGGGGATCACAATAATGTATTCAGCAAAAATCACCACAGTGGCTGATTATGCAGGAGATTATTGATATGCTTGAATGCATGAATACCACTCTCAATTTCTTACTTCTCTAACGTAGTTATTGCTTCTTTTCCCTGTAGTCCTTAAAAAGATGGCGACACAGTCCTGCTCATCTACCTCAACGGCTCCCACAAACATCTCATCGGGGACTAAACGACGATATGAATCAGATGTTGAAAAGTCTGATGTGTATAAATCTGAGCCTAGGCTGGACCACGACTGGTTTAGTAAAAATATGTATGGATCACAACAAGTAGCATGGGAGAAATATGAGGAAGAAAGCCCTACACCTTCTGAAGACTTGCTCTTTGAACCAAAGGAAGAGCAGTATGAGGAGATTAATCCACCAGCGAGTAAGAAGAGGTTCACTGAGTGTTCCTTGGTAGCAGATGACAGTCAACCTCCTCCACAAGCATGGAGTCAGGACCCACTGTTCACCTGTAGCCAATATCCCAACAGCGAATGTTTCCTAAGTAACCAGAAAACCCAAGCAGCCAAGACATTTAACAGCTCTGAGCCAAGTGAGGAAACATTTGGATTTCATTTAGATCTTGAGGGGAAAACATCAACTCAAAAATCCTTAAAATACTTTAAGATGGATGATGACAAAGAAAACAGCACAACACTGTCTCCTAATTCCCACGTTGACCCTATTTCAAACCATAAATGGATCCCACCAAAAACAGCATCACCTAGTAAACACTGCAGAGATCAGCTTTGGAAACAAAGTGATAAAGAAAAGAGCTACAACTCACAGTTGAAGTGGAATAAACCCAAAAGCTCTCCCCTTAAAAAACAAGCACTGGAGCAGCAAAGCAGAGACGCTTATGAAGACAATCTAGCTATGTTGTTTACCCAGGACTCTGAAGGTTTCAGGGTGATTGCACATAGAGGTCTGCAAACGAGAAGTCCCCTTAAGGACCAGACAAATGTAAGCACTGGCATAGTAAAAAATGCTGTTTACAAATCACAGGTGGAGGAGGATGAAGATGAGATGCTCTTTACTCAGGACTCTCAGGGAAATATGGTCATCAAACACTGAGGTGGTACTGTAGTTTTTTCTGTTTTTCATGCTGTTAAGAGTCTCTTTGTGTCACAACAAACATCCCATTTATTTTTGTGCCTCATTCTAAAGCTATTTTTATTTGCCCTTTTTTCCTGTAGCTTTTCTAAAGTTTGTTTTTGATACTAAAAGCATGTCCTTTATACATAGAAGGTTTTGTAATAACACGAAGAAACAACTGGGGATTTTGATTTGGTTTATAAAACGATACACAATTACACCACATTGTTTTCATGTAAATGGTTTCAGGGAGCATTACTGGTGTTTTAAATGCTGGTGCCATCTTCTACGTCTACGTACAAAATACACTGGTGTACAAAGCCAGAGAGGGAGTAGGAAGTGCTCAAGTGTGAGGTTATCACAACTACCGCGTCACTATTTAATGAATTTATTAAACTGAAATTAGTAGCCAAGTATTTATGTGGATTTCATTTCTCGTGAATATTCTACATTGCTGTGGTAATTATGTCTGAGGAACACCAACACCTAGCCTGAATGCAAAAAATACTGTTGTGTAAACATCAGTAAAACAGTGCTACAAGAGTATTGTGTATTATACACAATAGAAGAGGTTCAAATTGGATACGATGATGACGGTAGCTGTTTTGTTTGCGATGATAAAGAATCCATCAGCCGGCAATCTCAGTGGGTTCTGTAACTAGTTTGGAGCCGTCCCAAATGGTCTTGAACTGCTCAGGGACTGGAAACTCCCTCTGTAAAACAGACAGCAAGACACACATATGAACTTGGGGCGACTAAAACCACAATGCTGGCAATGGAGTCTCTAATCTTGCACCCACATAGTCGTCGTCTCCTTCAGGGATCATGATGTTCATCTCAGAACTCTTGGCACTGACAACGTCACAGCTGATGGAGTCTTTACTCAGGTAGACCTGGCACCCGTCTGTCTTGTTAATGGAAATAGTGGGAACTGTACCCAACGCCTGCAACAGCAAATGTTGTCATTGTTAACAGCAGTTCCTGCTTTATGAACCTGACCGTTTAACAAAGGTTTAACTCACCTGTAACTGAATTGCCTTGGAGTTGATGATCTCCACGATCCCGACCACGTTCTCAAAAACCAGACCCAGCTTCTTGCAGTTGTCTGATCACAGTGAAAGGTGTAAAACATACTGTAGATGTTATAATCTGAAATGATGCAAACTAATGTCAGCCGTTCTGCTTCCAGTCAGCTCACCTATGATGATAGAGTTAATTTTGCCTTTAACCTGCAGCGTGGAGTTGCTGCAGCTGAAGACATAGACCACCTGCTTCAGCTCCGTCTCCTCGATGATCAGGTCGTGTTTCTGCTCAAAGTTTTCCTGCAGTAACGAGGGAACACATTCAATCAATAATGTAAAATAGTTGGTGGTATGTTTCCTCTGCTTGGCTTCAGCCAGTGGGGCTGGAACAAGCGTAGCAGAATGGAGCACTGTGGGTAAACATGATACAGGGCCTCTACGTTGGGAATAGGTTCAGTCGAAATAATTTATTATTCCACGACACTGTCCAAATATCCTTTGGCAAAGGATGAAGAAAAACTCGAACATACCACCCTCCATTTCTTCCCCTCCAGCTCCAGCAGGGGGGGACTTCTCTGGATGGCTGCTTTAGGGGAGTTCACAGCCCCTGGGGACTTGGTTTTGGTCGGGGCTGCCTGAGTCCGCAGATTTGGGTTCTTGTGGGTCTTTTTATCCTCTGAAACATGCTTCAGCCCTTTAATGTGTAAAATAATAGAATGAGTGTGGTAGGAGGTTTGTTTGTGCAGTATCCTGAGGCTCCTGCACTGAACCCACCTTTGGTGATGTCCATGCCCTGGTTTAGCTGAGCGAACAGTGCAGAGTGCTGAGCTCCCACACCGCCTGCTTGGGGCTGGCTGTCATCGTCTGTGAAGACGGGTGGTGGGCCAGGTGGCGGCGGAGGTGGGGGATTGGGAGCACTGGGGGCGGTGGGGGGGTCAAAGAGAGACGGGGGAGCGATGGGGCCCTGTGGGGTGAAACATGGCAACAGTTAGACGCAGCATTGTGCTTGTGAAATTGGTGAGTCGTTCCTGACAACAGGTGTTAGTGAGCGCCAGAAGCCGCTGTAGTAGCGCCGCTGTCCAGCAGGGGGAGTAACACACTCAGCATTTGGAGCGTTTCAGAAGGTTCATTTGTTATTTTACACACTTCTGTGTGCAGCTGAAGTTACCTGACCTTTGACACGAGGCACATGTGTCGCTCATATTGTTGCTGAACAATGCAGATCTCTTACTCCCAATGGCTGAAGGCACGTGTGTGTCTGTGTAGAACATCTCTATGTTATATTCCTTTAGACTTTGTTCATGTGTGTGGACGAACACAACTTTTTTTTTTTAATTCAAACACTTGTTGATAACTTTTGCCCCTTAATTAAACATCCCATAAACATCTGAAAAGTGTGACCCTTCGCCAGAATAATGTAGCAAAGGCCATTTGTTTGCTTCTTTAATGTGTTACCCTTGTGTCCTATGCTTGGTTTCAGGAACAAATGTGAGCACAAAGCTGCCTCCATCTGTCAGAGTATAAGCGTGTCACTAAACCTCTGTCTGAGCGACAGGTGATGGTTGTGCAGGAGGGGGAGCAGCCCTGCAGTTTGGGTTACAGTGCAGGCCGTGCGGCTACACAGGCCCTTTGTCGGGGTCCCTCTGCAAAGAAAACCCCCATTCAAGGAAACCCTGAGGACCACCTGTCGGTGTCACACACTGCGTCCCTCGCACACACTTGGGCTCTGTCGTCTGACAGCAGGGGCAACAGCTGAAGCCCACAGCCTCGTTGGAAAACACATGTGAGCGCAGTTGTTGGACATTCGTTTCTTGGGGCTTTCATCCAGCATCTGAAGATAAAGGAGCCGTTTGTCGGGCGTTACATGTGAAGACTGGTTCCATGTCTGGTAAAAAGTGAAGGTCCTGGTCAGAGCAAAGCTGAGCTCAGCACGGAGACTGGACCCTGGTCCAAAGGATATCAGCAAACTCACCTAAACACATTACAGTATGTCTCATTATTTCAGCGAGACCCTCTCTAAAAAGAGGAAGGGGTCAAGTGTGAGTTGATGGATTTGGTTCCTCTGGAATCTAGTGCGACTGCTGAGTTATCCCCGAGCAGACATCCATAAACATCAATGCTGTGTGGGAGTGATGGCGGTGCCGCGAGCTCTGCGGTGGAGATATCGAGGCGAGGCTCGTGCATTCATTCATGATCTTTATGTAATCGGCCGCTCCACGGCTAAAAAAGGAAGCGCACGCGAAAAGACGCCGCGGATTTGGAGCTGCGGCGTAAAAATATCGAGGCCTGTGCTTGGAAACCAACTCAAAACACAGCTAAAATAATAAAACAAACGGAGGGGTGGATTTGAAGAACTCACGCATTTGCTCCACACCAGGCCAGTGGTGTGATGCTGTTTGATGAATGACTGCATCCCGGTCCAGATCGAGAGGTAGGAGCGGACCCAGTCCACGTGACGCCTGTCACTGGGACAGGAGGGAGGGGAGGGGGGGGGGGGGAGGGACAAGCATATGTTTGATCATTGAGCTCATAAACCAAATGCACCCAGGAACAAATGTAAACTCTCTCTACCAGGAACTACATTCTTACTCCATAAACACCTGATAGATGTTAGGATTAAGCTTCAGAGAGCTGGACACTTATTGTAAAGAGCCCTGCAGATTTATGGCGCTTACGTTTCCTTGTAGTCCTTCAGGACTCTGTTGGTGTAGAAGGTGGCAGCGTCGTTCATCTCCTTCACGTAGGGACCCGGTTTCTGGGCCTGAGGGTGAAGAGAGGTCAGAAAAAGGGCCAGAATCAGTCAGACATCATCATAATCATCATGTGTGAGCAACATACACTGAGCAAAGTCAATGCAGTGTCATGAAACCAAGAGGAGAGATTTCTCTTCTCCTCTGATGATCTCCTCCTCTTCGGACCCTTCTGGACTCACCACAGCGACCCAGCCTAAAGCCGGGATGCTCTCGCTGACGGCTGAGAGGTGGTTGAAGAAGCCGCTGCCGCGGTTCCGCTCCCTGAAGGTCTGGATCTCCTGGATGTGATCCGATATCGGCTTCAGCAGGTCGTGGAGCTCCGTCTGCGGGGGGAAGAGGAGGCGAGAGGGGGGAGGGAGGGTCGGGGTGAGGTTCTGAGGGACAGACGACTACACTTCTTCTGCTGCGCGTGCCAGCGGCTAATTCCTCCACTGGGCCACAGGACAGTCACTGGTTTTATTAGCTGCAGCTCTTTTCTGTTCCAGTGGAACTTCCAGATCTCAGCTAACGCTTAGCGCGTCTCCCAGCTCCCCTCCCCATCGCTGTGCTTCTGCAAGCATTCCTCGTGTCAGGGGGAGATCCCTCTGGCCTTGTAAGGCCTGCGGCTCCTGCAGTGTTTACGGTTTACCTACGGTGTCGCACATGCGCCCGCAGGAAGCGCGCGTTTGGTGGCTGTTGTTCTGGCGCTCTCATTTTGGGAGGCGTGAAGCGTTTGACGGGGAGCGTTGCTTCATTAATCAGAGGGACATTTAAGGAACACGAAACATTTCATTTTTTAGCCTTCTCCAATGTAGAATAAGTAAAAAAGCTGTTCTGTTACAGATCAACAACAGCATCGTCCCAGCTCCCACTGACAGTATGACTTGTATTGAAGGAGTCAGTGCTGAGGTCACAGTTTGGATTTCCCCTACATATAAGAGAGGAACTATGCATGAAGTAAACTATGAGAGAAAATCACTGAGACCAATATCGGCCTCTAAAACAGCAAACATTTGCCAGATTCCCACATGACCTGTAAAACATTCTGGCAGATTTCGGTGTTGGTATCGTGTCAGGACTGAATTTTCCATGTGACACAGACAAATCTGCACCATTTCTAAATGGGCCGTGTTCGTCCAGGTGCCGCTCTGGGTTGTGTTGTTCTCTCCGACTCGGAGTCAGGTCCCTTCAGATCCGTCATTATCCACTCACACTCACAGACACGAGTCAGTGAGTGTGAGTGTGAACGGAGGTGTGTGACCTCTGGGACAGACTCCAGCTCCCAGCGACCTTTAGGAGGACGAGCGCTTCAGATGACGCCATTTCTGAACAAACGGATCTGAACACAACAGGATCACAAGCTCATTCATTTCTCAGTGAGCTGAAATATGTTAGTGTAGGACGTTGGATACATAAAGAGAACAAAAGCACCCAAAACGTTGACTCTGATTATTTAATGGGGGGAGTGTATGAACACAGTGTGTTATAACAGCACAGTCCTATACAAGCACTGGATCAAAGTGTGTGTGTGTGTGTGTGTGTGTGTGTGTGTGTGTGTGTGTGTGTGTGTGTGTGTGTGTGTGTGTGTGTGTGTGTGTGTGCACACATCAAGCTACAGTGTAACAGGCCAAGCTGGGGTCACATGAAAGAGGGGCTTACTTTCTCTCTCTGCCTCTATCTCTTTCAAAGACACACACACACACACACACACACTGACAACAGATTTAAATATAGAACATGCCCATAAAAAGCCAGAGAGCACAACAGAGCTAGGCCACAGAGAGGGGCCAGACGTGTGTGTGTAGAAAAGATTGCCTCAACATTTTTGACTGTTTTCATTTAGATTTTGCAGAAGTCTCAAACAGGACATTGTGGTCATGAGACGCTGTCGTATAAATCACAAACAGGGGAGATTTCCAGCACAACAAACTGTCTGCATTCACCTTCTATCCTCTGTCTTAGTTCAGATCTGGGGGCGTCTCTTTCATGAGGTCAGTACAGCAAGTTCCTACTCAACTACTCAAGGAGTCGCCTTCAGTCATTTAGAGCACGTTAACCAATAAAAACAGTGATTGTTGAAGTGTCCTGTTTGAAACCTCAGACTCTGTCAGACCTCAGGCTTCAAGGTCTAATGGGCTTCTCTGGTCCAGTTAACAGACTAATCAAGGACTTAAGCCAAATATTGTTTAATTTTAAGTTAGTTAGTCCAAAGTATAGATCCACTTACTTACACTTACTACACTTACTAAATCTAAGTCTTAGGGAGCTGACGTGACTTAGTTTGACTTTGTTGGGATCTGCCTTGAAAAGGACACGGGACCTGACGCGAGTTCGCAAAGTTCTTCTCCGTGTTGTGTTTTGGATTTACCTTCACCTCCATCTGCCCCCTGTCATCCCGCCCCCGTCGGGACTAAAACCCTCACTCGTCCCCGTTCGCATGTCTGATCACTGAATGCTTTTTTCACCGCCCCTCCGCCGGCGGCCCGGGCGGCCACTTCCTGGTGGGCTCTGTGGAAGCATCTCCAACAGAACGCCGATGGGATGATATCATGTTGGCGCTCACACACAGCGCTCTGTCCCGCCCGTCTTTTTTCTATACGTGAACACGCTGGGAATGTGTTGCATTAGCGTTTTCTTAGTCAAAGAGCAGCGTAATCCCTCTGTGAACAGCCCGGCCCGCTGGGGAACACAGGAGGGGAGGCCACTCGGGCTGAATGTGGGACCTTTGATGCCGTTTAAACCTGAACGTGGACGTGGACTGGGCCTGTTTTAGTCCCCAGCTTCACAGACTGTGGACAGTTTCTCAGCCTAGAGCTTCTTACCTGTGCAGGTTCCTGGTGCGTGGCAGCTAGTTTAAGGAAGGTTCTCAGAGTCTGCAGGGCGTTGATTACCATCTCCGCCTGTCAATCAAAGCCACATCCAGGTTAGGTTACATGTGTAATGAGGTAACGTCTAATTACAGCATTGACAGCGACTGTTTCCTGAGCCTGAATGTTTCCTTTAGAGATTTTCCTGCCTAGTGAACCACAGCCAGCGAATGTGTGGGCAAGGGCTTCGGGTTCGTCCCGGCCGGACTCGGCCCGCGCTGGAGACCGAGGGAACCACCGCGGAGGCTTTGCCCGTAAAAGGAGCTGTGCAGACTTTAAAGGGGTTCCTCTCACTGCCCCCCCCCCCCCCCCCCAACCCCCCCACACACACACACACCCACCCCACGAGCAGTGATGGGACACAGATAGACGTCTTATTTTACAGCACGCAGGGAGAAAACCTCTGTGTCTGCCTCTGCTACCCCCCCCCCCCCGTGTGTTGGATTTAATCCAAGGACACGACACATTCTTGTGGCTCACTACAAAAACACACGTAGGGCCCTGTGGTGGGAGTGTGGGTCATTGCGAGTAGGAAAGGTGCTCCACCGATTTGATAAATGAGTGAGGGATCAGAGATCAACCCTACTCCCACCGTTAGCTTTGTACGGCGCAGGAAACACACACACACAATAGACAATCGCGCTCCTGAACGCACTGATTACGATCCTTCGGTCTAAGTGGAATCTGGAGTGGGACAGTCCATGCGTTTATAAGTCTGTGCCAGCGTAATAGAACCTCTGGCACAAACACAGCGCTAGCTGCTTTGCTGCTGTCCTGCTGCATTCTCTTCAGAAAGGACACTGAGGGAAGCCAGATATCATTTTATTTAAATGGCTGAGTATTGTTTATTAATTGGGGGGTTCATAATGTACAGAGCCATCATTCATCAGTCAGCATCTGTGCTAAACAGGGAGCTCATACACTTACGTGTTTCTCCACCTCGCTTCCAATAGCTCGGCTGTGGTTCAGGAAGTCGGACACTGGGCCGCTCAGCAGCGCGTTGAAGGCGTCCACGCCCTCCGTCGAACCTAATGGCACCCAGAGAAACGCGCGTTGGTGCGATGCCTCGCGGCGCCAGGCGCAATGTTCGACGGCGCCACTTTTGTTTAAGCAGAGACTTGCCTCCGTCGATGCCGTTGGCCACAGCGCCGGACGCCTGCATGGTGGCGGACACGTGCTCCAGGCGGGTCACGGCCCGCTCCAGTCGCTGCATCAGAGCGTCCATGATGACGAAGCTGCGGGACAAAACAGGAAGAGGAGCGTGAGGCATCACGCCTGAGCTTTGCACCGTGGGGGGGAAGCGTGACCCCCGTGACCCCGCGACCTTGTTCTGGGCAAGAAACCACGACCCAACACGCCCATGCACACGACACTACTACCCTGCAGCACATCTGTATGATATAGATGCCGAAAAGCCTGAGCTCAACTGAGATGGTAAACCAATCTCCAACTGTAATCAAATAGTGGTACGAACCCCAGTGTGTCAGCACCAAGCAGCCATATGCTTCACAGCGAGACAATGCAGGCTCGTTTCTAATATTTATTAGTCAACCAAGTGGAACTCAATCCTGTCCCCTGTCTGAGCTGCAGACGCGTGACGGGCGTCATGGAGTCATCTCTCCCAGACTTCGCCCAGCGGTGCCACATGCCTGTCAGGGGACTCAGGCCCTATTCCTGCTCTCTGGGTCACAGCAGCTATTGGGCAAGGCCACGGAGCAGGACATGCGGATGGAAGGGGACAACAAGTCGGACCGGGACAAACACATCGCAACCACCGCTTCCCTCAGACTTGGACTTAGTTGATTAGCTATTTTGTAGGAAGTCCCAGATTTGTGTACGTGGACATTTGGCCCAACATCATCTATTTGCATAGTCTTATAGCGTTATACAACAAGCAAAAACCCTCAGACAGTGAGTGCGTCTTGTCAAACAGCCAGACCTTCGATGGCAATGTGGCGCTTCTTATACAGTACGCACTCGATGTATTGAGCTGCTCCAGCTTGCTCACACAAACAAAAACCCTCCTGCAGTCATGTGGATATATTCATCCGCCTGTAACTTCCAGAAATGTGAAGAGGTTAACGCTCCACTGTGTGGACCCCCCTCCCCCCTTTTCTTCCAGACAGGTGGGTTCAGACCACAAGCAACAGCTGAACAAGCCCTCACACTCCTGCAGTGAAGCGATGGCTGGCCTGCGTGCGTCTCCTGAACCCTGTGGCCCGTGTGGCATTGGATCTTTGGGGCTATATTGGGCCGCAGCCCGAGTCTGCTGCTATGGATCTACTGTAGGAAATTCAAATGAGGCCTCTGGGTCATGTGCTGTGATCTCCCCAAGAATCTCCTGGTCGGAATAATGTTTATGCGCCAACAGTATGTAAGACAAATTACAATAAAGTGTAAATGCGTGGAGGTGTGAGGTGTGGCTGACGTCACAGATCCTGATCCAAGGGGTGGTTGTTGCTTTGGCCACGTCACGTGGTCTCTCCCAGCAGCTGGAGGTTCTGCAGTTTGAGCAGAATGGCTTAAAATCAGAAATAAAACGAAACTAAAGCAACGACTCACACCTGGAGGTGCGATTGTTTGGGCATCAGACGATTGCTCTGCTGTGAAACAGACACATCGTGGTGAACGGACGCTTCAGACTAAAACGTGACCTGGCGCTGGGGCGATGACAGGGCAAATCCCGCGCGTCACGCTCCGCGCCGCAATAATCACGCACCGTAACGTTACAAGACGTTTTACGGGGAGTCCTTCCACTCCCTCGCCGCCCGATCTGACTGAAAGCATGGCGCCCAGGCGGCAGGTGAAGATGACTTTGTTTGGACATCTCTGCGGAGACGAAGCGCCCAACTCCCCCTCCGCGCACCCCCCCCCCCCCCCCCCCCCTCCGCCCCGCTCCCCACGCGAACCAAACCTCACATTCAGCCAGAAAGTCGCACGGAGCGACCACTTACCCAACGTTCGGGGGTCCGCGGCCACTGTCTGTCACGGTGTTTCTGTCAATATCCCGGGACGTGTCCGTGGCTGTGCCGTGGCCGTGGCCGCTCGGTCCCGTCCTGCCTCCCGAGCCCGTCACTCAGCCGCGCGCAGCGCCGGCTCCTTCCGGGATGCCCTAATTAAGCCACGCGCTGAACCTGAGAGTCCGGGACCGTGACTCAGCGCCGCAGTCCGTCTCTGGGGCGCAGCCCCGGAGACCCCTGCTAAAAATAGACGAGTGATGGAAGACGTGGTGGAGGCATCATCAAGAAGCGGCAGGGAAATCAGCAGCATTGGCCAAGGTCTGTGGAAATCCCCCTCGTGCCCCCCCCCACCCTGGAATTATATATAGATATAGAATGAAGGCCAATAAGTGTTGCGTTATTTGAAATAAACAGGATTTTCACACACTTACTTAAATAAATAAATCAATTGAACTCCTGACATTTCTGTGTAGATGCCACCAATGCAGACTTTACTTTTAAGATCATTGAACGGTTCATAAACAACCCACGCACTCTTCTAAAATGTGTAACTTATGAGTAAACAAACCAGTTCAATAAAACAGTTAAAGAGCCACAGAAGGGATGAATTAGGTGCTGATTTTACCCATAAGGCTTTGCAGCATGGCGTGTGCTGTGGAACGGTTCCAGTAGAAAAAGACAGGCCGTTATTAACATGACTTATTGATCAGCGGGGAGGTGAATTATTGACAGGATACTCGGGGTGTGAGTGGAAATGTGAACCTCCTCACGATGAAGAGCGACGTGTGACATATGTGAGGCGTGTGATCTCACGCAAGAAAGCAAACAGAGACGCAGGCAGACGAGAAGAAGAAATAAAGGCAAAATAAATATCAAGAAATGTAAACGAGAACAAATGTCACCAGGCCTTTTAAATATAGAACTTTTTATTCCAATTCGAGTAGATTTTGTTGAAATTCTGAAGTAAAAGTTTAATATCAACAGGACCTTTGCATTTTAACAGTAACACTTTAACATGCCTCCATCCAGTGACAATGAAAAGCTTCCTTGATTTTTTTTGTCATCTATATTTCCCTTGTAAGAAATAGTTCAAGTATAAAAATTCCCAACAGTGTAAAATAGCCCATCTGTTGAATATGAAGCAAAAGAAGCACAGCTACTGAAACCTCGACGACTATACATTCTAATGGAGAAAGCAGCATATTTGCATGTTTTTGTCATAGTTATTCGTATTTTTCTTCCTAAACACAGAAGAGGCAGAGTACAATCCGTATGCAGGCCTGCATTTAAATAAGGTTCTTCCATACAAAAGGCATTGAGCTAATATTTAAGGTTCTAAAGATTCAAAAAGATAAAAAAAATTAAAGTACAGTGCACATGAAAGTATTTTAAATAACTCCCTAATATTTTCAGTTGAGTATGTTAATATTAATAATATTATTAATAATAATAATAATATGATTACTAAAACTAATCAATAACTTATATGCCTTGAGATGAGTACATAACATTATTGATACAGTACCGCCACTAAGTCTCTACTCTCAGAGCGTCAACATAGTCAACCCTCAGAAATAAATATCTTAAATAGTAGATTTCTCTCTTTTTTGTGTTTTTCTCTTAAATAGCACTAAAAATGTAAGGCACACCGGCCAACACAACGTCCAACAGTTGGCCCGACCTCTCCACCCCATCGCTGCTCCTGACGGACACGAGGGGTGGCTTTGGTGTTTGTGAGGCTACAGCAGCAGAGGTGGAAATGCTGACGGCGGCGCGGTGGGGGGGCTCCGTGCGGGGTGGAGGGCCGCGGAGCTGGTTCCCAAAAGGGCCCGGCCGGGGATTAAAATGTGACAGCTCAACAAACGAGCACAAGTGATGCGTTCTTTCCAGAGCGATCCGTCTGTGTGGCGCTGGAGCGGCTCCGTCCTCCCCCACCGGCAGCTGCTCCCCCTCCGCCTCCGCCTCCCTCGTTCTCCTTTCTCCCCATCCCAGAGGTGGGGAGGAACGCGACTGTGCCGCCTTTGTCTCTGACCGTCATGTGTGCAGCTCTGGATGCATGCGTGCATTTATGTGTCGGCGAAACATGGATTTAGTGTTTCTCATTGTCCGAACCTCTGTCCTTTTGTCAGCGCCTTTGTCCCCGTTTCAGTCCAAGAGCCAAGTCAGAGTTGATGACACGTTCAGTTTTTTGTTGCTCTTCTTTGCTTTGTCGTCTCCTGTTGGTGTGTTTGCTTTGCATAGGTCACGAGGTCGAGACACAGAATAAAAAAAGGGACATTCAGCATCAGGAAAATAATAAAAAGGTAGTTCGTCAAATATGTGACACAACAAGCTACGACTTCCTGACAGAGGTCACATAATGATAGCTAACACGTTGGAAACGGTTCCATTTCCCTGATTATCAGAAATTATTGACTCAAAAAAATGCACTTGAAAAGACGAAAAGAATGAGGAGAGCCCTCAACAATAACAATAATAAATAGAAGTGTTATGAGGGCATCAAATGTGTGGAACGCCACAAGAAAAAAAGAGAACAGCTTCCTAAACTAACGTTAAAGACAGCAATAGGACTTAAAGGCTTAGTTCAACACCTATACCAAGCACAGGGATTAGTTCCTGCAGTCTCTAGAAATAAGTACTATAATACAATGATAATGGTAATGATAATAATCAGAGTAATAACAATAACAATAATAGTAAATTCCTTTCCTCTATTTGTTCTGTGACTTTTTTCGTTTTCTCATTTTTTTTTTTGGTTGAAGCACAGCAAGTTGGAAAGTTACTGTAAAAAGTTCCCACCTCACCATCATCATCATCATCATCATCATCATCATCATCATCACTACCACCCTCACCATCATCACCTTTTTAAAGCAACTCTGCCTCTGCCCTTAAAGCCACTCTCAGCCCGCGGTGGCTGCTATTGCATGCGGTCCGCCTGCAGCTGCTGAGGCTGGTACTGGCTGAAAGCCGCGGCGGCGGCGGCCGAGCCCGGCGCGGCGGCGGCCAGCGGCTGCTGCACGGCGTAGCCGTAGCCGGCGGAGGCCATGTAGCCCGTGGCTGCGGGCGAGGCCGCGTACGGGTACTGCTCGTACGCGGCGGCGGCGGCGCTGGCGGCGGCCGCCGAGTACTGCGCGTAGGCGGCTCCAGTGTAGTCCAGGTACGGCGAGGAGGCGGTGGCGGGCGCCACCGCTGCAGGCTGCACGTGGGGGATGACCACGCTGGGCTGCACGAAGGCCTGAGGGTAGACATAGTGGGCGGGGATGCTGTGGAGAAAAATGCATACGTGAGGTGAGCTTGAGTCCAATCAAAAACACTGTTTCCAACCAACTCTGTCACACAGCCGCCAAGCACCACCAAGCACCCTGCCCCAGTCCAATCCACCAGTCAAGAACACCAGGGAAATGCCTGCTAGTAGGGATTAGAACAATATAGGGTTGCCAAAATAGACATCTCTGTGAAAAGAAGGCTGGAAGATGAGGAAAACACCCAGAGGCCCCGTGATTAAGCCCCGGGTCATACAAATGAAGTAAAATCACGCGTGTGTAGTCGCTGTGGGAAGGAGGGGATCCTGGGAGCAGGTGGGGCGTTCGGCCGTGCGGTGACGACGGGAGAGAGAGGAAGGAAGAGGAGGTGGGACCCGTTCGTCTGTGGGTCACGTGTGGCTCAGCTCATGTAGTGGTGCTGATGTGCTGCTGGGAGGGGGGGGGTCTGACGCTGCCTGGGGCTGGGGTGCGGACAGAGGAGATGAGCCCAGGGAAGCATTGTGAGGATGTCAGTGCCACTTTGACAGCTGGACAGTTTTCAAAACGCGACGCTGCTGGCCATTTCCCCCCGTGTGCCGGGACAAAGAGCCGGGGCCGGGGCCTGCTCCCAGAGGGATGTTTCAATTAAATAAACATCATGAACAATGAGCACATTCTGCCCTCCATCACATAACCTTATCCCGCTCCAGGTCTGGAAACTATAAGGGGAGCTTTTCAGATTTGCATTAGGTGTTAACTGTGGACTGAAAGGAAAAAACTTGGATGAATTGGAGTCTTTCATATTTGGGAAAAACTGTTTCTCTCTTCATGTTACAAATAAAAGTGAAGTGAAATTCAGCCACAGTGTGATTCAAATGGAGTGAGTGAAAGGCTGTGACTGCTGGTGAATTTAAATAAAAAGAGCTAAAAAAAATCTGTGAAGGAAACCAGATGCGATGGGTTCACGACTGAACTGTGTGATTAACCATCGTGTAGGTGCAGAGGAGCGAAAGGCGGGATCTATCGTGGCAACCCTATTGTCAGCACGCCATTATCCAACCCAATACACATCGCAACTGAAAACGGTGGGCCCAGAAAAAAACACAGGAAAAACAGAACAGCAGCAAAACATCAGAGAGGAAGAGAGACGTGAAAAAAAACACAGTCCCCCTCGACCGGACTGACGACAACCACACAGCACAACCACGCAGAGAGCAGAGGTGTGAGGGGACAGGTTTGTTATCAGAAATCACTGAATTATTCACGTCCAGAGCAACTCATGAGGAATCAGGACGATGGGGAAGGAACAGTGGAAGAGCATGTGAAGGAGTCCTTATCTACATTGCTACAACTCAGGGGTTATTAGAGGTCACAGCTTTATGAGGTTCTGCTTGTTATTCTGTGGGTCTCTCTGCTGTACGGGACACACACAAGGTGTGAGCGGGTCTGAAGTGCGAGAGGGGAGAGGCTGGCGCTGGACGCAGCGTCGCTAGAGAGGTGCCGGGGCGCCGAAGCCAGACATGACCCGACCCGACCCGACCGTGGGCCCACTGTGCTCAAAGATGCACTTCAGAGGGTGAAGACACCCAACCTGCAGATTTGTGTGGGCCCTGAACCCTCCACCCTGACCCCACACACACACGCACACACACACACACACACACACACACACACACACACGCGCACACACACCCACGCACGCACACACACACACACACACACACACACACACACACACACACACACACACACACACACACACAGCTTCATACGACTGCAGCGTCAGCATTCGGGGCTTTGTGTGACACAATGGGTGCGTTTGTTTTCCTTAACACCACTAGCCCATGTGACGAAAGCTCGCTGTGAGAGAATTAGAGAGAGAGAGAGAGAGAGAGAGAGAGAGAGACATCCAGACATTTGTTTGTGTCACACTGGAGACTTTGGTACGTTGAGCTGAGCTGAACATGAGCGCGCATGTGAACAGACAAAGCCATACACAAACACAATAGGAGCACATGCCCGTGTACCAAACACATATATCACCACGGCACATATAGCTGGCGCACTGACTGACAGACTCATTCATTCTAAGGGATTCCGCATCCACCACAAGACTTGATATATGGTGCCAACGTGAACAAAAGCAGAGTGGGACAGAGGAAGGAGCGTTGTGAGACACTGACAGCGAGACGCGGCAGGAAAAGTAAAGCAGGAGACAGCGAGAGGATGCTGCGAACACACGCAGGAGACGGGAAAGATGAGAGTGTGAGGGGTGGAGGCGAAAAGGCGACTGTGGGGAGGAGGGAATGTGTGTGACTCACTCCAACAAGACACAGAAAACATAAAGAAACAGCAAATCCTGTTAAAGACAACAGGCCAACCACAAGCTAAAGGAAAAAACACTTTGCTGTGTCTGTGCAAAGTTGACACGCTTCCACAAATAAGGACAAACACCCCAAAAATCCAGTTTGTTTCTGAAAGCACACGGTTTAGCTAACAACACCACTTCATAACTGCACACAAAGCTCTAAGGTCTATTCAGGTAAAAAAAATAAAATCAAAAAAATAAGTCAAACGTCAAATGAAACCAACGTACATGCATCTATAATCACCATTTTCGAGAGCTTGTTTGTGTGTGTCTGACTCTACGGTAATTCCTTTCTCTGATCTCTGATTACGTTTGCAAAGCGGCACAGTTATCTTAACTGAGAGCGACCCTGTCGGACCAGAGAGAGATACATAACATTGAGTCAAGCTGGGAAGTTCTATCATCGTTGTGCACTCAGCAGACACACACGGGCACCAGTGCACACTCAAACATGTTCACTCTGTCTGACTTTAGGTGGAAACTGATAAGGAAACAAGCCACATATTAATTCATGTCCACATATAATTATCAGGAAATAATAATCAACAGTAATAAAGACTAAAACACACCTGCTTGAAATGATCACTGAAATGTAATGTGATTTCTAATTAAGCAATGATGTGAATGTATAAGTATTTACCCATAAGGCCTTTGGATGAACGCAGGGTGAATCTGTGGAACACCAAAGGTAAAACCTGCAAAACAGGAAGTAAAAGAACCCAGTCAGTTCCAAAAACGCTTAAAAAGCCGTGACACGTTGTAAAATATGACATGGGACATGTTTCTACATCTGCCGAGGGAGAAAAACTATCAAGCACTGCAAATAAAAAGATAATAACGTCATCCTGCTGTGACAGTGGTTTTTATTGGCCTGTCTTTACCCGGCTGCATCACGCGGGGTTTGGCCCCCAGGTAGGCCAGGTTGACGTTGGCCTTCCTGCCATCGATGATCGGGTTGGGGTCTTTACAGGCCCGGTCTGCAGCGGAGCGGTCTGCCATCGTCACCTGTAGCAGGAGCACACACACACACACACACACACACACGCACCCACACATACACAGATACAGACACACACACACGCACGCATGCACGCACGCACACACACACACACACAATCACGCATGCACACACACAAACACACACACAATCACGCACGCACGCACACACACACACAGACACGCACGCACCCACGCACACACACACACACACACACACACACACACACACACACACACACACACACACACACAGAGTTATTATTTGCAGGTTGTCACAGCAACACACACACAAATACACTGATGAGTACGACTAAAGTCCACATCATGCATTTGTGTTGAAACTATCAGCAGAGAACGGAGCCTGGTTGAAGTGAAGGTGGCCGCGTCGCTCTGGTCCTGGTCTCGTCTTAACAACCAAACCCACCAAACTTTATTTTTTACGAACTACTTTTATTTTCTTCTAATTTCACACAAGTCAATCGACACACGTAATGTGTCAACATTGTGTAAGCACTGGGAGGACGTGTTGCTTCGGGGTTCGGGTTTGGTGCGCGTGGCCGCGTTACATTCATACTGAAGACAAGTCCATTTGTAGCATATATGAATTAAAGCGTCAGTAAAAGGGCTCATTGTAAACACACTGACTCGGTAGCTCAGTGAATGTCTGCGTGATTTGTGTCTCTGTGACAAGTAGGAGCCAAATACTTTTGCTGCCTTGTAAACAGCTGTTAGATGATGAAACCGGCGTGGCCCTTGTTTTAAATCAAACCTCTTTGTGTTATCAAGACATCAACACGAGGTTTATGTCGGCCCGGCGCGGCTGTCAGGGTGAGGGGGGGGGGGGGGGCGCACGGTGAAATGTGTCAGAGCGCATTCCGACGCGCAGCAAGTTGGCGGAGGCGCGGTTGCAACAGAAGCCGGCGATGAATTTGAGCCGAGCCTGGTTCTTCGCCGCGTAAACGTCGCACGACTGCGGGCACGCTCGTGTCGCCTCGCGCCGTCGCGACGGACGGAAGCGGCCGCGCGAGCTGACAGCGAGGCGCCATGACAGCCGTTTCACGTGCGCAAAGTGTTTTGGAGCCCCGGCGGACGCGCGGCAGGGAATAAAGGCCGCATTGGACGTTACTTACGAATCCGTAGCCTCGGGACTTGCCCGTCTGCCTGTCGGTGATCACCACCGCCTCTTCGATCTCGCCGAACACCTCAAAATATTTCCTGAGACTGGAGTCCGTGGTGTGGTAGGGAAGACCCCCGACGAAGATCTTAGTATAGGTCGTGTCCTTTTGCGTGGTGTGCATCTTTAGTGCAAAGTACAATAAATCGAACAGTTAAAAACAATAGTGCAATGTCTCCTTATCAATAAGTCTTTGGGTGAAGACAGAGGAGAAAGATCGGCTGGAAGTGGAACTTTTTCGCGGGAGGAAACAACACGAAAACTTGACAAAAATGGAGCTTGGAGGTAGATTTTTCTTCCGACAGTAAACGTGGGAGTTGTGCGGAGCCGACGGTCCCAGAGAGAACATCAGGTGTTTCCAGCTCTTCTGCGTGACTCTGCTGTCTAACTGAATAGCGCTCGGGTCCCATTCCTAAAAGCGCTGCTCCCTAACTCCACCCACCGCCCCGCCCCTTCACTCGCCCCGCCCCCCGCGCGCACCAACAGCTTGGAAGCCAGCGCCGGAAGAAACACTGGACACCCCGTCTATTTGAAGAGCAGCCGATGAGCACCGAGGACCGATAAAAAGTTACTCACCGGAAATGATTCATGAGGTCGCGAATGTTTGTGGCGAATCTATTTTGTATTTTTAAATTGATAAGAGCAGGGATAACGTTGCGTCCCTGCGTGGAGTATCCTGTGCAAACAGCTGGTCAGGGCCCCGGGACCACAGCACAGCAGTATAACTGAGCCCACGGACAGGTGCGGCTTTACGGCTCCCCGCTCTGGGGTGGAGTCCGCGCTTCTAAAGCGTTCAACCGTGATCACAAACTGAGTCGAAGGAGCAAACTTGGAAATTGACAAATGCGCCGTGTGCCACAGAATGATGCGCGGCTGCGATGATGGGCAAAGATTCGGGCAGCAGTGACATTGAGTGAAGTGGGCCGATTGGTGGGGCCTCAGGTAACGTGAAACGGAAGCCGTGCTATGAATCATTCACGACGGCCCCGTCACTTCACGAAGCTGACGCGTTTACAATGGGTCAACACACGAGCATGTAATCAGACATGCCAAGGAAAAGGCATTTACAGCTGGGGACGCAGCTCCCCTTGAGTGATGCTGTCATTCATTTACTTATGTTTCGACTCTTCGTCTGATTTAAGGTGTGGCTTATTACTACTCAAACCAAAATCTATATTTTTAATGTGAAGGCTCCCAGAACTCATGGTCACAAAGAAAGGCAACCTGATCAAGCGTCTTTTTGTGGTGTCTTGGTTCACTCACTGTTTTATTAATGGAGCCACACGCCCTTAGAAATCCAACTGGGGCGATAAAAGGAAGACCAGGGTCTAGTTTCTATGGATCCACAAAGGGACCTGGTCAGGTTGCAACCCTTGATTGTCACTGTTCACTAGTGTCCTGTTGGACGTTTACAGCAACAATCTGTAGTTTCTATTGAAAAGGTACATAGATAGAATAGAATAATCTTGACTCCACTTACGTATACTATGAATATGTGTCATAACAGCCAATAGACATGTGTGGACCTGGGCCGTATGTAAATTAACTCAGATATGTTCCATCATAATTTATTATCAAACTGGGCTTTTCTCATTCTCAAAATGGGCAGCGTAGGCGACTGTGACTGTAATTCCGTGCTTCACGTCCATTCGGCTGCAGGCCTCATCTCTCAGCAGAGCACACCTAAAGGTCAAAGTTCACTGTGACAACAGCGGAGGACCCACATCGCAGTCACACTGGGGGAAACTGGGAGCACACACCAGTTATACATAAGCAACTTTATTTAGACGCTCTCCAGCTTACACATGTCTGAACAAGGCACTTGCTGGCATATTGCAATTTTCCATATAGCTTGTATCCAGATACATTGTAACAGCGCCATCTTAAGTATAACAGGACAACTGCCCCATGAACGCCCCTAACATTCACATTATTCATAGAGAAAGGGGAAAACAAAAATCAATTTGGTGCATTGGCAAAAACATTTAATCTTGGTTTAACCTATTAAAGCAAAAACTGAGGTAAATCATATCTGCACTGGGAGGAAAATTACATTTCAGTGCCTGTTACTGAGTTACAATGGGCAGAACTCCCTGCAGTCGAATGTCTATAGCCTCGTCCTTAACTGTAAGACAGTCACAAATGTATATATTAACATTAACAAGGGGTCCCTCCTCTGTGCAGAAGGAATTACTTTGGCTCTCTCCCTCCTCCTCTTTGCAGCGCAGTCACTCATGGCTCTTTAATGTTATCATTAACTAGAACAGGCCAGGTTTGTCTGCGTGCTGAAAGCTGGAGTCGCTCTCCACTTCCGCCTGGACCACGAGGAACTCCTCCACCCGAGTGCCCGCGGCGTCTTCCTCCTCCCCCTCCTCGCTGCCGTCTCCCCCCGCCCCGTGGTTGTCCCGCAGCGGGTCAGGGCCGAGCGCTGCTTCCGGCGGCTCCACGAGGCTGACGCACGCGTCACCGTCTCCCTCCGTCGCGGCGACGGGGCCGCGGACGCGCACGTGCGCCGACTTGGCCCGCAGCCGCAGCTTGAGCTGATCCTCCCGTTGCTGGGAGACGGCGGGGGGAAGCAGACGCGTGAGAGGGAGTCGCACGCACGCACGCACGCACGCACGCACACAGATATGACACACGCCGTACCTTGCGCCTCTCTTCAGCCAGTCGTATCTTCTCCTCTATGTCTTCAATGCTGGTGACGGCGTGCTCCTTCTTGGCTTTCAGGGACTCCAGTCTGGCAGGAGGCCGCCTCCTCACCTCTGTGTCATTTAGCTGCCACACACCCACAGCAGGGGGACACACAAGCCCAACATGTTAGTTTGCAGTAGGCCGATGCTCCCATTAAAACCAGTTTGACCAGTTAGCCACCATTATGCTGTAGGCCTCTCCAGCCCCTCCGCTCCCCCCTCTGCTCTGTCCTATTGGGATGATGCCCTGATTCAGAAGCTCCTCCAGGATCTCACTGGACTTGGGACGCTCCGGTGCTGCGCGGTCCTGCTGCGGGCGTCGCGGGGAGGCTGTAAAAACACACCGAGACGTTGGCACACGTTCTGCGACATCCGGTTCGTCCAGCAGACGCGTGAGGCAGCAGCGCGTGCCGTTTCGCCCGCCTCACTTTCGGTCATCCAGTCCGACGTCAGAGGGGGGAGCCTGCCGGGCACCGCTCCGGGGAGCGCGGGGAGCTCCGTCTCCATCACCACCCCGCTGTCGGTGGTGCCTTTGGACACGGCCGAGTCCCCACAGCTGCGAAGTTTACTTCCGCCGCCATCCTGGCGAAACACAGACACGTTTCATCAATGAGGAAGAAAACAACGAACAAAACGCTTACATGTCATGCTTCATTCTGCAGGGTGTCATAAATGTGATGTTGTCATGGTGGAATCTGTGTTGAACACAGTTGCTTAGAGACACTGGTGATACACAGTAACATATTATATGTCATAATATTTGTATTTAGCAAAAGAATAACGTATATTTAATCCACTGCATCTAACATTTAAACAGTCATCCAATATTATTAATAACATAATCGATCAGACATTATGGTTATTTTTGTCACCTCGTGTTTAACTGCTATTCAGTGACTTAAAGTGTCATTTGAAATCAGATAAATGAGCATATTTTAATCATCGGTTTTCCCTAAAAAACAGTTTTAGGTAATAAGTTTAACTGATGACACACAGATCTTCCATTAGAGCTCAGTCAGTGTCATTGCCGTTACTCAAGCCATGATCAGGCCGTGATGTATTCAGCTCTGCCTCTCGGGGTCAAACGCTTTAAGCTGCACTTAAAGCTCCTTCACTGTGAATGAACTGTTCACCTGCCATGTGTCGCCTCCGACCCCTCGTCTTAATTACTGAGCGCCAGCGGCGCCTACCTCGTCTCCGGTCGCCTCCTCGCGTGTCAGCGCTTTGACCGCGTTGTCCGTGGAGCCGCCGCAGCCCATTCTCTCCTCGAAGACACGACGCGGAATCAGCCCATAAAAGTCACCAGTGTCACGTTCAATGAGACCCCCTGCGCGCGTGCTGACCCGAGAAGCCTCGCATTCCTTCACGCGGACGGACTCGTCGTCTCCATGGAGCCGGCGCGTTGCTAGGGGCCGTTGCTACAACAAAAGTGACCCGGCCGAAGAGGCGACACCCAGGAAGCAGACGCTGATGCAATTTACTTTATTCCAACACAAATGCCGATGTGATGAGCTAATGAAAAGTTAGTTTACAAAAAACAAAAAAAGGATTTTTTAGAGTTTTATTGACGTAATTATCCATGGTTTAAGATTTATCACTCACCCAGTAATAATCATGGCTTTAAAATTAAACTGACTTCCTTATCATCCAAAGTCACCCTCATCCATTTAAACACGCAATAGAAAAATATATACTTAATACTTTGTACAATACTGGTTTTGGTCCAAACAAAAGTGGATCAGAAAAGCCAATATACCTTTAGTCATTAAAGGCTCACCAATTTGCATTTAAGCTCCTTTTAAATGGATTTGGGCAACTTTGAATATAGGAATTTACATAAATTCTACGACAAAAATGCTGAATGCAGAGTTGGTAACACAAAAAAAATCAACTTCACAGATTAAAAAAAATATCACTATTTACAGGTTTGTATAATAATATTCAAAGGCCAATTAAGAGAGAGAGAAAGAGGGAGAGGCAGAAAGAGGTAAAGGGAGAGTTTAAGGACAAGAGGGCACAAAAAGCGTAGTGGAGTGAACCAGAGAGGCCAAAGAACCAAACATGTAACAGAGCTCTGAAACTATGCATTTACAAAGTCCTAAAAGCTGAACGGGCGGTTTAAGCCTCCGACCGGGTCCATCCTCCACAGTGCATGGATACATTTCCCCTCTTCTACACCACGCGCTCCTTCGTTCCGCCCCTTGGATTTGTTTTTAACATTCATTTGCTTGCTCACCTGTGGCGGCGCTAGCTAGCGGCCCAGGTAACACCTGTCATACGCATACAGATACGCAACCTCAGCATGTACAAAGAAACCAAACACACCTCAGGTCTGTACATTAGAGGGGAAAAGAAAAAAAAAACTAGCACACTGCATTCACCACAAAGATTACACACTCATCCCTGTACATACAGCACACTGCACTGACACCATGGCTACACCCAACAGCACCTCGACTCCTGTAAAGGAGCAGCCTCATCGGTTTGCAGGATTACCACTGGAGATTTGCCGCACAGCTCTTACTACCTCTGCATATCACAGCTCATAACTGATCAATCGTACTAATTTATATCGTGTACACTCACAACTCTTTAGTTCCGCAGTTTTTGCCTTTGCAATTTTAATACAAAAAGTCATGCCACAGGTTTAGCAGACATTTGCCGGGGTTGAAAATAGATATGAATGTGTTGCTTGTTTTCCGTGTTGAGCAGGGAGTCCTTGCTTGATTGTTATTTAGTAAGTCAGTGATGCTGTTCAATCGACTGTTTGAGAAGCCTTGTGAGATGGTCTCGCATAATGACAACTCTGATCTACAAGTGAAAACCTCTGACATATCAGCTCAGTTTAATTCTCAGTTCAGTGTTTGTGAAGTTGACCCCATTCTTTATTCAGCCTTCAATGGGAAACAGTCAAATCATGTCTGCCTTATAGTCGAACCCACAGGGCTCTACTTCCTGCGTCGCACTGCCATTTTGATCTTGCGTCCAGCAATTGCTTGCTGTGCAGCAGGAGTAGCAGGGAAAGATTTAGTTGATCTGCAAGAGAGAAAAAGTACATAAATGTAAAAGTCACTTAGTGCAGACTTAAGAGAATGGACATTTTATTCAAGCTAAACAACTCAACACAATATCTGGACTGGACTCTTGACATACATCGACTAAAGTGAATATGTGAAAACAGCTACAGGTGTAATCAAAGACTTACAACATACCCAATATTGAATGTGGGGGGTTGTGCAAAGTTGAATCCACCTCCAGGTCCTCCAGGCTGGGGTGCAATGGACGGGTTGGCAATGGGAGCAGGAGAAGGTGCTGATCCTGCTCCAAAGGTAAACACACCTGAGGTGTTGTTTGTGGCTCCAAATGCACTGGTTACTCCAAATTGAAAGCCTCCACCTAAAAATATAAAACATGTGTAAATCAATTATAATTTATCAATATAGTGCTACACCTAACTGTTTTAATGTGAGGATCAATGGCATTCATAGAAACCTGAAAAGCAATTAAACCATTTTAGTGACCTACCTGGTGCAGCATTAGCAGCTGCTCCAAATACAGTTGCCGAGCTGGTCTGCTGACCGAAGACCGGCGCTGCATTGGTTTTGGCTCCAAAGGCGGGTGCCTGAGAGGGTGAAGCTGTGAATCCAGATCCAAAAGATGCGCCAAATGAAGGAGTCTGGCCAGCCCCGAACCCACTACTGGGAGCTGAGCTGAACACAAAAGGAGGGGGAGCTGTAGATGGAGCAGTCACTGGAAAAAAAAAAGTCAGTTAGATTATTATTATTGTAAACATATTATACCTAATAAAACATTTCAAACATATAAAACGTTTCCTAGTTGATTCTCAAGCCAAAACAGACTACAACCAAGAACATATACAGACCTGAAGATGAAGCAGCAGAGGGTGCTGTTGCTCCAAAACTGAAAGATGGAGCAGCTGGAGCAGGAGCAGCACTGGCAGGAGCACCAAAGATAAAGGGCTGAGCTGAGGCTGGGGCGGAGTTCAGAGGAGCAGCTGAGGATGCTGAAGTCTGATTGTCCTGACTTTGGCCAAAGACAAACGTTTTAGAAGGAGCAGCATCGCTGGGGGCTGCAGCCGATTGACCGAACACAAAAGCGCTGGGAGCTGCGGAAGGAGCTAGAGACTGGGTGGAGCTGCTGCTGGCACCGAAGAGACTGGGAGCGGAGGTGGAGGATGTCGAAGTGGTGGAGTTGGTGGTGCTGGTGGGATTATTAGCCAGAAAAGTAAATGCTGGTTTTGGAGCAGCCGATTCTGTTGAAGAGAGTTAAGTTTTACTACTTCACCGAAGTGATAAACACATGACGATTTTTAAGTTTTAAAATTAAATTAATAAACATTTGAATTATTAACTAGTTACTAGACCATCATTTATTTTACACATGTATGGGAATATTGGTAAAATCAAAAATAAGTAAGTCATGGCGCTATTGTGTGTTAGTTTACCTAGGCATTTAAAGAATTAAATACCTGTAGCAGTTTGTCCGAAAGTGAAGGAGGGTTTTGGAGCCTCTGCAGCAGCGGCTTCGCCCTTGTCCGCTGGCTTGCCAAAGGTGAATGCAGGTGGTGGTTGTTCTGTTGGAGCAGTAGGCTTGTTGAAGGCAAAACCTCCTGAAATTGCTGGTACTGGTGTGGCCTCTGCTTCTTTGCTAGCAGCACCAAAGAGTAATGTAGATGGAGCAGGGACAGTAGAAGTTTCCTTCTTTTCCTCTGGCTTCCCAAAAGTAAACGTGGGAGCAGCCGGTGCTTTATCGGCCTGCAAAGACCTAAAAGTGGTGCTGCTTTGTGGCGTGGTTGCAGACAAATTTGGCTCTCCCAGTCTCCCAAAAATGGAGCTCGTGCTCGTTGCGTTGGTGTTTGTTGATGTGGTTTCATTTAATGATTTTGCACTGTCGCTCTTTTCTTGAGAAGCAGAAAGAGGAGTGAAACTAACAGAGGATGTGGTGATGGTGGTGGTGTCTGGGGTTTTCTCTTCAGGTTTTGACATTCCAAAAGAAAAGCCACCTTTAGAAGAGTTTTCTGTGCTAGATAATCCAGTTCCAAACACTGGCCCACTGCTAGCTCCAAACTGAAACCCTGAACCAGCAGCTGGGTCTGACTTTTTGTCATCACTAGAAGCAGCCCCAAATTTAAAGCCGTCTGATGAGCTACCAAATTTGAACCCAGATGGGGCAGTAGTGTCCTTTGAAGTGGTTTCTGAAGAAGAGTTTCCAAATGGGACTCCAAACTTGAATCCACCCAGTGAAGAAGAGGACTCTGAAAATGATCCTCCAAACTTGAAATCTGCAGATCCAGATGTACTGTCTGATGTGCCAAACTTAAATCCTCCAGATCCTGAGGTGCTGTCTGGTATACCAAACTTAAATCCTCCAGATGTGGATTCTGAGGTACTGTCAGACGTGCCAAACTTAAAACCTCCAGAACTAGTGGCAGAGGAGCCTGTTGTCCCAACAGCAGATGACCCAAAAGCTACAAAGAAAAAAGACCATATCAACATTATAGGAAAAAAATATATAACTGCAAATAAAACAAATTACCGTTTTCTATTTAAGACCCCTAAATCCAAGCATTAGCTGAAGCATTATTATGATAAAAAATATTTTAATTCATTCAAAGATTGGAAAAACATTTTAAAAAGGCATGTCCTATTAGAATCTGTTATTACCTTTGGGCTCCAGCTTAGCTCCAGGTTTAGATGCCTGGCAAGCGACACACTGTACATCAGCTGCCTTGTTCTGCACAAGGCAGACCTCGCACTCCCAGGCACCCTCTGGCTTCTTGAACTTGTCTCCAATCCCAAACACAGATTCAGTGGTGGCTGGAGAACAGAATGCTGCTGGAGCTCCAGCTGATGCACCTGTAACGATAGGACAAGAACATGTTTAATTTGCATTACCCCTTTCTACAGCTATAAGAAGGACTCCACAAATTAAAGTATTTTACCACAACCTGATAAAATGCAAGATTCAGCTCTGATATTCTACAAACATTACCATTGTCACATTACCTGGTTTAGTGCTTGTGCAGGCCACGCACCTCGTGTCTTCTGCCTTATTCTGTACCATACATGTATCACACTCCCATGCACCCTCAGGCTTTTTGAACTTGTCTCCAAATCCCAATTTGTTTGTGGGTAAAGCGTTAACAGCTGAGAACGCAGAGGGAAGCGTCAATGAGGGTTTGAGGCCCGTCCCAGGTTTGGCCGTTTCGCAAGCCACACATTTTACTGCATCAGGTTTGTTTTGAACAAGACAAGTATCACAGTCCCACGTTCCAGGAGGTTTGGAAACCACTGCGCCAAATCCTGTAGTGGTTGTGGTGATGGAAGTGGAGTTCATGCTGCTTGCCACTGCAGCGGAGGTTGCAGGTGAAGGTTTATTATTCATTGATTTGGGTGAAGTGCTAGGCTGTGGTGCCGTGCAGCAAACACACTTGGTGTCTGTTGGTTTGTTCTGTACCAAACAGACGTCACAGCTCCAGCCTGGTGCAACTTTGAACAAATCCCCACACCCTGCTGAAGAAGACAGGGAGGATGTAGTGGACGTCAGAGGAGTAGTTGATCGTGTGGAGATCTTCTGGGGAGAAGCATCTGGGCCTGGGGAAGTCCGAGCAACGGGAGAAGCGAAGCCTAAGAGGACATAGAATTGAAATTATCATTTAACTTTGTAAACAAACACGCAAAAAATTAACAAGGTGACACAAAAATGTGTCAATGTATCTAACCAGGTGTTTTGAGGAGATCCAGCACGCTCCCTTCCTTCAGGACCTTAGCTGGTTTAAACGGTCCTTCAAAATCTTCTGTGCTTTTGACAGCTGTTGGCTTCACTGTAAGAAACATCATAACAGAGATCAAGGGTTATTTGATAGGAAAACAGTCAATACTAGGGCATCTGGAAATATCTCTACTACCTGCTGCTGGTAGAGAAGAAGCCAGCTTCCCATTTGACATGGAGGGGCCTATCTTTGCTACAGGTGCACTAAAAGTAAAACCAGCCTATAATGATGAAAAGAAAAATTATATTTATTAACAAGACATGTGGCAACCTGCTGGTGACGTAATTAATTGCAAAGAATAGATCAACGTACTGAAGGGGAAAAGGAAGGCGGGCTAGCAGCAGTTGCTTTGACAATGGGGGAGGAAAAGGTGAAAGGTGCACAAGGGGGTGTCAAGGCCACCAACGAGTCCTAGAAGCAGACAAGATATTAATATTACCCAAATATTATTTTAGATTTGTAAAAAAAACTAGAAAGAGAATGCTTACGAACCTTCTTTGTTGGATTTTCCTTAACAGGAGTGGTGTCAGTGACAGGGGTGGTGCTGATGGTGGTAAGAGATGGAAGAGGGGAAGAGAAGCTAAAGGTTGGCAAGGCTGCATTGCTGATGGGAAGTGAAATCTTGGGAAGGTCGGGCACACTGGCCACCTAAATTAAAAACATACATTAACGCAAAGCTGCATTCCAAATAAATCATCTAAAATGAACACAGTAGAAATCTATGGCATGTCAGCCGCTGTAGTCACCTCATCCTCCTCAGGGCGTTTAGAGGTGGGCCGTGCACTTGTCCTCTCCCTCTTCATCTTGCCACCTCCAGAGCTGGTGCTGCTGGCTGCAGGCGTGCTGGACAAAGGGTAGACTGGACGACTAGAAGTCATTGTGCTAACAGAAAGGTAAAAAAAAGGGGTTTGAAGAAACAAAGTTACAAAAAAAAAGAAAGCAGCCAAGTAACTCTCAGTAAAGATCTGAATTTAATTTGATTATTATTATTTATTTCATTTTTACCTTTGAGATGGGCTTGGGGTTGCATTAGGTAGTTGGTGTAATTGTCTTGTGGGCTATGGTAAAAACAAAGAAACAAATTATTATCATTATTGTTTAATAATACAGGGCGAAAAGAACTGTGGTGCAAAATGATGCAGCACCATGTTTCTGACCGTTTCTCTTGGCGTCCTCTCCAGAGTTCGGCTCACACCTCCAGGAGTTAATGTAGGCCTGAAGGACACAGAACGGTTTCCTGGTGTGGTGGTAGGAACCACCAGTTTCTGCACTGGTGGAAGGCCAGGATCCATCTGAAATAAACAAAAATGAAGATGACATTTATCATTAGGATGGAGAATTATTATTCAATATAAGACCATTTGCCATGCAATTAGATGTGTGGCCATTTAAAAACACATGAATCAGTTCATTGCCAGACCCATATAATGATCATTTGTGTATTTGTAAAGTATTATTTTGGCCCCTGCCAAGTTAAATCCCCAAAGCAGTAGTTAGCCAGGATATGAGCTTTACACAGTGAGCTCTCTTATTTTAGACGTGAGGGTCAATAGACCATTGTTAGGGTTTACAAAGCAGCTGTCACAGCTGGGAATGCATGACTGTTATTACAGAAGAGCAGTATAGTAGACTCTTAAAACACTACACACTCATTTTTTACCAGTCAATTAAGGCACAGTCTAGCAAACCCCTACACTACTTGCATGTGTGTAAAGACATGCAACACGTGTGGGTGATGAACAACTGTGTCCCTGCAGAGGAAAATCTGGTTAACTACTGCGAAGGAGGCCAACAGGCAGAAGGCCAGGGGAAAATGACGGGAAGACAAATTGCAACAAGTGGTTTGAGCAATGAAAACCCCATTTCATTTACAACAGTGTACTGCACTCAAACCCTCTACCAGGAAACAGAGAGCTGTATTTCCCAATGAGTATAGCAAACCAATACAGAAAATTAGCACAGTTAATATTAAATCAGAGCAAAAATGCAAAACCGTGTTTGACTTTTGATAAACCAGGCATCAAAAAAATGTCCAAATGTAGACTTACCCGTTTCTTTTTCGACTGGAAATGTGAAACGTCTAGATTTGTGCCATCTACTGACTAGAAAAAAAAATATGAAAACAACACAAAAGCGTAAGTTTAGGTGTCGCTTCTGACAAATCTATCAGCTATTTTCAGATGGTTTGGATATAATTATATAGTATTTAGATGTTGAATAATTATAGTGTTTATGTATGTTTAGGTGCAATCTATTAGTACAAAACACTTACAGGTGCCATGGAGGATGCTGCAGGGATTCGTTTTGCATCCTGTAGATAAAGTGCATAAATATTTTAGCGAAATATACTTCAGAGGAGATTACTCACATTTTACTCAACATTAGGTGCCATGCCACTGTTACAGTTTCAGGTTTAAACTGGACAGATTGCGTGCACCTACGTAATACTTACAGCGAGAGGGCTTGACATGCTCTCCAAAGACTGCAGGATGCGTCTGGCTGTGGCACTGGTCACCCCACAAGGCTGAGCACCAGCAGGCTTGGCCTTGATCTGTCTCCTCACAGGAGCCTATCAATCAGATGAGCTAGTTTAGTCTGCTAGTCTGATTTAGTTCATATCTAATACACATTTTGTCTGTGTCATAATTTAACTGCTCAGAACATTCATTTGAATGTAACAAATGAGGATTGTAGTTACGGCCAAATACAAATACACAAGTTTATTATAATGTGCGCTAACTCACATGGTACGGCGTTCCAGGTCGAGCACGTGAGCTCCTGGCTGCAGCTGCACCACCATACGTTGTCTTCCCAGGGTAGAAGGGTGAATCTCCAAGCTGACTGGAGTTCAGCACTGTGCTGTTTAATGATGACTGGAATAGAAAAGAATAAATTCATTCACACCAGGATCAAATTAATTAGCATAAATGGGCTGTCAGTATCACTGCTGACCCCACACAAAAACTGTAAAAGCTCCTCCACTCTGGCAGGTGCCACAGAGTTATAGCCCCCAGAACCAACAGACACAGAACCAGCTTCTCCCCCAGGCTGTGTCTGAGCTGAACTGGACACTAACATAAAACATAACATAAAACAAGGACAAGGTGCAATATATGTGCCACAATTTTTATGTTATGTTCCATTCCATCAGAGAGGACAAAAAAGACAAAAAGACAGTGTCAGACTATCCAGTTTCTTGTCCTGTGCAAACTTGGCCAATAAAATTGATACTTGCATACGTAACAAAGTTTAAACCATAGTGAATAAAACTGCAAATACAATCTGCACTTTAAACAATAATACTATTATATTTCAAACTTTAGATTAAATAAAACCTGGTTGATCACAATTTATGTAAACATAAATATGTATATAAAAATAATAAAGGTCATAAAGTTTGTATAAAACTATCAGACATTCGACTGACAAAATTTGATATTAATGTCTGTTAATACTTCACTGGCACAGCCTAGAACCTGCCACTAAAATGCAGAGCTTCAAGGCAGTGATGTGTCCTTTTAGTAAACTTGTCCTGACACAGATACTCACATTGGAGGATGTTCCAAAAACAGACAGGTTGAAAGTAGGCTTTTTCAAAGTTGACTGTGAAGGCTGAGGTCCAGAGTTTGTTCTTTCCATATCTGGACACCAAAGTTGGGGGAGTGATGCTGTTTTGGAAGTGGGGACGTCTGGAAAAAGCAAGATTTGCCTCAGACAATTTTGCAAAAAGTATACAAATATTACCACCATAGAGTCTGAGCCTAGGCATAAAAAGAGAGAAGACAGTCAGCAAAACTAGCCTCTTGCTGCTGAGAGATCTCATTTACACAAACTGTTTGCTCTGAAGCCTAATGAGTAGTTAGAGTTTCTGCAGACCATTTAACATAATCCAAAATCATCATTATAATATAATCTGTGCTGATGCAAAGTTTCATGTCATTTGTTCACTAACTTAATGTTACACAGAACATTTAACTATATCATATACAGAAAACAAATTTACAAAATTTCATCCTTACCTTTGTCAGAGGCGCGGGAAGAGAACCCGCTTGTGGTTGAGATGTTATCATCTTCGTGCTGCGAGAGATTGTCCTTAATTTCTTTGACCAAAGAGAAGCCAGTGGAAAAAGGTCCAGGAGCTGATGAGGTGGATGGCTGGGAGAAGAGGCTGCTAGAAGTCCCAAGGCTTGGGGAGGAGGGATCCAGTGAGGGAAAATGAAGATGCGAGCGACTCAGAGGGGGTCGAGAAAGCACATACTCTTGAATGTTGAGAGATGCCCGACTTGTTGAGGGCTCTGCCAAAAAATTAAAAACAAAAAACAGGTTAAGCAATTTTGTAGACAACATTCTTTTGATAGTCTACTACAGGATTACCAAAAATACATAATGGGCTCCTTACCTGTGAAACTGGTGCCAGGTTCTGGGGAGTCACGTCCATCAAGAGCAGGAGGCCCCTCTTCACTGCCATTAGGTGGAAGTGGTGGCTGGCAGTTCTGCTCTGTTCCTTGCACAGACCCTCCTTCTTCAGAATTATCTTCATTCTTGAAGTATTTCTGCAGCCAGGAAGGAACGATGCTCTTCACAGTGTCTGTCACTCGACTGATGAGGCCTGACTGCTAAGGACATAAGAAACAGAGGCAAGCCAGAGGCTGAATGAAAATGCTTCAATTGCCTTATGTTGTGGATTTACGACCGAAACAAAAAGCTAGCAATTATATATTGTTGAAAAATTCGTCATTGTCAACGCTTTCCTCAGAGGCCTTCAAAATAATTTAAAACAGCTACTCTTAAATATATTATATAGCTTTCAACACCGCATGTTAACATCAGAATCAGCTGTGCACCCTTACTCACAGTGAGAAGTCATTCTGCTTTAATACAAAGTAAAACACAAGCTCTGTAAGGCTGAATCTGGGTCAAGCACTGTTATGCTATGTGTAGCAGTGATGCAAGTGATTCTGGACTGCACTGTGTTGTGGTCTAATACTGGATGATTTCAAATCGCTAGAATCCAGTCTCAACTCCTAAACCACACACAAAATAATACCTCCATTTCCTCTGTGACAACAGATAGCTGAAAAATTCCTAGGAATTGACAAAAAAACTGGCATGTGTAAATGATATGAACCAGACTTTAGACATTTAAGGTCAAATAAATATATCAAAGAGCCATCAAATCTCATGCTGTGGAATGTTTTGACTGATTAATGGTAGTAAACATTATCTATGAAAGTTGTTTGTTTTTAGATAGATAACTTAATACCGAATTTGTTGTTAAAGTTTTAATTTGAATGCAATGACCAATTAAAAGTATTAGAGAACACCAAACAAGCTGTTCAAAATGCCTAACATGTTTTTCAGACACATTTGTTGCTTTTTTATACATATTATACAGTTTTAATTACAGCATAGTCTGCCCTTGGACAGTAGGCTTTGCTGTGTTCTGGTGACAAAGATGAAGATGGAGTGGTAAGTTGACACTTGCTTCTTCAATACATCTGGTACATCTATTCGTGTACTTGCTCTGTAACCTGTGGGAGCATATTTCTTTTGATAAATGTCTCTCTTGCTTCCTATTTATCTACGAAATGCACCTGTGGACCACACTGCACTTTAACCTGTGTAAATACGCCGAACCATAACTAGTTGAGAATGGGTATAATTCCTGCATGTGACCCCGAAACTAAAGTTAATCCATGCTTGATACCTGGGCAGGAGAGTGCATCTCAATTTAAGGTAAAATTCCCAATGATAATTCTCCTGACAAGAACAAATTCCAATGGCAACAGTTACAAATGCTGTGATGAATGACTGTGATGGTGCAAGTTAGGCACGTCCCAACACGCATCTTCTGCTTTTTAAACTAAACCAAGCTGCAGCAGAAAATTAACCTGTAGAAAAGCACTAGTTGGAAGGTTTTTTGAGGCATTCACTCCTATTTTGTATTCCGCCATTAAAGATGCGCGAACTTCAGAATTTGCGAACTTCATGCAATTCTGCATATTTCTTATTTATTAAAATGTAAGCGTTACAAAAATACTCCAGGATAGTACAGAGTATTTGGCCCACACTGCTGCATCTAAGGTAGCATAAAAGACTAGACCTAAGCCTGGACTAAATAATGTTGTTTATTCAATGCTTTATAGGGAAATAGCTAGTAATTATTGCTTATGCTTAATGTTATGACTTTATCTTGTAACTAAATGACTTTCCAGAATACAAAACTTAATCTAAAACTAGGCTCTAAAATGAATAGTAAAAATTAAAAGGCTGTTATTTTGTTTGTGCCCTCACAAATAAACCTAAAAGAAAACGCTGAAAACCATCTCATCAACGTGGGGATTTAATGTCTCACACACCCATTACCCATAGAAACCTGTCTCTTTTTAAGTGTACCCAAAATTATATCCAGATAATTACCTTTAAATGATTAGAAAGCTTATCTAATACTAAAATTATTAGTAATGTTGCTTACACTTTTTAGAACACTTTGCAACTTAATGTGAAATGACAGTGTACTAGAAAATCCTGAGTAATGACTGGCAGACAGGTCAATGCATTAGACCTGTATAAATTCAGGACTTGTGTATTCAAGCGGCAAGAGAAGCCACTCAGGCAACCATGTGGATTCCCTATCAGTCAACGTTTCCTACGCAATCCAGTTGGCTAAGATTTGGCTAACGTTAGCTGGGTCTACACTTGAAAATGTTTCCCGACACGACAACTGCACAATGTTAAATGTTTTCCCACGTGAACGCTAGTTACAAGTAGGCGTGCGCTGACGAATTTTAAAATTAAACGATCATGTCACCTCTACCGGCAACGGTGCGGCGCCTCCAAACTTAAAAGACAACAATGACTGCTAACCAATGCTACATTGCCCTAGCCACATAAGCTAACCCCCACAGTTCTACTTCCTCGCTTTCCGTTAGCTTCGCTGATGCTAATAAGTTACTAACAGAGTTCAGGCTGGTGATCCGAAGGTGTCAGGTCTGCACTTGCGCTTCAGCAAATATCGTTTATCCAAGCTAAACGACTCTTTATGCTGTAATTTGACCTGTCAAGTCCGACTGCTTTTGCTAACCTCAGCCAACTTGCTAGCTCAATAGCATCTCCCTGACATGCTAACAGCGCGTGGAGGCCACGAGCGCTAACAGCAGGCCATGAAATATCTCCAACAAAACAATAACAAAAGCTGTGAGATAATGACATTATAGTCAGCATAATCTGTTCATTGAGCGCTATTAACGCGAAAACTTTCTATCGATTTACCTGTTTACTCTTGGCGTAAGGTTTAGAAGCGATATGATATCTCCTGCTTCTAATTTTCCCTCCACCCGTGGCCGCCATGGCTCTTTCGTCTGACTGACTATCGGCAATTCGGCGCCGGATAGCTGTCATCCAACACAGTGGGCCACTCCACAGAAGCATTATGGGAAATGTAGTGTCTCAACATAACAAAGAGGTGGGTTTCATCGAAGGACTATGGCTCCAACGTGGGATTATCTTAAATAATTTATTAAAATATATGTACAAAATATGTTGTTACAGATTGTGACATGAATTAGTGTTATTGTTGAAATCACATCTCAGAAGGATTTAAACGCCATAAAGAAATATTTGTGTTTTAACATTATTTCTTATTATTTAAGCAGGAATTACCAACATGTTGAACTTCCTGATGTAGGAAAAGAATCAAAATAGTAATAATATTAACAAACAAAAATTTACGCTAGACATCAGTATAATTAGACTCCTATTTACCATCTATCACCATCTAGTACCATATACCATCTAGTGTGTGTGTTGTATTGTAAGAGTAGATGGTAACATTAGAAAATCAGTCTGTTACTGTAGTAAAATATACAAAGAAACAAAAAATATTGAAAAGTAAAAACAATAAGCAGACTCATGATATGTGGACATTTATTAGTTTGTGCAAAAATCAAGCAAAATCACCCTCTTAAAAAATAGGAAATCAAAGTAGTGCATTTTTACAGTGTAGCCTGTCGCTTGTAAATGTTCAGAATGGTTTAATCATTGCCTGGTGCTACAGACAATAAAATTCAAGTAACAGCTAAATAAATTCAATAAACATAACATAAAGGGTATAAAATAGCAGAACAATGAATGCAAAATATTCTTATATGGTGTTATTCAACAAAATTAATAACAGCTTAAGCACACCAGTCGCTTCCATTACCATCGCATTTTATTAAATGGGATCAATAAAAGCTCAGAAAATGTGTTCAATGACAATCATATACGAAACCAATTATCCTCTTATAATTGATGTTATTAAATACAAAAAGTCACAGTATTCTGACAGGATGCCAAAAAAATGATGCCACTTGCTTTCTTCTCAACAATTTCATAGTTTTCAAAAATAACATACAGCTACAAATGTCCAATATTCACATTTATGTAAGCTTAAAAGGGGAAGGATGTAAAATATGTCAGTTACACTTCGTTATTACTCAGATTAGTTAAAGCATTTCCTACTACTACATTACTATATTACAAACAAGTGCAAAATGTGGTCACTTTGGAAAACTATTATGAACACAAATATATGAAATAATCATACACACCATCTAATGTGATCTTTAGTTTCTCTAGTAAACCTATTAGACGCAGTAAACAGAAATATAAATAACGTAACAGGTAGAGATTATGTGCAAAAACAAAACAAAAAGTAATGTTAGTGCATGTACAGTGTATTCATTCTTTAAATGGACATACTTAATCTGTCCCACAGTGCCCAGCACCCAAACAACATTGAGTCAGTTAAGGCAGTAGTGATGGCTGCAAAATACCAAGAATGGAAGTTGTTGCAGTTTAATCAGCTTCTCCTTCAAATGAAGAGCATATACCTTGATTATTTAGGTTTATTTAAAACTTGTTTAACCTGAAATACAACACAGAATTCGTCTGTGTCATTTAATTTTAAAAGCTGAATCTACCACATCCAAATCCGATTACAACTATGCAGCTTTTTGAAGCTTTTAGAGCCAGACCTCTTATTGTCTTTTTCCTCCATTGTCATTAACAAATCTTTTCCTCGCTGAGGCTGTTCTCTGTTTTGTAGGCTGTGAACTTCTCAAGGACTCCTTCTGATCTATAAAAGAGCAAGACAATTTTTGTTTAATATTTGGACTAGGATTTAGTAAAGAATTGTCACCAGTCTGCCTGTGATAAGACTGACCTGAAACACCATCTGGGAGAAAACCACATGAGTCAACAGCACTGCTGTCATCACAGTCCTCACTTTGTACAGAAAAGCTCTGCAAGCAGAAAGCTCAAAAATTAGTGGCATTTTTGACAACTATGAATAAGATAAGCTCCTCTAATTTGATCTTATGTCAGAACAGAATAGGAAGTCTAAAAATCATTATCAAATATTTCGATTAAAAAAAAAAAAAAAAAAAAAAAAAAAAAGAACAATGTAACGCCTTACCTTCATTTTTTTATGTTCATACCACACCATCCAATACAAACACAGAAGCGTGATAAGTGCCTAAAATGTAAAAACAGATTACAGATTTAATCAGCAGCAGGCAGAGACAACAATGCTTGACACCGTTACTGTGACCATTGATGTGGATTCTAGTCCTTAAGGTTGTTGTTGGTCAAATTACTAAATGTGGAGTTCCCTTTTCAAAGAGCATAGAAACAATGGTTACATAACTTACATACATCGACTCTGTACTGAAGTGAAACCTGTCCTTTAACAGACACACACGCACACACTTTTTTCTTACCAGACAGAGAAGCCACAGGAGTACATAGAGAATTTGTGTCTTGGAAAACAAGTCGTGGCCAAATTTCATGCAAGCAAGAGCCTCCAGGAAAGCAATGGCTCTAAAAGGAAATATAATAGAGCAATGAGATTGTTTCATTGTCCTGCAGAATTTACACGTTCTAAGAATAGATCATCTGTATTTAACAATAGCTCCCTCTCTTGGAAATGGCACATCACTGCACTGGATCGCCTCTATAAATATATAACACTTATACAGCCTAAATGGATAAACATGTTCTCAGTGAAGAAAGCATCATGAGTAAAGTTTACTGTGTTTCTGCTGTGCAAAGAACGCTTGAATGGAATGCTTAGAGACAATATAATGAATTACACAGTTGGACGACTGAGGTCCTCCCAGGTTTAACATTAGTTGGACAAAAGCCGCTCATTGTGGGACAAAACGGACAAAACGGCGCATGTTCGGATGATTGAGGTCCTCATAGGTCTGACATCGGTTGGATAAACTGCTATTAGTTGGACGATTGAGCTCCTGTAGACTTAACATTAGTTGGAGCAAATGCTTATGGTTGGACAATTAAGCCATATGCATTCATGCAACTGAAGCAGTTGTGTCCAACCTACGTTAAGCTTAATGGACACCAAACATCCAAACTGGCTCATTTTGTCCAACCTAAGCTTCACTCAAGTATGAAAGAGGGGCCGGTTTCTGCAACTGGCAGCACAATACAGCAGCCTAGTAGACCTGATCTACAGTGTTATTATCTCCCATCTCCTGAAATCCAGACTGCAGAGGCGAACATTTTTCAGTTCAAAAGGTTACACTGTGGGGGGGAACCTTACACAAGAGAGTAGCATCCAATGCAGACAGAGAGACCGTCTGGTTGCCATAGTAACTGAAGGAGACTAGGGGCATCAACTGCAGTGTAGAAAGAGGTCAATGACTATATAGTGTTATGAATTCAGAAAAAAAATAATTCTAACACTGAACGCTAATTAAAGCCTAAAAATAAAACTAATCCGAGTTACAACAATCTTGTTCATTCATTGGTCAACTGCAATAAAAAAAAATCTAGAAACTGTGAAAACAATAAAATGGTCAGAAATTGAGTTTGTGTATTGAGTATTAATGCAAAAATGTGCAATGTTACTGGTCCACCCTGTTTTTAAACACTAACACTAGTGAAGCTTCCAAACCTGTTCCTCAACTACTAGAAAACCCAAACAGACAGCACTTAAATAACTTACCCAAAGACCCAACACTGTGTTCCAACTCGTTTACACTGAGTGTCTGTCAGGTATGCATAATACTGCCTAAAAAGGGTCGAGGAAATAGGAAGTTTAGGCATTTTTCAAAGCAGTGATAACTTTTACAAGAAATTAAACAACAAATGATTCTCATTCTCAGCAAACATTACTACATGGAATTCATGTAAAAAGTCACCAAACTTACCGTACAGTGGGAGCAGTGATCACTCCAATGAGGAGAATACGACACCAGCTGAGTGGATGAGATGCCTGGAATACGAAGATGTGCTTGAGGAAGAATGTGTTCAGCTCTGTAAGCTGTAAAAAGAAAGACAAACAGAACTTTACAGAATTCATAATAGCAATACTGAATGTATATTCAATACGTAGGTTCACAGTGAAAAGATGGAGCGCTAGTAAAAGCCTACCTGCCACAGGATCATGAAGAGATAGATGCCTGCTAACCTCTGGAAGGAGGATTTTGGATCGAACCAGCGAACGTAGGTCCAGCTGGCTGGTGTGAACTGGAGCACAGCTCGCTTTATTTTCCCTGTGGTGGTGTGGATTTCCCTTAACAGAAAATATATTTTAACTTGTCAAACCCAGTTTTTTTCATGTAAGTATGTTTTGCAGATTGAGTTAACAAGAATTGTAATTTGAAAACAACTGCATATTTAATATCAAATACAAAAGACGAAGAACATCACTGACTTGATACTGGCCCATTGGTAGGTCCTCATCTCCAAAAAGTGGCAGACAGCCATGCCAAGCCAGATGCCTCCACCGTTACACAATAAAATGTCCAGAATCACCTGATCCCACCAACACTCCGCAAAGTTTGGGAGAAGGTGCATGAAGAATAACTGCAAAAAAACAGCATTTGTTTAGGGTGCTGTGACAGAAAGAGGTTAGAATCTGATAGAAAACACAAAGTCTACACAATAAATGTTTGTGGCTTAAATGGGGTGAATCTGTTTAAGCTGAGTCTTGTGATGTAAACTCCTTAGTAATCAATTAGCCGCAATCAAGGTTGATACTACGGTTTTGTTTTGACATGTTTTGTTGGAACTATCAGCCTTTGTTGGCTGCACAGACTGGGCTGAGTTAGCTGGATCACTATAAATTAAAGTAATGACTTTCCTGCATGGTCTTCTAGACCTAAGCGTTGTCTTTGGACAGCTGTGTGCCCACACACAGAGGTAACACGTGTGGTGTTACCTCTGTGAACTCCCAGGTGATGCTGATGGTCCAACAGAGGCCGTAGCTGCGGATCAGCAGAGCTTTCATGGCCCAGCCTGCAAAGTGGCCAAATGCAAAGATGTCGCAGTGGCTCAGAATGCGCTCCCATGTTATGGCTGTACAGTTTACAGCATACTCCTGTGGGGGTAAAAGTTACTGTATTACAAAAACAGGCATAAATTCATCTGTCGATAAAGCTGCCAGAGTTACATCATACATTTATAGTAAGTGCATGCATTTTGATGTCAGCTCAAAGACAAAGTAAAACTTTTACTTTGTTTAAAAAAACTCAAATGAAGAGAGATATGACTTTTATTAGTATGGTTTCTCGGACACATTTTCAAAAACCATCCTTACCATGACATCGGCTTCACGAGTGGCATAGCGCAGATCTGGGTCTAGCCAGAACATCAAAGTCCTCACTTGGTCCCAGTTAAGAAAAAGTAGGAAGACAAGAAACAGGAAGTAGAGAACACTGAGGCCTGTGTAGGACAGAGAAAGGTGAAATTAGGGACAAGTAACTGAATCTATGAAGAAGATGTATGTAACGCTGAACACTCACCAAACACCATGCGCCATATTGCAGGGTGCGGCCTGGTGAAAGGTCCTAATGAAGAAAGCATCATGAGTAAAGTTTACTGTGTTTCTGCTGTGCAAAGAACGCTTGAATGGAATGCTTAGAGACAATATAAGGAATTACACAGTTGGACGACTGAGGTCCTCCCAGGTTTACCATCAGTTGGACAAAAGCCGCTCATTGTGGGACAAAACGGACAAAATGGCACACGTTCAGATGATTGAGGTCCTCATAGGTCTGACATCGGTTGGATAAACTGCTATTAGTTGGATGATTGAGCTCCTCTAGACTTAACATTAGTTGGTGCAAATGCTTATGGTTGGACAATTAAGCCATATGCATTCATGCAACTGGAGCAGTTGTGTCCAACCTACATTAAGCTTAATGGACACCAGACATCCAAACTGGCTCATTTTGTCCAACCTAAGCTCCACTCAAGTATAAAAGAGGGGCCGGTTTCTGCAACTGGCAGCACAATACAGCAGCCTAGTAGACCTGATATACAGTACTTACAACAGTTTAAAAAGCTTTTTCAACAAAGGTGAGTTAAACCAAGTGCTGCTTGTTATGTGTATTTTTATTTAAGGTACACTAAGGAATTTTCTGATATACTCTTACAGGAACATGTTTGGTGTAAAAGATCTACAATCTTCAACTAGAGGATCATCTGGCAAAGTGCAGCTCGGGAAAAGAAAACATGAGGGCAATGGTCAATGTACTATGGTGACCACAGGAAGTGGGAAAGTTGGCAACGGATATCCCAGAGTCCAGTGCTCTGATGCTGAGAAGCAAAACCTGGATGGTGGCAAAGGTCCCAAGAAGCAGAAGCTGGATGGGGACTAGGATGATGATGATGATGATGATGATGATGACGATGCAGATGACTGATGGAAAATGACAGTTGTTTTTGTCTCCTGACACCTCTCATTCTGTATTAATAAATCCCCTGGACCATAACGGTCTCCACTTTCATCTCTGACCTGATGCCAACATGTATCATATTTCCTGAATGCATTGTCAGTATATTTACCATTAGGGAAAGCCAGGACACTGATGATCAGGAAGAAGGAGACAACCACTAAGAGACCGACCCGGAGGTTATCGTCTGAGTCCGCATCATTCCTGTAACACAACATCAACCGTTAACAGAGCAAACCGTTGAAGTCCTTGGATATTCAACAATCAGCTGGCAGACAATCACATTAGATTTAAAATATTTACATTAAACTGGACTTAAAGTGCAAAGCTCTTAAAGTGGGACTCACCTGGTAAACATAAAGTACATGACACTGAGCACAGTCGCCGTCAGCAGTGTGATGGTGTGAGGCTTGTAGAAAAAGTCAATGCAGATATCTTCCACTTGTTGCTCGTTTATCATACGGAAATGCAGCTTATAGTTGGCGTCGTTCCGCCGCGGCGCTCGGGGGCTCACGCTCGCCATGTCGCCGCCTGACGTGGGGGACTTCCTCCACTTCCTCCACACTTTTAAACAACTAAACTGCTTTAATAGCGAAGAGCCGTACAATCAATAGTGGAGGGCACTTCCACGAGAAAGGCGGACAGCGCCACCGCTTCAACGAGGGGCGGTCAGGATGCGAACATGCGGGGTCTGGCTGCCGCAAAAAACACCACTGCATCCCATAAAAACAGCAACTACAGTAGCGAATCTCTATAAGTAGCATCTAAATGCATTTAAAATTATTAGTTTGAGTATTTCACCATTATGGCTGCATTAAGTGTGTAAGCCACACCCACAAACACGAGCTTGTGGTACATTCCACGTTGTGACGTTTCCGTCCGTGTCTTCCGTGAATGTGCACGTGAAGCAGTTGACATTGCCACACGCTCAGTGATCAATGTGGGTTTTGTGATTATAAAGTCCTCAAATCCAAAAATCGTAAGTTAAAATCTCTTTGTTTGTTCAAAAGATCTCGCTTTCTTTGTCGTGTGTGTTATTTAAAGGGTTCCGTTAGCCTGCTAGCATGTTAGGACAATGTTACATTTTACTTAGCTAGTGCTTATATTTATTAACACCAAATACAGTTTTAATAAACCTATACACACGTGCATGAAATAGTAATGTGGTCAACATTGTTTATAATATTGCATTTTTGCTTTGGACTTTGTGAGTAGGTAGAACAACTCTCTTAATGGCTTGAAGACGTGTCACCTTTCTTCTTTTTCTGCAGATCGGTCATGGCTTCATCCTGTGCTCAGCTGTGTGTGAGATGCAGAACTCTTTGTCAGAAGTCACTAACTGTTACCAGGCAGGCTTCAGTTCAGTTTGGGCATAGCTTTACAGTCATTTGGACATACAACAGAGTTGGAAATGCATGCTTACCCATCAGGGGGAATCACACAGCAGCGGAGGCCAGAAAGAGGTGGAAACATCAGATGTCCTCTCATACTGAGTTAACTCTAGATCATTTTTCAACTGATGCTACGGAAGAGAAGCACAAAGAGTGCCTGGTGCCAATCAGCGATAATGTCCCTGAGACTCAAAGTGAGTTATTAGGTAGGTATTGATTTCCTGGTGGTACTTTTGACAATCAAATTAAATCATCACACTTGCTGGTTTTAATATAATTTTAAAAGTTAGCTATAACTGTTCATTATGTGTTGTTCTTTGTGTTTTTGTAGATGCTGCTGCTGAATTTTCAGCATTAGAGGAGATCAGTGATGAAGAGGCTCTCAGCATGTGTGTCCCTTCAGCTGTGCCTCCAGCTTCATTTTCACTTAGAGATTATGTTGACAAGTCTGTGATGCTCAGGAAGCTAGTGCAATTAGGTAGTAAAATGTTACAAAGGCACTTAATCAAAATGAAAAAGTAATACTCAGAAACATGAATTCACCAAAATCCTTTTTTATCATTCTGGCTTTACCTATTAACAGGTGTTAACTTGTGGAAGCTGGAACAAAAGCCCAATGTGGGCACCATGCTGCTGAGGCTTGACTTTGACACAGATGTGGCCCCAAAGCTACTGTTTCTTAAAGAGCTTGGGGTGGAGGACTCTCGGTTTGGCTACATTATAACAACCAACCCCTACATTCTTACTGAAAGTTTGGAAAACCTGCAGACCAGGTAACATAAGAGTATAAATTCTCGTATTGTACTAATAACATGTCTGCTTGTTTTCCATCATTGTAACTGAACCTACCACAAATCTCTTTGATAACTGCAAAGGGTGAACTATCTCAAGTCAAAGAAGTTCAGCTCTGAGACCGTGGCATCAATGGTGTCCAGAGCTCCGTATCTGCTTAACTTCAGTGTGAAGAGACTGGACAACAGACTGGGATTTTATCAGCAGCAGCTTAACACCAGTGCTTCAAATGTATGTTTACATATTTTTACTACAGCGTAATGTAATTCAAACACAAAAGTGAATGCTGACTTTGTTTAGAAGCCATTATAATTCTGGCAGTTTTTTTTCCAGACCCGGAACATTGTAGCTCGTCTACCCAGATTGCTGTGTGGCAGCTTAGAGCCTGTTAAAGAAAATCTAAAGGTACAAATGGCAAAAGACCACAATAGCAATTATTTAGTCAAATCTTTGAGAGTCTCCACTTTAACATTTTGCGATTTTGTTCTTAGGTGTGTCAAATAGAGCTTGGCTTTAAGCAAAATGAGATCCAGCACATTGTTTTTGCTGTACCTAAAGTGCTGACCGCTAATAAAGGGAAGTTAACCCAAATATTTGACTTCCTCCACAACAACATGAAGGTCCCTCACCACCTGATTGCCAAATTCCCACAGGTACATTATTCTGCTGGTGTTTACCAATGTGAATTATTTTAATGTCCATATTCAGTAGTTAGTTGTATCATCATACATTTACAGTAAGTGCATGTAGGAGTTAACATAAATATATTTTTACCACAGGTCCTGAACTCTAAATACTTGCGCATCAGAGAGCGCCACCTGTTCCTTGAGTACCTTGGAAGAGCCCAGTATGATCCAGCCCTTCCTAACTACATCTCTTTGGACCGCCTGGTGTCTCTGCCAGATGAGCCATTTTGCACAGAGCTGGCTTCAGCCACGCTTGAAGATTATTATTTGTTCCAAAAGACACTATGAATGTTATTACGGGGGAATTAAAAAGGACAACAGAAAACGAAATGTATATTGTTGTAAATGTAATGTTTAATAAATGTAAATAATATGTATCAGTCAGTAACTACTGTTCTGAATAATTAATTTCTGGTTATTGACAGGATAAAATAGAGAAGGTTTTTCTTATATTTTCTTATTCCTTTTTCAGTAAGTTATATATAACATATTATTCATTAATATATTATTCATTTGAGTGTAACCACTCAGAACCTTTAAATACAATGTCACATATCGAGCTCATTTGTGCAAGTTGACCTTTATCGGAGGACACCAATACATGCTGCCAAAAAATATATATTTTTATAAAACGAAAAAATGTTAAGTGTAGTACTTTCTTAGAAATTTAAAGCAATAAATAAAAATATATTTAAAGTAAATAATTTCAGTGTTAGTCTTACATTTTCTGCTTGAAAGAAATAATTCCAAATTTAATATTTAAAGTAGTAATATGAATTAAGAGACACTACAGTTAGCTAAACTACTCATTATGTAGAATATATCCTACAGGCTATTCTAATGTTATTTGCGTTATTTGTAAATTTATCCCCACACATAATTACAAAATCGTGAAATGCCCTTTGACCCGAATGGTTCTTACCCAGAACACACCGCGGTCCGTTTCAGTGCAAAACATGGCGGCGAGGGCACCAGGTAAATGCATATATGTCTATATAATATTTTCACAGTTTAAATACGCTGTAGTTCGTTACATATTTTATGGCGTAATGCATTTTGTAATATGTCCCGCATGTCTCGATTATATTAATTTTGTGCAATTTACTCCGTGTTTTGCCACATTCGACTTGTGTGTCCTTTATGTCCCCGTGCTAACTAATGCTAAATGTGATGACCGGCTAACGCTAGCTTGTCATTAGCCGTTGTTATGAATCAAAACAACTATAAAATTATTAAGACATTATAATATTTAATCTTTATATGACCGGAGACTCAGTCTGTTGTTTCTTTATTGAACGTCTTTGCCTGTTTTGGTTACTGTGTTCAGGTAGCCTTGTTATGCTAAATTGTCTGTACTTGTAACTACAACGTAAAAACTTGTAGGCCCACTGTTGTGCTGTGTTACGTATAATACCATTTACCTAACTATTTAATCTTTATTGGAAACAAACAAATAAAAGCAACTCTGGACTGTTTTTCTTCCAGCATTTATAAATTAAACTGGATTTTTAAAAGGGGAAGGTGACTCTTCATCTATCATTAATTCAGCTGAATGAAGCAGTGACAGCAGTTGTTTGGGTGTGTGTGTGAGCAGAATATGCAAACACTGGTTTTATTTCTTATAGTCAAGTTTGTGCAGCTTGTCTAATTCTGTCCGCATGTATTCTTGTGTTCACAGTACAGACAGGCAAGTTTCTACTTGGATTCAGAAAATGGTACTATAACTTGTGTGGCTTCAACAAGTATGGTAAGCAGAGACTATTTGGCTATACTTTTGCTTGTCAAAATGTTCCTACCAAACATCATTGTTTACGGAGAACACGTTATTGTCTGACATTTAACTTTTTTCCCTGTCAGGTTTAATGTCCGATGACACAATCGATGAGAATTCAGATGTGAAAGAAGCCCTCAAAAGGCTTCCTGAGAACGTATACAACGACAGGACCTTCAGGATCAAGAGAGCCCTGGACCTCGCTATGAAGCACCAGATCCTCCCGAAAGACCAGTGGACAAAATATGAAGAGGTACACTCACACCTAAGGTTGTTTGTATATTCAGGATGGAGAAGAGGATGTTACTTTTTATTTTTTCTTTCATTCTTTTCTCCTTTAGGATTTTCCCTATCTTTCACCATATGTGGATGAGGTGGTTCGTGAGAGAAAAGAAAGAGAAGAGTGGACAAAGAAATAAGTGGTTACAGAGGAAAGCTTTGAATCATTTTTTCAAGTTGTCCCATGGTGTAATATTTAAAGTGAAATGTATCCTATATAACACAGTGCTCATTAAAGATGATGGAACATTTTCAAGTGTCACACTTTGTTTTATGGACAAAAGTTATTTGAGGATTAAATTTATTGATATGAGAGACGCAAACATTAATCAGGTTACCCTATGTTTTAAAATATATATGTATGTGTGTGTGTGTGTGTATATATGTATATATTTATGTGTGTATATATATATATGTGCATGTATGTGTATATATATATGTGTATATATGTATATACTGTATATATATATATATCCCATTCACCACACACACACACACACACACACACACACACACACACACATATATATATATATATATATATATATATATATATTCAAGCAAGGACCTATAAACTAGACATAGCTGTGTAATAACTGTTGTACAGCACGTTTGCTTTACTCTATAGAAAATTAACCTTTTTAAACTTATACAGTAAACATATAAAATACCTATAAAAGTTGCTGTTATCTATATATTTATGGTGTTTGTCTTTAGTCAAGCGTTGACCAATAATAACTGTGCCTACATTGTAGTAGAGAAATTCTTTTTGTTCTAGTATTGCTTGAAATCAAGCCACATCACTCACAGATGATTCACAGGTAACGAAGCACATGCACATGTGTGAGGTTTAATTTCCACAGTTTGACCCTTTTCTATCTAAATCTCATTCATTATCTTTCTGAGAATGTGATCGCCTGTTGTCTACATCTGTTATAGTACCTATGAAATTTCCAATGACACTGTTAAAAGATTTCAGCATCGTCACTCCCAGCTCATTGCTAGTTTCATTTATGTCTGGATCATAGGCCCCCATGAGTGGGGTGCACACCTCCACATTCCCCCTACCAGCCCCTTCCAGAATGCCCATGAGCTGGTCCCTGATTTTATGAAACAGCTCCCTGTTGTAAGACAGCAGGTCTGAATCATCGAGGGGATAAGTAACATCCTCCGAGTAACACTCCCGGGGAACTGGTACCTCAATGTACTTTAACTTGGGAAAGCCTGCAGACAAGAAGGAAAATAGCCTCTTTAGAGCTTCAGAGGTTAGAGGGTTTCCCAGAAGTTTGACTTCCTCCAGATCCTGACAAGAAGCTAGAGAACTAATGAAGTCATCCATGTGTCCATCCTCTATGTTACATTCTTCCACCACCAGGCTGATTAGTGTGGCTGAGCAATGACTGAGCAATTTCTGAAAAGCTGCAGAAAAAGATGTGAAGATGTCATGACCACTGATGTCCAGGTGGACCAGAGCTTCACTGTGGAGGCTGTTGGCCAGGTACGTCATGTCTACTCGGTTCAGGCAACAGTTAGCCAACTCCAAGCACTGCAGTGGAGTGCTGAGGGGACTAGACAAACAACAGATGAAGGATAGGGTGATCAATAAAATACCAGAATTACAAGCAGTAACAGCTGCTTTGGCACCAGAATCAATATTCACTTTTTAAAACTCCCATAATTACTGACTATTACCTGAAAGACAAGCTTTTAAATTGTGTGTCATTCTGTCCTTAAACTATTATCCCCAAGGTTTTACATTATGTGTGTTGTTGTTTTGAATTTGCTTTTTGACTCTATTTCTATTTAAATAGTCAAAAGCGTTTTACTCACTATAACAGCCTGCGCAAGTGTCCAGTGAGGGTCGAGAAACCAACACAGAGCTCGGTGAGGCTCCTCAGCTGTGCCAGCAGATTGCCAATGGTGGCCAGTGAATCATCATCATCCGACCCCAGCCTTCTATAATCCAAAGCCCCGGCTGGCAGGGTCAGAGACTGCAGTTTTGGGAATTCTACCCTGGACAGCAGTACTTCCAGGTGTGTGGCCTCCAGGGGAACGTTGTGGACCACCTCCAACTTTATCATGGACTCAGGCTCTGCTAGTCGAAGAACATAGAAGAGCTGCTTCAGAGCAAGTGAATCAGCCCGAAAACTGACAAAGCGAAGCTTGAGTGGACAGTGGCGGAGGAGGAGGAAAGCCTGAGCTACCAGCTCGTAATTGCGGCCCGTGACAAAGCCATTGAGGCGAACATCAACAGACGTTTCAAAGGCAGATCGGGACACGTCGTTGGCTTGCATGGCCACCATGGTTTCATAGCACATTTGTGTGAGGAGCTGGGTTCGTGCCCAGCGGCCTAGGGTGGACCGGCAGGGGCACACCTGGTGCTGAGTGTCTTTTAGTGCAGTGAGGTCCACTGTATGCAGGCGCTTGGCATATGTTCTTGTAGGAGACAACACATAATCCTTGAAAATAAGACAAAAACATTTATGTGAAGTCTAATGAAATGAGCTTAAACGGTTTTATGAGAAATATAAGGTAATAAAAATACAAGTACATGATAAGGCACACCCAAGACAATGTAAGTACCTTCAAGCCAATCAGAACCGCTTCCAGACAAAGCCGACAGGTGCGAGAGGTCAGGTCCGTCTGACAGTCGAGTGTCTTTCCCAGGAGTCTTTGTAGATTGATGTCAGGAAGAGGCCATGTCTGGACCAGTGCACGCAGCAGTGCAGCCTGCTCATGGAGGTAGCAGGCCTTGAAGAGAAGCGGGTAGAGGTTGAAAGACACCGAGTGGAGGTTGTCCAGAGCGCTTGAACCCGACTCCGCGAAGCCTTCGGCAGCAAGGAAGCGCAGTGACTTCATGCTGTTGCACTGAAGCAGTGGTGGTGGGAGCTGCTGTTACAACAGCACAGACTCAGGGTTTTGCCTCGTCTTTGTTTTCTGATTTGTTTTAATAACCTCCGCTGCCGACTGGCCATGGAAAGACAGGAATGTGGCATGGGGGTCTCGTGGTAGGTAAGAGAGTTGAGGTTATTTATAGAGACAGCTGTCTCACGTCCTTCAGGCACGGTGTCGATTTGCAGCTTTTATCAGAGAGAAGTGGGAACAACATCTGAATGCTGCTGGGAAGTGTGTCACAATTCACAACAAGCACGGTAATAAGCCAACATTCAGACAATGACATTGCATTTATGCAGCTCAACAACTACTTTGTTATTCAGTGCTTCAGTTTATTTTTAAATATATATATATATTGCCCTTGTAGTTACTCAGGCAGCTGTTAGACATGAATGAACATGAATTAATTAATGAATAATTGCTAAGTTAGTAGTGTATAATTACTTCATATGTACATATGGGTTGTTAAACTATATATCCAACATATAAATACATATATAACTACAAGATGCACATGTACATCATGTTAAACAGCAGGAGGTAATCTGTTTGAGATTAGCCCATACATCTAAAGTGCTATACAAATTCAGACATTATTTAATAGACCTCCTGAATTACACAACATTCCATCTGACATTACATTACTGTGCCTCAGCCTGATTCCACCACGTACTGACTAATCTATGTTCATCAGCCTGACTGCCCTCGTCTCAGATCCACATGCATTTATGAAGGGGGATAATGGTGATGGTGGTGATGATGATGATGATGATGATGGTGGTCGTGGTGGTGATGGTGCTCATGTTTCTGGACCAATGGGACACCACAACATGGGGGACGACTCGACAATATCTCCCTGTCTCCTCCAGCATCCGGTACCCTGCAGTGAAGCCTCCTGCTGTGGGAACGATGGAGGACGCCCTGCGTTGGGGGGTGTGATGGGCTCATGTGGCACCACGAGGCAGGATGCTTGTTGGGTTTTCCCTCTCTGTTCCTGTCATTCCTCGCTGATGGAGACTTGGTCTTCAGGGAATGAGGGACAGAGGCACCTCTGGGAGGCTCGTTGGATCTGCAGTTACCTCTTTCTGCCACTATGCGGTGCTGAACAGCAGCGGGAGCTTTCTGTGTCGGCTCGTGAGAGGGTGACTCTGAGAAAGAAAGACTGATTATTACATACTGTCTAACTGTGTGCTATGACTGAAGTGCTTCGCAATCAATAGTTGTGTTCTTTACCTGCACTGTCAAATTTGGAAGCATAATTTTCAATGCCAGCCAAATCCAGATAGTGGTTCCTGCGTTCTATATTTTCATCCACACAGTAGAGCTTCCTGTCCGGGTTTCCTGCTTTCTTGTCTGCTGGTTTTAATGAGAGAGGGGCATCATTATGCTTTTATTCCTGTGTTTGGTGCCACGGTACAAATGTCATTTTTACCTGTTGTTGATGTGTCTGACGACGCTGTGGGAATTACAGCTAACCTGACCCTTAGCGGCGTGTGACCAGGCTGCGTGAGCGACGCCTCTATAACCTCATACATAGACTGGATCAGACTGAACATGTCCTGCAAAACACACAGAGGTGCATTGTACAGACACACAAAATGTGACTGATCTAAACAGGAAGCGAGAAGAAACCTACCTCCTTTGTGACCTTGCCTCTGCTGTCATACAGTGTGAAGACCCACTGCTGCTGAGAGTCCTCATTAGGCACCAGCATACAGGCAGTGTCCTGTTGGGACTAAATACATACATACATTTTTGCTTTTATGGAATGAGATCAGAACCTGATGGAGGTTTGTACTCACCCCAGTGTGGCCTTTCTGCTTCTTCTTGATCAGTTTGTTGATCTGAATGTAGATGCTTTTGTCTGTGTTCCTTGGTGGTAGAACTACTAAACGACACACACACACGTGAATGTCATTTCTGATTTGACTAAAAATCAAATAATACTGTCATTCCTTTTAATTAATTTATTTTTCCACTAAGTTTGAATTAAACCAGACACTCACCGCTGAAGTTGCAGTTTTGGTCCAACCTGTTTTCCCTTAACTCTACGCACAAGTTCTGTGAAAAAAGTAAGTGAGAGACTGTGAATTAACTGAGATCGCTAATGTGAGAAAAGCAGAAGAGACGAAAAGGAGAAAACAATTCAGTCATTTTCACGAGTGTTGATCACCAGATGTGACCAAAGCTAAACAATTACTGAACATTGTCTTTATGCGCCGCAACAAAACAACTGCAGGATGTGTAAAAGGATTCTTTGAGCTTCTGTGTATTTTAGCCTTATATTTAATTAATTAAATTCATTCAGTTAGTTAGTCTTAAGTTACTGGATTCACAGAAACAAGTGCCAAATGTGTGTTTGGATTTGGAAGTGGAGCCAGACACTCCTAGTCTTCTTCACAAAAAAATAAAAGTTGACTGTACTATGTTATAGTATTTATCTTAACTCAACCCGGACATCAGAAAAACAGGTTTGTGTTTATTCAGAAAGTAAGTCAGTGAGTCACTGGCATCGGACTGGTAAGTTCTGTATGTAAACAGCTGAGGGCCCTGTTTTCACTTTTTAAGGACGCAAAATGTAACACAAAATCCTGGCAGAAACCAATATATGACGTTTATACACTTTACAGCAGTGGTGTCATGGAGTCTGGAAAATCTAATCGCAGGAAGCGCTCCACCATTAACAAGCGCAGAGACTCCACCACAGGCCTTTAAACAACTTGGCCGTGACGACGCCTTTTTCCAAACTCTAGAACTTCCCAGAACATTCGTATAGTTTGGCATCGGCCGAACCCTCATAACAACAAAACTGGTGACGGCTCACAATAAAACTCATGACTGCAGCAGCTACGCTAGAAGAAGAATGTTCCTAAAAAGATAATTGTTGTAATGTGATTTGACATGAGATTCTTCAATAAGTGAATCCACTGTTTCCAGAAGCCCTGTGATCTATGGTCTGACGGTCTCTGACTATTTCATTACTGTTAGCTGGCTGCATATGAGGGCATTCACACAATCAGACACCTCTCACCACACTTCACCATGTAAAGCTCCAAACATATCTCCACCACATCTTTTTCCTCACTCCCCCCCTTCACACTCCGTCTGGAGAAGGAAAGCAGTACCAGATGTGGTGATTTTTTTCAGGGCAGCCCTGGATAAAGAGCTCGCTGTTTGGAGGTGGTGGTGCTGCACTTCACAGACTTGGAAGCCTCTTTATAGAGATGGAGGAGGAAGGGCGGAAGAATAAATACACGACTACCTCCAATCACCTTTAATATCTGTTGGATGTGAGTGAATATGGTTATTGTACAATATGGTTTCACTGAGAAGAAATGACTCCAACACAGAAAAAAAATTAAAGGATGTTTGCATGTCTTTTTATGTCGTCTAGATGTTATTGCTTGTTTTTCTGTAGTGTGGAAATACCTGCCAATTAATATTACATCTAATTCATAAAGATAACTAAAATCTGACATGCTCTATTTTTAATTGATTCAGAAAAATAAAAGAAATGAAATTATTGTTACCTCTGTTAGTTTGCGTTTGTGGATGTGTTTTAATTCCTTCTGACAGGTCTGCGCATTACAAGCCAAACTACCACCTGCAGAACATAATCAATATGTAGACTTATTTAAACAAGTAGATTAATAAAGGTCATAACACGTGCACAAAGCTGCAGGGGTGGACTTACCGTGCGTGGTGTTTACTACGTTTCCTTCAGGACTCTGTCTTCGTTTCGAAGCTGTTTAAATAATGAGACATGCGTGATTCCCAGTAACGAGCTGCAGTATTGAACTTAACAATTACTTTCTTTTAACAACTCACCTATTTTCGACTGAAATTTGCCCATAGTCCTCTATGATCATTTTATCCAACAGACTGTAAGTAGTATCCAAATAACATCCATTTCCTTAAAGAGGCGACGGAAGGCTTCTCACAGGCGAAATGCAGCTCGTAAGTTTGACAGGGATGTTGGTCAAAGAGTGTATAAGCGGGACGAGAGGATGCGCAGTTAGACGTACTTCCTACTTCGGTTCAATCTGGACTTGATCGCGCCATGTTTAGCTTCCGGTTGCTAAAATATCGTGTTGTTCTTTCCCCGTTACTTGAGACAAATAGATAGTCACACCACTGTCTGTCTCTTACTAGGTGAATAGATTAAAATCAAAAAAGTAGATTTTTTACTTAACGCGTTTATTGCTTTATACTATTTTTTTTGTTTTTAAATGATTAGTAATTATTTGTGTATCCATCATAATATATCAGCTGGGCAAAGAAATTATTGTTTAAAATACGCATCAGACTATATTATTTGCAGGACTTGTTTAAGTGAAACAGCAGTTTTGTGTTTTCTTTGACAGTGCCAAAAAACAGAAACGATAATCTTGTACTAATTGCAACCACAATAACAAGAACAACAAGAACAACAAGAAACATGGTGAAGATGTTTTTTTTCTTTATTATTAAATACAAAAGTAGAATTCCAATGCTGAAAGTGTGTAACTATTAGTTTGAAATGTAGTTACACGTGTATCAAATTACAGTTTATCCTCCATTTGAAGTAATGGTCATGGTTAACAACCATAGTTGTTTTGACTATATTACAATAATGTACAAATGTCTTATGTTTGAAAGCAACAGACGAAGTCCACATAGTCCTGTTAACTGCTGCCAGCCACAGACTCTTTGACAGTGAGGGCTGGTGTGGGTCCTATGTGAGTCCAGATGTATCCTTTTTCTGGTCGAATAGGGATGGTGGGAAACGGAGAGCTGCGTGACTTGAAATATTCTGAGGGAGCATGACACACAAACTCCAGGTACTCCATTTTTCTAGGCAAATCTTCTTCTGGACCTAGAAAGAAGAATACATTTGACTACATGCATGTTTTAAAAATAGCAAACATCTGATTTCCCTTTGCTCACCCAGTATGTATGTGCTGGGATCAAACTGGTCCTTTGGGCTGGCCTGGGTTGGGATTAACCAGGTCAAAGCTGCACTTTTCTCACAGTACTGGTCTTGTACGAAGCCCCTAATTTGAGCATAATAAGGCTTCCCATCGTCTTCATCAATTACTTGGATCACATCACCGGTCTGGTAATACACACCCTGAGGATAAAAATAGTATGAGAGTCTGGGTCCTTCTACATTCATCAACAAGAACTGAGTAAAACATATCGTCAGTGACACTCAAGCAAAAGAGGATGTTGCTTGAAGAACACCATACCTTATAAAATACAGATTCAGATGTTATGATTGTTGCAACTGATTCAGGAGCTTTGATTGGCTGAGGAAAAAAGACCATAAACAGGGAATAGTTTACTTTTATAGTGCGCAACAACAGCAACTACATTTGCAAATCAAAATCTTCATAAACTTACATTCTTTAACTTAAATATGTGTCTTCTTCCCTTTCCCTTTGTTGACACTTTCTTCTCAGAGGCAGGAGCTTTGTACTTGGTGCTTCTTAACCTTGCAGACCTCCTATGGATCTCCTGCTTAGACTAAAGAAAAAAAAGACGCATGTATCAGGCATGTGGCTTGTAGCACCATACTAATGACAATTCATTTTTATAGATTGATATTTGTGCTTATGCTTTCTTTATTTGCTGTCTATAAACAGTGTGGTGTACATGATTAAATCCTTACAATTGAGCCGCATGATTAAAGTAGGCCGAACATTGGTGCACTTTATTCTACATTGTGGCTTATTCAGAAAACTAGAAGCTGACAACTACCGTAGTGCAGAGGTGAACTAACCTGCTTGCCCCCGCCATTGCTGGGCTGAGTGGTGGAGGAGATGGAGGGTCCTGATGCTCCGCCGATGCTGCTCTTCCCTGTGCAGTTGTTACAAAGGATCTCCCCTTGGTTTCCTTTCTTCCACATCGAAGAAGAGTTTGTCTTGCAGACGGCGCAGCTCGGTTTCAGCCCCAGTGGCATCCTCAACAGTCAAAAGTAGACGCAAGGACTGGAAGAAAACAAACAATGAAGCGAAGCGACTCGGTCGGCTCCTGCTGTTTGTCAAAATGAGACTGATGCTGGGTGTGACGCCACCAACACAGACACAGATGTGTCCTCTGTACGACAGACAGACCTTATAAAGCTAGCTATGACATTAGACTACACACAATGTCAACTACAGCACTGAATAAAACCCTGGACTGTCTGTAGAGGAAAATATCCGCCATTGTTGCGCCACTTGTTCTTCTTCTGCGCTGACAGCTGGCGACAACTCTTCTTCTGTGGTTTACACTTGAGCTATGTTTAGCGCCTCAACGGCACCGGGGGATATGGACAGTTTTGGCCATTATTTTTTTCTTATATTTAGTATTTAGAAATAGGCAACTCTGCCTAACTCATTTGCTATTGTATTAAATAGGAAATGAGTGAAACTATGCTAGTAAATGAGCCTTCTGTAATTAGGTCGAAGGGTGGGTCTTTAATACAATATTTCTCTTTATACATATGCATATATTTATTAAAATGGTTCTTCAAGTTTCCGTATAAAGTCTGCTTTTTATTTTGCATATAAACAATATTTATATACAATTCTTATTGTCTCTTTAGTGTAGACAGAATCCGTCCAGCAGGTGGCAGTAATCCAGACTAACATCTAACAATTTTTGCCACGTCGTAGAAGAAGAAACTCCTCACTCTTCAAAACAATACTAGAAGTTCCTCTCGTCTGGCGCCCTGTCCTCACGAAGATGTCTCTAAACAATCCTGACAAAGCTGAGCAGGGGTCAAGTAGCAAAAAAAACATATCGCTGCCGATTTCCCGAGTGAGGCTGATCATGAAGAGCTCCCCTAACGTGTCCAGCATCAACCAGGACGCTCTGTTTCTCACCACCAAGGCGACAGTAAGCCGCGTTTCTCCCATCGTCCGCTCGTTGACAATGCTGCAGCTAGCGGCGTTAGCAGCGTTAGCACCCGCTAGTGTAGCGGCTCCTGCGTGTGTTTGAGTCTCACCCTCGCTGCCTCTTGTCCTGTCCTTGAAGGAGCTGTTTGTTCAGCACCTGGCTCTGTCTGCGTTCAGCAACGGCCCCGGCAGGGAAACGAGCACGCTGTCCTACAGCGACCTGGCGAACGCGGCGGAGGAGACGGAGACCTTCCACTTCCTCACAGGTGGGAGCCAGCTCCAGCTGTACTTTATACTACTTCATACTTTCTAGATGCTGACGTTTAGTAAATGCACTTTATGCCTTGTGATGATGTTCATCATTAAATGATAAATTGCTGCTGTATGTAGTGTTTTTACACAATTCATTGTAGAGAGGTTTAGTAGAGGTTATCATCCCACAATCACGTTATCTATTGAAACATGTTCAGATGCTGTGAATACAGATGCAAATGTCTGTGTTCTCTCTCGGCAGCATCTTTACACGGTCTACATATTTTTGTTTACTCCACAGATATCCTGCCTAAGAAGATCTTGGCCCGAGATTATTTCAAGTCTTTGCAGCAAATGCAAGAAGAGGATGCCGATTGTTAAAAAGACCCATTTTACATCTCAGCCCTTCGTAACTGTACACATCCTGCTGCTCACTGACGCTGGTGAAGAGACACAACTTTCTCAGTGCTTTTACATTGATACAGTTCAGCTGTATAGATCTTGATGCACATCTTGATGAGCTCTGACGAAGACTCCAGCATCAGCTTTAAAGACAACAACGCTGTCTTAGAACAATGCAGAAGTTGTGTCATATAACTATGAAAAAAAATTGATGCCAGGAAATTTATTTTTTAAAAGATTACATTTTGAACATTTCAATTCTGAATTATTTTTCATGGCCCATAGGTTGAGACCACCCTTGACAATTTATTTTGCATTTACATTGTCACCAATTTATCCTTGTTGTACATTTGCAACTATCAGGATAGGTCGGTCTTTATAAGAGCCTGTCTGTAACAGACCAAGACATAATCCATTCCACGCAGGAGAAGCACAGACCACAGCAGTCTCAGGTACTCAATTATTACCGCCAAAATTATTAGGTGAACACTTTATTTCAGATATGCAGGTTTCAAAGTGAAATTTATATTTGATATTACTGATTCTAAGTTATCAATTGTACTGTAGTTTTTAACAAAAATGTTGCTTCAGTTTGGAGTGGAAATACTTGAAAGTTAACAACTGTTTTCTTACTACAAAAAAAAAGAATATTCTTTATTTTTCCAAATCAGAATTCAATCTGTCTAACGTGTGAATATTGAAGTGTATAATAACAACCAGCCACCTTACCAAGCTTCTTTGTTGAGCATTTACAGGTGGATTAAAATTTAATATTACAATAAAGATTTGTGCTGTGTTTGTCAATGTTGAGTGTGTACATTTGCACAGGAACAATTGCACACTGCCAACAAATTAAATCATTAAGCATATTAAGGTCCTGATAATATTAGCTTTACGTATCTGTGTGCCCTTTGCGTTAGCTGTGACAAAATAAGGTGCATATGTGTTGCGTGCTCATAGCACAGACCTGCATAACTCTAAACATGCAGGTGCTTGTACAATACATAAACACATAAATGCTGGTTACGGTTGTAAAAATATGCAGTGGCTCATTGTCACTGATGGGTAAGTGTACTGAGCCTCTCCTGCACGTTCAGCAGAGTTCTCTCCAGAGTGGAGAGCTGAATCTCAAGGTGGTTTGCCATGTGCTCTCTGTCGTCAATGGCGTCTCTAGTGTTGGTGAGATGATCCTTCAAGCTGAAAGGGATGAGGTAATTGTCTGATACTGGTAGCACATAACCTGAGCTTCATTATTCCATAACTAACGTAACATAAGAAGAACACAGTTACAGTAAATGTTAGCAATCTAATAACTAGCCTCCGTCTTAAAAGGCTCAAGGGCTTATCAATAAATGATAAGCGATGACTTTTGTCTCATAAATGAGGTATCAATGCAGAGGATTCACATCAAAAACATTTCTAATTACTTCAATGATCTTATACATATAAACGTGGTGCACTAATTTCGACTTCTTACCCTGTGAGGGCTTGTTGCTCCTTTCCCTCACTCCTCTTCTCCTCCAGAGAAACAAACACCTTCTCCATTGTTTGCATCGTTTCTGCCACACTCTTGTGGTCTGAGTGGACGCCCTGGACTTCCTCTCTGGCTTGGCTGTTGAAGGAGATCCCTCCTTCCTCCACTCCGCTGGAGGTGGACACAGCCTGCAGAGCGGCCCTGTTCTGGAGCACAAACAGACGAGACCTGGCAAACTCCTCAGGCCCGACTATGTTTTCCCAGCAGACTGCAGAAGACGGCGGCAACCAGAAACGCTGGCTGCAGTTAACTTCCTTTCCCGGAGTTTCGGTCATGATGGGGCTGTCACCAGGAAAATTGTGGAGCAGGTGCAGAAGAGATGATCCAGAACCCCACTCCCAATCCTCAAGGACCTCCACAGACTGTTGTTCAGAGGGAAATGCAGAAACGCCTCCTGCTGGTCCTGCACCCTTTGGTGGGACGTGGATCCCCAACAGCAGGCAGCAGGACAGGCAGAGCCAGGCCCTGCTCACTGCCCCCTGGAGCATCTCCAAAGTAGCTGAAATATCATAGAACCAGGTCAAGTAGATGCTGACAATAGAGCACTGTCACAGTGGAACTCACAGACACCCAAACAGCTGTAACAGCTGGGAAGTCTCTTTTCTTGGCACATTCAGTTTAATCTCCACAGTGGCTTGAGCTCTTGTATTATTCATGTTTATATTCAGCTTAAATGCAACAATAATGATGCAAATACACCGTGTGGAGAACCCCAGGCAGTATATAATGTATAACAAGATGAAAGTAGCTATTGGCGAGGAAATTTCAACTGATTGTGTTGGTGGAAGTGAACAGCACGTTTAGATTTACGTTCAAAATAAAAGTATGGATGATGCAACCTATAATTAAAAAGCCAAAGTTTATGGATGACACCATCACACAACGCTATATTCATTTGTGGGTGGCTGTAGTTACGTTTTTTTTTCTTATTTTGATACCGGAAGTTTTATTTTTGGCAGCTAACGGTGACCTGGCAGCGCAACGATTCAGTCGATCCCAGCGCATCGCGTTTAATCAACTCCTACCACAAACACAAATCGCGTTTTAAGTGTAATCCTGACTTTTCCATTCACGCTGGTTTGTCTTACCTTGCGCTGAAAGCCCAGCGATGAAGCGGCGTGTGAGTGCTGCTGCGAGCGCTCGTCCGGTGCCTGAAGTTGTCGGAAAAACTGAGTCGTTGCCTGCAGCCTGTTACAGGCGATATGAATCACTAGTTACTGGCCGTGGAACAGCAGAGGAGAGAGCAGGGATCTCCCCTCAGCGTGTGGACATGTTATAATAAAGCCCGATCACAGCAGAGAATGTAAAATATGCCTGCACTGGTGAAAGTCTCTTTTGGTTCTTGCTGGAAAGCATGCAGGTATTTTTTTAAACCTTGGTTTAAAATGTCAACTTTCCAATGTTCATAATGCTCATGAGCAGATCTGTGTTCCTCTGCAGGCTCCAGGCTCAGTAGATGGAGCGGCTGGAGTAATCGACTAGGTGTGACTGGAATTTATGAGCCATTTTACAGTCTCCTCAACAGCACCAGTCAGGCATGGGTTTGGTCCAGTCCCAAACTCAAAACATTCAGACATCATCAAGTCACATCTGTGTAGTGAAGCACTCCGTACATTTTCAGATGTACTCTCTACCGTCATGGTATCTGTCTATGCGCATCATTATCCAGACTTAGAGGAACGTGTGTTTAATTCGCACCATCTGTGTTTATTTAGTGCAGGGAATCTCATTTATTCATTCCGATGGTCAGATCCTGACATAAGCAACAAGGAATGGGACATGGATTCAGGCACAAACAAGTTCGAGGGCTGTCATTACTGGTGTGGGGGTAGTGCGGTCTGACATCCAACAACCTTATGTGCAGCTCAGTTCGGGATGAACTGTAACAGGCTAAGAGAACATGGTTCCACAGAGATATTGGTGAAAAAGATTAAGATTATTCTTCAGTTGTCACCTGACAAATCACACATTTACTGGTTACACTGGGTTGTTGCTGCTGCAATTCGACATTAACTGGCCGAGGTGTAAACATTCATATTTTTAAATGTATGACCTAGTTGCACAAACTACAACTATATATACCTATATAATTATACTTGTTAATTAGTGTAAATTCCCCCATATTTCATGTACAACACGTTACTTATTTATTATTATATATATTTATTATTTATGTTTGTTCAAAAGTCACTTTCATAAATCTCTGATACATTTATTCCCAGTATTATTTTTGTATTTCATAGGGCATTTTGAGATAAAAAAGCCTACATTTCCAAAACCATTTTGAAATCAGACATTGCTGTACGCAGAATCATAAAGGACTTTAAGGACCAGCTTTCACAGACTTACAGTGACCTCTAGTGACAGATTTAGGAAACTGCTTCTGTTTATTCTCAGCTTGAGTCTTTCAGTGTTTAAAACGTCTCTGCTTATTTGCATTGATCAATGTGTATTTATACTCTGATGTGTTAAAGTATAGTATTAAGTATATATGGTAACACAAGGAGTGAGAAAAAATCCAAACTCTTTTATGCATATAATATAAAATGCATACACACAGTTGACTAACTTTTAAGATAAAATTCCTTCAGCGTGTACGCGGTGCGTCGAGCTCCTGACAGTAAAATAGGTCTGCGCATGCCCAGGGCCGTGTTGGTGAGGGGCGGGGCTCCGCGCCGAGCTCCGCCCCCTCGCGCAGCCGTCATCAGTGGAGCTGGACCGGAGCAGCTCAGCAGCAACAACCAGCCGCTGGCTGCTCCTCTGTGCTGCGCGAAGACTCGGCGCAGCCAGGCGCCTCTGCCCGTCACCCCTCGCCGCTACCAACATGGCCTCCGACGGCATGGACGAGCGCTCCCCGCTGCTGTCGGGCCCCAACTCCGACAACGTGACCCCCACCGCTCCCCCGTACCTGCAGGACTCGAGCCCCCGAGGTAAACACGCGACACGCACACGCAGAGCCGCGGCTGGCCGCGTGCTGAATCACGTCGGGGCGTATCGAGTTTGGGGGCAAGTGCGCAAATAAACTGCGGCGAGACAAAGCGAGTGCGAGGCAAGTGAAGGGCATCGGCTGGGAAGGAGGCGGCAGCGGGGAGGAAAAGGGGGCGCCTCCACGGTGGGAAGTGGAGCAGTGGGTTAGAGGCACGGGCCCCACGACGACGCCAGGCTGCGCTTCCACTGCAGGGATGCTTGCATCACCTCTCACCGTGGCCTTAAAACCGGCCTCATGAAGCGGAGGAGTCGTGATGAGGCTCCGCAAGGCCTCCGCGTGTATGAGGGCTGTGGGGCTGGTGATTGATGGGAGTTGCGGATGAAGACGCGTCAGCAGCAGGTCAAACAGAACACCCACATGTGCCCGAATGAACCACAACACAGTGTGACGCTTTCAGGCCACGGTTATTTCACATTGCTGCACGTTTACTGGATGTTGGGCTTGTGAACATCAGATGTGTGCTGGTGAGATGCTCCGTTTGGCTGGGTGTGTGTTGCAGGGCCAGGGTGCAGGCTCCGAGCCTGTGGGACCTAGTGTCAGGGCTGCGATGCTCTCCAGGTCCATTTATATGAAAGCCTGAGACTTACGCTGTTCCTTAACTGTTCTATTGGAAGGAGGCTGGGCTGATTCTCGTGTCACAATGAATTTCATGCAAACATACAACGTGAAGTAAACATGGCCCTGTTCACTGCGGGCGAGGTTTTCTCTGAATATGTTTTTTTTTATTATGGGCTTATTCCAACAACAGTTCTTTTCCTCTGGTGGTTTTGCAGCAAATGAATGGATTCATTCACTGTGTAATACTCTTTCAGAGGCATTCCAGGACACAGCGCTAATATCAGGCCAACGCTGGTTGAAAATGAGCATCTTGTTGCTCTGAACTAACCTAATCTCGAAAAATTCATATTCCCTCACTGGATTAATCGTAAAGACTTTAAAGCTAAGCTGTATTAAATGAATGTCGGTATATTTCTCGGACTAGTTTCTCCTCCATCCCTCTCAGTCTGGATTATGGCTAATTTCTCTGTGTTTTTTGGTCTGAGCCTTTATCACAGACTAACCCTGGAATGACAGGGCAGCACCCACGGCTGCGTTATCTGATGAGAAGAGCTGCTCAGTCTTAACCAGCAGAACAAAGGACTAGTCCTGACTCACCGAGGAGACCAGTGACCTTGGCTGCAACTTCAATGTTAGTTGCTCTGCTTGAATTTCTCACCGGCTCTTTGATATTTTTGTGCTTGAATGGCAGAGAAAGAAAAGGAAGCGTGAGAACGCACACAATTGCGTTTCATTCTCATTTGGACCGGAAACGCGGCCTCGGGAGCTGGTGTCAGCGTAGCAGCAGCTCAGTCGGCTACACCACCACAAACCACATCTCCCACCGCCATCTGGCCCGCGGTGGCCCCTGGGACAAGATGGCAGCTGTGCGCTGCGGTGCAGCCGGAGGTTGGAGTCGGGCATCGTCCCGTCGTAGCTGGTGGAAGCCTGTGCTCTGCTTCAGACGTGCACTCGGACGACAACAGAGGAAGAGAGACGAGCGGAAAACAACAGAGGCCTTTACTGAGACTGAATGCTGTGATCAGAGTACAGCTGTGGAGCTATAGTAAAGCTAGTGGCTGTTATAAGTCCAAGTATTATGTTTATTAAAGGCTTTAAAGGAATGCAGACTAATTAACGCAGGTTCATGTGGGATTAAACAGTACAGAGTCCATTGGAGTGACCCCCTCAGCTCCTTCAATTCACAGTAGCTCTTTCAGACAGGGGGAAATCTGTAAGTCTGTAAAGGCCAGACATCAGATTCTGGTGAGTACACAGGTTTATGGAGCACTAATCACTGGCTCGGCATTTCAAGCATCTGCCAAATGAACATCTTGTGAAAGAAGACTCGTGCGTCCTGTGTTCTATATGATTTGTCCTGCAGCCGTCACTCGCAGGCTGAGAAGACCCCATTGTTTCTTTCCTTAACGCAGAGAAGTCACATGCTGAGCAGCCGGTCATGGCTTTGTTTACAGTCCGACAGCATCCCTGCGGATGCTCACATGCATGAAAGTCTTTGTGTTTCCAGTGACTACGCCTTTAACCGCCTCCCCTCTCCCACAGCCGAGCTACCTCCTCCGTACACGGCCATCGCCAGCCCCGACGCCGGCGGCGTGCCCGTCATCAACTGCCGCGTGTGCCAGTCGCTCATCAACCTGGACGGGAAGCTGCATCAGCACGTGGTCAAATGCACGGTCTGCAATGAAGCCACAGTAAGTGGAGGCTGACGGGCGATCTCTGATATCACCAGGTTGTTTCATCTCTTCCCCTCTGCTGTTACTGTCATTCGTACACCCATCATGTGATCCCATTCCAGTTTGTACATAAACCATTCTCAGAATAGTCGACTTTGTGATGTTTACGCACCATAAGTGTGAAAGGCCTGAGGAAACACTCCTCTCATCTACATCCTATGGGCACGTGAGGCCGACACACTTACTGTGAAATCAGCTGATCTCCAGTGGGATAATGTTTGTTTTCCAGCCAATCAAGAACCCCCCAGCGGGGAAGAAGTATGTGAGGTGTCCCTGCAACTGCCTGCTCATCTGCAAAGACACATCCAGGAGAATAGGATGTCCTCGACCAAACTGGTAGGCAACACACGTAACGGCAATCATTATCGGGCAAATCGAGCTCCTGTCACTGAAACTAAACCTGGCTGAGCAGTAACCGTGCGATTCTTCTTCTCTGGTTTGCTCCGACAGTAGACGCATCATCAACCTGAGCCCGGTGATGGTGATCCCAGAGGAGCAACCGGCCCAACCGGCACTGCCCATCCAGCCCGAGGGGATGAGGGTGGTCTGTGGTCACTGTGGCAACACCTTCCTAGTACGTCATGCTATTATACTCGCTTGTGCTGTGCTGTCGTTGGCGCATGCATGTTAATCACGAGAGCTCGAGATGTTCTGTATAGACGTAAAAGGAGGATTATCAGAGGTTAGAGCCACTCGCAGGTCAGCGGGTCGGTGGGACCGTCTTAACCCATGCGCGTTGTTGCTTGCGGCGTCTGTAGGGCAGCGAGGACGCCAGGTCATCTCAGCCGATGTCTGGCCTCCCTAGCGATGGCTCTCCCCCAGCACAGCAACAGGTTGACAAAGCTGGTCGTACAGCTGGACACATTAACAACAGCCTAACCCTGTTCCTCATGTATGATGATGATGATGATGATGAAGAAGACGACTTTGTGCACAGCTGGCTTCCAAGAGTCAAATAGGCTTTTTTTTCTGTAAGACTGGATTGAACCTAGATCATTTGTGATGACTTGGCTTCAGTATTTATAGATATTTTTTTTTTCTTCCCTCTTTGAAGCCAGATGTCTGAAGTCGCATGCCGAACCATATTTGTAGGACCAGTAATATATCAGTTTTTAACATCAACCCTTGGTAAAACAATCGTAACTAACATGTTATCAGAATAATTTTAGGTGATGAATTATCAACATAACCTGAAACAATTTTTTCTAATACAGGAATTATAGAATTAGACGCTTCAAACCATCATAACATGTAATCTAAAATAATGAAGTAGCTCCAGTTTGTGTCATGTTTATTTACAGTATCTCTACATGTGCATGTGTCTTAACTATCTTGTCTTTTCCCTTTCACAGTGGATGGAGCTTCGATTTAACACGCTAGCCAAGTGTCCCCACTGCAAAAAAATGTGAGTAAGCAGAAAGCGTGCTTGTCTCCATGCACAAATGAATGGAACATGTCAGGGAATGAGCTGAAAGATGTGAAATGACCTGTGGAAGTCCTTCAAGCGCTGCACAAAGCCACCGAGTCAGTTACAGTCGTGGACATTCTTTGCAGTCAGACGCTGACCTGGACTTTGTAGTTGTTGGGGGGGGAAGAGGCTGAGACGAAGCAACGGAGGCTAATCTAGACGTGTGACAGGAATTAAAGCTTGGCCTCAATACTTGCACCACAAGGGTCAGTGATGATTCTGCGCTGCCAGTTAATTCACCATTGTTCTGTTCTGAGAAGAAGACCCGTGTGGGCAGTGACGCAGCAGAATGTCGCTGAGGAGATATTTACTGGGAGCACATGTCATAGAAACTCAACTGATTAGTTATCATGCACAGCAATCGCACTCCACGTCTTTGAGGCTGGAAGCTGATGTTTTATTAGCCCCGTTTTTCCCAGTAATGTTTATTGGTTTTAGATGCTAGAAGACGTCCAGTGTAGTTGGAGCAGTCCAGGGCATTTAGAGAAAACAGGCCCCATCAAGGGTCACAGGTCGTCATAAATGAGCTTGTCATGCGTTAGAAATGTAAACAGCTCGTGGAGGAACCTTTTGAAAAGCAGAGCAGAGGGATCAGGTGACCGGCCGCCCCTAAGCCATCTGAGCACCAGTGAGTCCCGGAGAATGCTTGAGTCCCATCACATGAGGAGCATGTGAGAACATGCAGGGCAGGAAGGCGAAGCAGGGAAGTTAAATAAAAAAGGTGCTCGGGGGCAGATGACTTCTATACGTGGAGTCTGGACGTAGCTGGAAGTCTCCTGTTCTCATGTGTAACAAAAGTGGATGGAAGGAGTTTCCATACAGAGACACACACGCAACAGGATGAGATAAACACAGACCCAGTGGTGCTTTTGTGTCTTTAAGCTTTTCCTTTCGCTGCCTTCACAGATCCTCTGTGGGCAGTGCGCTCCCTAGGAGGCGCTGCTGTGCTTACATAACCATAGGAATGATCTGCATTTTCATCGGAGTAGGTTTAACAGTAAGTACAACCTGTTTCTTCATTAATGTTATTTCAGGTTTTTTAAAATAAAATAACCTGCATGAGTTGTTAGTTATTAGGATTTTCTTTATGTTCTATATCAAGTGTTTCCTTGACGTATTAACATGAATACATCCGTTGACAGGTCGGGACTCGGGACTTTGCCAGTCGTTACAACGCCACCTACGTGTCGTGGGCGTTCGCCTACCTGCTGGGCCTCATCTGTCTGATACGAGCCTGCTACTGGGGTGCCATCAAAGTCAGCTACCCGGAGAACAGCTTCGCCTAGCCTGCCCGGCCCTGCACAGCAGGAACGGCTGGAACGGCTGGAACGGCAAACCCCACTTTTAGTTTTTCTTTCAAAGCGGGTGGCGTTCAGTAGAGCGGGTCGTCTGAGAGCGTCTGGGCAGGAGTGTGTTGAAGACGTGTCACGCGTGCTGGTGTTTGCTTTTCCGGAATGATTGTCGATCGGTCCTGCTTTGGTTTTCCAGAAATCCCCCAAATGACACAATCAAAACCTTAAAAAAAACAACTAAAAAATAACGGAGATTCTTCTTAAAGGTGAACGTAGGAATAGTAGTTTAGCAGACTGGTTGGGTTCGGCCTCTCAACCTTTTTGTTTTTCAGCAGCCTGACTAACATGACGGCACCCACTTGATTTCTCTCCCCGTTTCCGACCAAACCAAAATGAGACGACGTCCTAGGAACAGTTTGCCCATTGCACTACGATTATATGCAATTGTATGTGTTGTCGTTTTTGCTGCTAGTTAAGCTCCAGCTACAGAAAGCTGCATATCCATACTGTATTAACCATCTACATTGCCTGTGTACACTCACATAGTATTGCTGTATGATTTTAACTCTCAAGATGATCAATTTGAAAAGAAATCATCCTTAAATGCCCATGCGTGCCAATTCCTCTGCCCAGTGTGACGAGCATCGGATCAATAGGAGCTAGTTTTTCTAGTCTTGAGTTTTCGTGCCATGCAGCTTTGAACTCACTACAGCAATAAACCCTTGCTTCGTTTATTCTAGGCTCCCTGCGGCCGCCGCTGCTTCTTTCTTTGCTTTCTCGCTGATGGTAAATAATCCCCAAACACGGGGACTGACGTGCATGTAGTTCACCTTGAGTCGCTGTGGTGCTGTGTTTTATTTCTCTTACAGAGAGGTAGCTGACGTGTGACGTGGCTGTGTTCGCTCCTCCTGCCTGTGTGTTAGAATGTAAACCCTCCTCCTCGTCTCTCTCCTCGCTTACATCGCTGCTCTCTGACCTCCGGCGAGCTCTGTGCTGGCTAACGCGGCGTCCTGTCTTTTGACCTAAAACCAGTGGGCACAGAAAGTCTTCTAACTTTGTTTTGAATGTGATGATAAATCAGAACATAACATTAAAAATACTCTTTGTACATAGTTCAGATTCAGTACTTGGAAAACTGTAGTGTGAGATGGAAGGAAACGATGGCTCATGGCTCTTTTTAAAAATGATAATTTATCAATAAAATGCAAAGAACTGCCTGTTTTGATCTATTTACTTGTTTGGCCTCATTGAATATACGAGCAAATGTTTTGGCACTTACACACTTCTTATAGTAGCTGCAGTTCTGCTGTTTACTCACTAGATGGTGGTGTGAGAAAGTAAGAAAACACCAGGCCAGATGCCACAGCATCAGTCAATCACATAATGAGCCTTTCATCAGCTTCAGTCATTATATAGAACTGTCACCTTGGAGAATCTATTGCAGATGCAAATATTCCACCAGTTGAACAATGGTAACTTCTCTTCAACTAATTTACATCTAGGTGTATTATTGTTGTTTGAATTGTGTGACAAAGCGAGGATGAAAATGTGACCGTAAACAAGAGTCACACATGATGTACGGTATATTGTCTTTATTTATGACAGATCTTTATCTTGTTTTGACACATTAAATTCAGAAACAACAGAATAATGCTTTAATGAGCGCCCCAGAGCTGCTACACAGTAATAGCCCTCCTTCTCTCACTCTCTCTCTCTCTCGCTCACACACATAGACACACACACACACACGCAGTCCACCCTGGGCTTTAGATGATGCCATGTCAAAAACAGTGATGATGTTATGTCATCGGATGAATCTCTGTCCGGTGATATGATGCCATTGCTTTTAGGGTGTCAGAGCGTTGTCTAGGGCTTTTAAACAGACACACTTGGGCTATTTCAGCTACCACCTGACTATGAAGGAACACGGAGGTCAAAAATCGATACTAATCACCATGATCACACGAGTAGTGTTACGTTGTGTGTGTGTGTGCGTATGTGTCACTTCCTGATGTGTTGACAGGAGGCTGTTTCCTCTCCTCGCGCCCGTCACTGACCACCAGCTGAGCGTCTCCTTTCAGTTGTTGTTGAGGACCCACCACGATGCTGTGAAGGAGACAAACGCATTCAGTGACCTCCGAGAATGACCCCAATCAATGAGACGCCCGTCAAACTCTCCCCTCGCCGCATGTACGGTGAGCTACGGCCACGCGTTCTGCGCCGCTGCCTGCTCATGGCTTTGTACAGACTGTAATTATTTATGAGACGGAATTAAGCCCAATTCAGGCAGAAGAACACAATGGAAATGATTAGAGCATGACAAACAGATATACTATTAACAAAGAAGCAACTGATCATCTGACTGTTAAAGGTCTTAAATAGGCAGAATAGAATCAAAACAAAACTAAAAACAAACTCTAAACTCAAGAAATTAACTTAACTTAACACATTAAAACACAATATTAAAACTTGTTCCAAAGTGTTCAGCTACATTTTAAGAGGAGTTAGAGAGTTTTATCTATTTTATCATTTATCATTACTTGAAGACTATTTTTGGTTGGCAGCTGGAGCTACAGGACGATGTTTGCTCTCACCGGGGACCAGCATGCTGGTTATGTTCTCAGGAGTTTCCAGAAAGTCCACGTTCCCCCTCTGGAAGCTTTTGCTGTAGTTGGTCTGCAGGTGGCTGAGCAGAGGACATGAACAAACACACTCATCCCGAGGGTCTGTTCTACTGACTTCCACCTGACAGTAACTCAGGAATTTGTCTGAAGCTGAACACTCACTTTTTCCACATGTTGTTGTTTTCCCAGAATTCATAGACGATGAAGCGTGATTCATTTGCCAGGCGCTGAACTGCGATGCTGTCGAGTGCAGAACAAGAGAGCGCGCGAGTCATGCAGGGTCTAATTAGTGAGCAGCAACACAGCCTTCCAGAGCGAGGTCAGCTCTGTTAGATAAGCTTGTGATTATTGTGTGTTTTCCTGATTTTAACTCGACAGCATGAACACGAGCGTCTCTGGGTTTATGCCTCCGCATGCAAATGCCACTCTGTCCTTTAGGCGTCCGGATTTTGTTTGTGAGTGAATCAATTTGTTCTGAAATTGGCCACACAGCTACGAGGCTCAACGGGCAAAAGGGGAAGAATCTGGCTGCAACATATCAGGGCTCGGACAGGAGGCGCACACAAACACAGTAGAGCCTTAAAATGTGTCGTACTTACATTGATTCAATTTTTTAATTGTCTTGAAGACTTTTAGTTATATATAATATAGAATATAAATATAGACCTATTTGATGAAATGGGTGTGTTAATGTGATGTTGGAGGATTTTTTACTGTTCTCTTTAATTTCTACCTGATTGTTAAAAAAAATGAACATTTATAAATATTAAACAGCAAATCACAGCTGTAAAGTGAATAAATATGAACTGACTGTAGACATCCAGTCTGGATGCAGGCACACTCCATGTACTGTCTGAGAGCCACACGGAACTCTTCCAGTTCCTCCTCCAGCACCGGGAGCTGCCTCTGGACTACCAGGATGTGCTGCGAAGACCACACACACACACACACACACACACACACACACACACACACACACACACACACACACACACACACACACACACACACACACACACACACAGGGTCAGAATTGGCTTCTGGTGTCGGGAGAATGTGTTGCAGCTCGGCAGTGATGTGAAATTTCCTGACAGGGCTTCACACTGGCTCAGTCGGTGACTAATTGTGACTGATTGTGACACACACGCTTGCATGTTTATACTACGGTTTCTATAATTCGTGTCCTGGCAAACTGTTCCTCCCGCGTGTGGCCCTGATGCTGCGGCAGCTGGAGATGAAGACGCATTTGCATCTCATTGTAGGAAGGTGTGAAGAGCAGGAAGCGGCGATCAGGAGTGGGGAACATGATGGTGACAATAGACAACGCACTAATCCTTTCCCACGGACGACGAGGAACTGTTGACAGAGACGCTGGAGGAACAGGAAGCGAACGTTCTGCCTGCTGGACTCTGGTCCACAGTGCGTGCTAATGGTGTGCGTGTGGCTGTGGACACAACACCTCAGGAGAAGCAACACACTCTTAGTCACACTGGGGGGAAATGCGCTCACACAGCAGTGGATCGCGGGTCATTACGGCTCTTCTCGCTCTCGTTCTCACATCGATTCCATTGACACGCAGTGTTAAACCAATTGAGGACTGAAAATCTCACACACGAGAAGAGATGTCACTACTGAAAGAAAAGCCTCTAATATCCATGTGCAAGGTTTGATTATCATGTAAACATAGAGCTTTTACATGTCAAAATAGTCATTAGAGAAGAAATGAGTGATGTGGCTGTAAACAGGGGAAGACTACATGCTCACAAACAGTAGTTAGAAGCCAATAGTCCTGTTTTTACATTACTTGTACTGTAAATACACAGTAATAGTGTAATGGCTATTTGAAGCACTCGCTCAGGGAACATATGGAGACACGCACACTCAGTGATGTCTACTCTCTCTCCTCCCTCTAAGACTGCGCTGGTCGTCTTAAATAGCGAATATCGAGCCCTAGACGGTCAGATTAAACATGAGGAGCGGGGCAAAAAACAAAAAAGGCTCCCGACAAGTTTCAACCCCGCTGTTGCTACGGCAACCGCCGACTGCTTGTTATCACCGTGGCCTCCCTTCGGTGTGTGAGAAGCGAGCGATGGAAAGTGGCCACCGTCAAAAAAGAAAAGAGGAAGTAGTAGACAAACCGATTTGCTCTCCAGGACCTCCTCCTCAACGGGCTCCAGGCGAATCTCCTGCAGAACAAGATGTGAAGATGTAATAATGATAAATGTAGCACCGCTCTACTGATGTCTTTAACAGGAAAACAACGACTTCCACAACCCCATGCTTTGACTGGTTTGTAGAGTCTTCTAGACTTTAAAGCATCCTATAACCAGTGCGGTTTAACTGGTTTCATGTTTAGTTCATGCAGCTGTGAGACTTTGGCATCAGCTGATATTTGGAGACACACAGAAACACTTGTTGGACATGTAGGAATAAAAGCAGACAAAAATGAAAGAAGGACTACCTTTTGTTCCAGGCGGTCGATAAGTTTCTGCAGTCTGTTGACCTGCACCATCCACTGGCTGTCTTCATCATAAACACCTGGAGAGGCGCACGGAGTTCAGTCACCGACAGTAAGAACCGGGGGTGAGGGGATGAAAAGCGACGCGTACTCTGACTGTATTTTAGGCATTTTCCACCATTATTTGAACGAATGCTTTAAAATAGCGACGCCGCCCCAGAAGACATTTCAAGTTTCCCTTTCATCTAATTCAACACACAAACCACAACAATCGATGAGAAAGCTTTGATTCCCGTAATGGAAGTTTATACAGGCTCAAATCTCCTAGCAACAACGTGTGGCGCCATAATGGACCAGCACTGGAGAAATGACTGTGGGCAAACAATGGATAAAGACGGGCGGAGAAGGTGGAAATGCTCAGGGAGCAAACACAATATCCTCAGAACGCTGCTCATTTTGGAGACGCCAATTATAAAATCCAGACAATCCAGTTGATAGTTGTCTATTAACGGGTGTTTGATTGATTTGTTTTTTAGCTGGTGCACAGACATCGCAGGATGATCTTCCAGAGTAATCCCTCCAACCTGCAGCAGTAGTAAACCTCGATTTACGGCCGCGGTGATGTGAGGTGACACCGTAATGCGCCGGCTTTTATTACATCCAAACACAGACACCCCATAATATCCACCCGGCCTCCGCTCCTGTGACCTGCTCTGTGGAGACGCCCAAGACGGCACAACCACTGCGGCACAGAATGCAGTGAAACATAATGACAGGCCTCGCTGATGAGGAGGTACATTTAGACCGCAGAGCGTGAAGCCGCACCTGAATTGACCAGACTGAGCAGCGGGTTGTTGGGAGACAGGCTGTTGTTCCTCTGAAGCCTCCGATTGGAGCGGCGGCCCGACCACTGGATGGACAGCACCTCTGGCTTCAGCGGCCCCTGTCTGGGGTCAAAGCAGGACGAGACTGTTCAGACGCACAACGGCACAACAAACGCGCTGAATCCAGAACCGTTACTGAGAACCTGCTTCGTTTAATGACTCATTTAAACAGTATAAGCGTCCATCATTAGCCAGTTCAGTTACAGACTGGCTATTAGTCATCACCACATTAAAGTCTGATTCTAATTGCCCACATCTGTTTTTGTGTTCATCAGGGTTGACGGCATACAACAGTTAAGAATTCCAGACAGGACGGAGCAGGTGGTGGATAATGTGCAGGGTATGAACCTGTGCTGCTGCGTGGCACTTTGGATAAAGCACGGCTCGGTCTGAAGCGTGTGCGACTGGATGAAATTATTACACTGGCTGCGAGCACTGTAATTATGGGTGCTATTGCTATTGTGTGTGTGCGTGTGTGTGTGTGCATGCGTGCAGGCGTGTGTGTGTGTGTGTGTGTGCGCGCGCGCGTGTGTGTGTGTGTGTGTGTGTGTGGGTATGAGGGACCGCTGGGACCCGCTCTTACTTCTCCTGGCGCGTCTGCTCGGCTGTGGTTTCCATGGCGCACTCAAGCGAGCTTTGAAGGGAATGGAGCTGATTGGTCGTCTCCTTCAGCAGGAAGCGGGTCACGAACTGCTCCAGGTGGGTGGACTCCTGGTACTCCTGTCAATCACGCGGAGGAGAGGAAGCATGAGGGGTGGAGGAGGTGGAGGAAAGGTGGAGGAGGTAAAAGCAGGCTTCACACAGAGCGGCCGGTGGACTGAAGGCTGTGAGTGGTCACGGGTCAGGTTCTGGTTGTAACCGGGTCGTAATCACAGAATATGCACACAGAGCATCTGGTTTGGTACCAGAACAAGCTGCGAGGTGAGAGACAGTTTCCTCCACATCAACTACAAAGTCCTAAAACAGCAATAATGGCGTTTTCTCCCCCATCTGCTCTCAGTAAGATAAGATATATCTGCTTTCTGCATCGTTCAACTCCTGAGGGAAATATGTGGCTGCTGAACCGGATCATTTGTATTTGTTGCAGGGAGGCAACAAGTGGTGGACCACATTAACCAGAGTGGATTAAACCTGAACAAGAAGTGAGAAATGTAAAATAACGACGAGCACCAGTCATACATAGTGTTGGTAGTGATTAGTGCAGCTTAAAAGTCTGACTCTCTGCTTCACCTTGTTTCTGTCTGCTGCTGCAGGTATCTGCATAATTTGCAGTGACTGATGTGTTTACATTCGCCGTGCTGATGGATGAAGTGCTTCAAAAATAACGTCAAATGCACCTGTAATCACAGTCAGACGCTCAGCGGTGAGCGTTTCAGACCCATTTTGTGACTCAGCGACACGTTCAGGCCTTTGTTTGGAGAGATGATGACATTTCATTCGCCCGACCACCACGGATGAGTGTTGTTTTGGGACCCAATAAAAAAAAAAAAAGAGCGAGTGCACCTGCTCCCATCCCTGCCTGCGCCTGCTTCGAGGGGAAACGCTAATGCGACTTACATTAGAGAACGACGGGTGAGACGCGAAGCTGCTGCGTCTCCGTCCGCGAGCGTGCATGCGTTACAGCGTCTGAACAGCTGATCCCCCCCCCACACGCACACACACACACACACACACACACACACAGACACACACACACACACACACACACACACACACACACACACACACACACACACACACACACACACACACACACACACACACACACACACACACACACACACAGATGGGGAGCCACTGCTGAACCTCTGGTTTCGGCATCGTGACAGAACCCCTGGCTCTCCCTCAGGAGCACATTGATCCCGTGGCATTCTCAGCGCACACACTGAGTGAGTCAGGACAAAACTAGCAAAGGTCAGTCCCCCCCCGTCCCCCATCTGAGCACAAATTACCTCCTGTGATCTGCGTGTGTGTCCACCTTGCCGTCTACAGCCGCTTAAAGCAGCTTAAGGTCGGCCTGATTTCGTTTATTTTTGATCTTTCATTTCCAGCCGTGCAAAAGGTCAGCTGCGTGCTTTATTGGAGGCGGCGGCGTACGGTTGCCTACACGTCTTTAGGGTTAGACTGCTTCTGGAGCACAGTGCTTGTTGTGATTGATTAATTAATTATTTTTTTAATTAAAATGTCCCATATTTTGAAAGCCTGGCTTCGTCTCACGCTGCAGAGTGTCTCCACAGATGCGACGCCCGCCTGGCTCTGATATAGATGCACCATCTTATTCCTGCTTCTATGCGCATGTTTCACATATGCACATAAGACTACAGACGCACGCACACACACACACACACACACACACACACACACACACACACACACACACACGCAAATTAGCTCCAGCTAACAATAGTCCGATGCAAAAAAGGAAACACCTCAGGAAACTACACGCACATCCTCACACATCACCCCCCACTCATCCATATACAGATCATAAACCAACTGAGCTTTAATTTGACTGATGCAGCATCAACTATCTTATATGCTGCGACTCATAAAGGGTCATGGATTGTCGGATTTCTGATTTTATATCTGTGTTTTTATATTTGAACAGGAACCACAAATCTGATGGTTTTCGTGTGTGTGAGGCTTCTCTTTCTCTCCCCCACGCTGTCCAGTGCCCTGCTCTCAACTATTCTCTTAGAGCTGAGAATGACTGTAGGTGCAATATGATATTCGCACCTCGCTGGAGTTTGGCGCACGCTGAGGCCTATGAGGGAATGCAAAGTGGTTGTAAACGTTCCTGCATGCTTCATTTCCTTCATGAATGTGGAATTCCTGGCATATGTAATTCTCTGCTGAGCTGCTGTAAATCCACGTTATGAAATATCCATTATTGTCCTACAGTCTCCGTTCATTCATTGTGAATGTGCATTCATCTCTTTTTTATTCTCAGGTGTTGCTCTTGCTTGTCACCGCGTGCTCATAACGAACAACCTCTGATAAATGCACGCTTTGACTCCCACGCGTGTTTTGCGCTGCAGCCACAATGGGCCACGTCTGCAGATATGAGGGCCGACTTAAGCTGCGCAGCGTGTGTCATACGTGTCAGATGGGATATTACAACGAAGGAACAAGAAGCTTTTCCTGCTGATCTCAAGAGCAACTTCTCATTCTCATCTTTTCCCTCTTGCATTGTTGTTTTTCTCTTAATTTATCTTTGATCATTTATCTTCGTGTATATTTGGTCTTATAAGGTACTATTATAAGATCAAGATTAAACATAAGCAATGTTTGTTTAATGTTGTAGCCACAATTCATGTACATCATCTATATTGACTACAAGTCCAAAAGGAACCACGTTATGTTTTGTTGTGGAGGTTAATTAGTAGCTTTAATAAGTCCTTTATGGTTGTGTCACGGAAATCGGACTAATGGGAGATGTGAGGCCAGCTGGGCTGCACAGGAGCATGCTGGGAGGGATTTCAGCACGAAGCTTGGACCACACTGAGAGCGACTCACATCATCTTCTGTTTTCATTATGTGCGTGGGGTTAGATGTTACAGAGGATGTACAGCGCGTGGGAGTGTGTCACCGGCATATAAAGGACACGGATGCGCTGGAATATGAACAGACAAAACAATCTATATCGTCTGTTCAGAGGCTTTGAATGTTTTAGAATTACAGAGATCTAAAATATAATCTGTGTGAATATGCTTTTTTTGGAGTTAATAGCAGTCTGGGCTCTATTTTGTCTGGTGCCTTTCAGTGACATCTCCTGAGCCCTAGATTACAGCAACAGATCAACATTCGCTTTAAAACCAGACACGTGAAAAACTAATGTGTTTCATATCGAGCTCTGCTCCAGTTTGTGTTTCCTGTTGTAGCGTTGTAGCAAATATTAACATGTTACCGTAACCTAATAATGGGAGATGCGTCCGTGTGGTGAACTGTGACTCATACAGGCCTGAAGCCGGGCACCTTGTGAGTCAACGGAGGGAAACTAATAAGATGCACGTACGGTCATTTCAGATGTGAGAGTGTGAGTGCGTGTTCCTTTTTTGCGATCTTACCTTCTTTGTCTTGTCCATTGCCTTCAGTATGGACATATTCAGATCCTCCAGAGCGGCGAGAACGTTCTCGTACTCCCCGAGGTGTTGGGAGAAATACTCTTAATAGAGAAAGAAGGAAAGTGTTTGTGGGTTAAACAGCTCAGAAACGGGCTGCAGCCGTCCTGCAGAAGCAGCGTTGCCCGGACACCTCAGTCACACAGCCTGCGGGGGTTTGGTCGCAGAGCATGCGACTACATCCAACACGGTTGGGAAAATGTCAAATAGAATTTCAGTCTGTGCCGCTGCCGACAGCAGGAGGTAAGAACACAGTGGAACAGCGTGGCCTGTTCTACTTAGACTCAGTGCTGCTGGTCGACTGGAGCGAACTTACCACAGAGCTCCTCAGTGTCCAGGTTGCTGGGAGACAAAGAGAGAGAGAGACAGGGACTTTAAATACAGGTCCTCAGAGCTGACAACTGCCTTAAAAGATATGGCTTAAGTCAAGTTAAGTTAAAAATGAGACTTTGGCAGCCTGAAGGATCCTGAAGCTAGAGAGGATTAATACCAGTGATGTTCACGGTGACAGACTCACTTTCTTCCTCTGTAAAAACATTTCCTGTCTGGACCGTGATTTGATGGGTGGAATATCATGAATAGCTGAATAATTTAGTTGCTTTTCTGCGCAGAGGTGTGTAGAGACAATATGTTCTGACAGAGTGCGTCTCAGTCTCCCTGTGATAAATGCCAAATACAGAGGCCTGAGTGCGCATGTGTGGACCTGGGGAGCAGAGACAGCCGCTGGCCATGAAGCGACGGGGGGAAAGCAGTGGAAAAAAGGCGACGTCCTCGGCCGGGTGACGGATGCTAAAGTAACCCTGGTTTATCTCCGTCACGGGGGCTAAAAGCTCCGCAGCAATCAATTGCTCCAAGCAAGAGAAAACACTTAGGGGCACAGACGCGAGCCGAGGTAAACCAGGGGTTAGTAACCGGATAAAAGCTCCCACCTTCGTACCTTGAAGCTCAGCTGATTTGACATTTGAACTTAGATTAAGAGACAGTGGCCCTAAATGCAGCTGTGCTTCACAGACCGTTGATAAACAGGCTGGATGAAAACAGAATCTACAGATATTTATGTCTATTTGTGCCTCCAAATTCAATTCTTTTCAATCCGACAGTACGTGAATGTGTTTAGCGGTGAAGTGCTTTCTGCGCTCGACTCCCACCGAACCTGAGCCGTGAAGACGCCCTTAGCGCCGCTCCTACATCTGGGTGATTCATTCTTTAATCAATGCGGGATTCAATTTCAGACTTCCAAATTGCTTCCTAACAACTCTGCCTCCCTCTGGGTTGATTCGGCAGCAGGAAGCACGGCTCCGTTTTAGTTTAACCTGGAGTGTTTCTCCCCAGAAGCAAAAGAAGGATGATGAAATCAGATGCACAGGTAAGTCAGACTCAGGTGCTGATAATATACATATACTATATTGGTAATGTATGATATATTAGTTCTGAGGATGTGTTTTTTTCATGTTCACGCCCTTTTAGCTTTGACTTTGTGTTACAGTATGTGACAAACAACATGGTTCATGCTTCAGTGTGCTTTACCAAAGCAGCTGTAACTAACACCACATCGTGTTTGCTCAGTCAGCAGTAGCGTCATGTTTTACTGGCTGACCACAGAACAAAGCTCTACGCTTGGATCAACCTGCAAGTGCAAGAGCTTGATGCTGATTGTGTTATTCTGTCATTTGCATCCCCCTGTGGAGCGTTTGGAGAAGATGAGTAACGTCATTTGAACACGGGCAGCATATGCTAGCGTTATTTTGCTAATTCGGCCCTTTAAGCATCCATCAGCTACAGCGCTCATACCGAGGGGGGTGGAGCCGATCCTACACAGACTGGTTGAACATGGGAACGCACACTGGTTTTGGACACAGAGAATCCTCGTGGGCCCAGCGTGAAGCGACAGCGCTACGCTCTGCATGAGCACATGCTGCTGGAACAACGTCTCATATAATTTATAAAGCCTAGATGTTATATAAAGACGTTACGTTCACTGAATTAAACAGAACTGTGGTTCTTTCAACACGTGTAGATCATATCATCTGCTCCAGAACTTAGGAACTAATGTTCTAATGTTCAGTACCGCTGGGTGTTTGATATGACATATACAATACTGCAATGATAATAATATAGGAATGAATAATATGAATAATAAAAATAAAAAGTAAAATAAAAATATCTGAATAATATTTGAATTGTAGTCAGTGTGAACTAGTTCTTATAAATATTTTATTATATGATTCAATTTATAGGGCGGCCCGTTGTGCAGTGGGTAGCACTGATGCCTCACAGAGAAGAGGTTCGATTCCCAGAGCGGGTGCCTTTCTGAGTGGAATTTGCATGATCTGTGTTTGCGTGGGTTCTCCACGGGTTCCCTGGCTTCCTCCCACAGTCCATTGGTGTGTGTGTGTGTAAAGGGTTGTCTGTCTGTGTGTGTTGCCCTGTGATGGACTGGCGACCTGTGCAGGGTGTGTGCAGCTGGGACAGGCTCCAGCACCACCCGCGACCCCGCATGGGACTAAGCCGTGGAAAATGGATGGATTCAATTTATTTAGGATATTTCTTATTAGATTCTTGTAACTGTTCCAATACAGATGCATGATGGTTCCTTATTAAATTTCTTGAATAAGTGAGTGCAGCTTAGATTGAAAACTTTTTTAATAGCAAACTGTGAAATGGAAAATGAGGTGAGATCACAATTCAAATTAATAATCGAGTGTGTCACATAAGACTATGTTACGATGATGTCATCCCAGTAAATGATTGATTGTTGACTGTGTGTTGATTCTAGTGTGTGGGAACCACAGCTTTTCAAATTATCGACAACTTAGCTCAGCAAAATAGTAAAAACCTAAATCTTCAATTGAATATGAGGTTGTTTATAGCAGCTCCAGTCATTATCTGCCTCAGAGGAAGAAACTACAACCCACTTACTCTGTGTTGTGAGTATCGATGGTGTGGAAGAGCTCCTTCAGCTCCTCGGCTGTCAGGACTCCATCAGAGAAGTAAGATTTGAATTCATCAAAGGACAGCTTCCCATCGTCTGAGGACACAACACACATGCAGCTGAGAACACCTTACTCATCGCAGAGGATATAAAAATACAGATGTTTAGTCATTATGTTCAAACATAAATGTCAAAATATCCAGCAGATGCAACATTTTATAAAGTAAATTGCCATAAGACCACGCCGGCTTGCCCTATTTTGAGGCACGACAATTATAAAAACATGCAGAATTTCAACACGAGGATTCAGAAAGTGAGTGAAAATATCCAACTTTCTGTGTGACACACGTTTGATCCTTAAACTGTCAGCGCTGACCCGCTCTGGAGGTGACGCTCGCTAAGATTGTCGTGTTGCCAAAGATTTTTCTGAAGGATGTCAAGAAGACACGCACGTAAACACATGTACACACGCGGTGAGTCACAGTCGCGGAGCTCAAAAATAGTCCTGCAGCAGATTTGACATGTGAGCGCTCGCTGAAGTTTGGGCAACACTAAGACAAACATGAGGGATGACTTCTGAACATGCTGCATGACAAGACCTCAAATTATTTCAAGCGTGGGCAGGACATTTAATGAATAGTGAAGCCTGTCGTGTGTGTCTCGAAAATGAGGGAAAGCGAAAATCAATTTTTGACAAGATTATGATTTTTAAAAATGTTGTTACAGTTACTTTGATGTTGACTGAAGCAATTTGAGCAAATCAGACGAACTTGACTAAATAAATCTGACTCAGTAAATGTCTGTATTTAATTCATGCAGCTAATGGAGGTGAAGCACCAGCTAAATTCCCCTGAAGCTCTATAAACATCTACATCATGAATGGAGCACTGAAAGTGTTGAAATGCACAAATTTGCAATGTTTTCCTTCATTGACGTTCAAATACTGTCGCTCACCAGGCATGGTCAGTTTCCTGTTTCCATGGAAACTGAAAGACTATCAGCAGAGAGTCATGATCTGAATTTCATTGAGAAAGTAAATCTGTTTTTTTTTTTTACACACGGGAATGGAAAGAGTTGAGGTGATGCCAGAGGCGCGCGGGGACGTGTGCGAATGTGAGAGAGGGAGCCGGACGATGAGATATTTACCGTTCTTATCGGCTCGCCGCAGAATCTGCAACAGAAGCACAGGGTGGAAGAAAACATGTCAAAACAGGTCTCACACCATCAAAGTCAAAATAAGTGCGTGTGTGTGGGACGATTGATCACTCTCAAAAGCAATGTGTCAATAAATTATTGATAGGGATGTCCCAGAGCCCAGAGGAGATGAAAGGCGGAGTGGCAACGACCACATCAGCCTTAAATGGCTCAAACCTCCAACTTAAAAATAGCATTGCCCACTTTTTCCTCTCTTCATGTTTGTATTTGTGAAGAAGACTTTGATCTGTTTTTGAGTCTATTTATAAATCATCCTGTAGACTTAATCTGAGAGTTCAGTTCTCTCTAAATGGAAACCTGAAGTGGGAAGTCTTTCTTTTTCGTCATTGACATATTCTGTCTATGTATATTCAATCCATTCATTTAATTTAACATAACTTTATTGATCATTACAAGAGCAGGTGCCTAAAAGATGAACAAAGAGGAACGGAAAAATTGGTTCGTGTGTGAATTTAAAACAGTGGTCACGTCCTCTAAGAAATATACAGACAAAAGCATCTGCAGCCCCGCTGTTATCAGCGCTCCACGTTTCCATTTGAAATTCTGTGCTGATTGAATCTGATGATTCGAAGCGGCTCACTCTCTAATGAGCGCTGCGGCGACCTTTACCGGGGTTTTTTACCCACCCATCCGCTATCCTGACTTGTCCTCGACCCCCTGCACAGGTCACCAGTCCATCACAGGACCAAGGCATAGTGACAGACAATGATTCACACTCATATTCACACCTACATGAAATGTAGGGTCCGCAATCAACTCATGCAGACGTGTGAAGGAGATCGACTGGTGGATTTAAACTGTTTCAACTAATCTAAAATCGAATTGTTTGTTACTTGGAATGAGCAAAATTATTAATTATCCTTATTTTCTTTTAAATCTAATGTTAAAGTGGATTTTTTAGTGCTATCAAACCAATTAAAGTTATTGAATCAAGACAAAATAGGTGTCTCATCCAGAGTCAACACACAACAGAGGCAGCCGTCTGTTGACCAGCCTCAGACGTCAAGCTGCTGTTTCAGTCCCTGTCCGTGAGCTCCAGGAGACAGAGTGGACGCTCAGCATCACTGAGACTCTCCAGGTTTGTGGTGAAGACATCACAAGTGAATGAGACAGTGGAGAAACGAGGGGAATGTAATGAAGTGGTGGATACTGAGGCAGATTAAACAGACAGGACAGATGACTGTCAGCTGTGCTGATATACACTGTGTAAGATTTCAATCAAACATCAAATACCTGAAATGCTTTATAAATGAAACACCTTCCCTTCAGTACAATGGAAGGAGTCATTAATCCAGATGGTCCAAGACCTCTCACATATAACTACTGAAATACATGAAAAAAATATCTTTTTTGTTTGATTTCACTGGAATAAATGCAATAAGGGGACATTAATCCCTTACTTTTACTTAGAATACTTGACTTATACACTGTTCATAATTACACCTTAGTGTGATCGTAACGGAGAGTAAATACATTCCTCAAGTAGGGATTAAAAGTACTCACATCAATAAAAATCGACATTCCCTTTTTGAGCTCCAGCTGAGAGCAGGGCTCCTCGGACACAGACTGGACCTCCTCTGAACAATCCATGGCGTAAAACGTGTCTCGGGTTGTAAACTGAAGAGGTATGTGCCCGCTCGAACCTTTTATCCGCACACGACCACTGGTCAGACGGAGATGCTGTTAAGTCAGATAGAATCAAACAGAACATTCCGGAGTCAGTTTTCAAAATAAAGCCCCCCAACAACAACAACAACAACAACAACAGTAATAATAGCAATAACAATGATACATTCGAACGTAAATGTAAATCATATTCTTGCTTCAAGATAATTCACGGCGTCTAACTATGATACATGACAAAACATATGTGCTATTATTTTGACAAAACTTCCGGTTGTGTACTGTCCTTTTGGTTCTAACTTAACGCCACTGTGCTCGCTTCACCAGCTGAGTCCAAACCCGCTGCTGCGGCTCTACTGTGGTGCACGAGCTACTAAAAACTCACTCTTATATTTACGACGTAACATACATCACGTAAGAAGCACTAAGAAATGACTACATAGCCACACAAGCCAGCTAGACGTAAATCAAAATCAAAACAAAATCTGTAAATCAGGTTTATGTACATTTAATACTACTGTTTTGTTAAGATCCAAAATGTATGATAGAATTTTCTCCCACCACAGTATACAAACTATTCACTTTGTTAGGTACACTCATCCAAAACATTAGAAGAGATAATTGAGAAATTATAATAATATTAAAGTTAATGGCAGATTTACTTTATTGGATTAAATAAGACTGTTGAGGCGTACCTATTTAAATGGCCAGCGAGTGTATATTGCACATACATACAGTAAATTGTATTGTCAAACTCACTAAATAACTTGGCTTTAAAACTGTGAAACTGTTCCACCTAGTGGACAAATCGTGCAGACTTCTCAAATATTGCATACTGTACAATCAATATGCTGAGTGTAAAGTGAAAAGCCACGAGAAAGCCTCATGGCAGTGGGCACTAACTTTTTAGGGACAACCACCTAAAGGCGTTTTTTACCCACAGCTGCCTGCGCCAGGTGGTGAGCAGTGACAGCTGCATGAATGCACATATCGTCTGCTTCACTCCACTCATTATGAATTTATGGTAAGCTTGCCAAGCAGAGAGTGAGGCTTCAGGCTACTTTATTATATGCTTCCAACAAACGTTAGAAGAAAGATATTATAAGTCCTGTTTCATAATTTTCAAGATTAAATGACTTACATTTCTGAGGTTTTGAAATTTAAAAATTACTTTATTGCAGCTGCTGCCCACATACTGTACTGCTGCCCAGTGTGGGTTCGATGGCATGGCCAGTGGTATGAAAACCAGATTTGGGCCTAGCAATGATGGCACTGTTTGTGTGATGACAAACTACATGTGACTTAAATGCAATTTGGTTTATGTGGGTCACATTTGTTCGTTTTTACCTTTCTAATATGCCACACACCTAACTCTTTCAGGGTGCATTCAAACTGCATTTAAACAAACACATCTACATGTGCTGACAGGCAACCTCTTCTCAGAATGAATGAATGTTTAAATGGCCTTATTGAGTTACAGCACTTGTGTGCTGAGCTATTAAATATCTCAAGACTGCAGTGTGAAATTTACTATCTCATTATTTATTGTATTTTTACCTTTCTTTTTGTGATTTTTTTTAACTTATTAACGGTATGAATCAGTTAGGCATCACCTCAGGGGGAATAGTCAAATGCAGAATGCAATCTTCCTGCTGTGGGACTAATAAAAGTTTCTAAACTCTTTACGGTATAAAGGTTTCTAAACTCTTTATAGTATTCTTTTTCAAAAACTGGGCCAGACAAACTAGTTTGGTCTGATACATTTATTTTACATATACATGTTCATCTATCAACAAGTTTGAAAAATTGTGCATTTTCATTTCTTTTTCTGAATTGAAAGAATAAAAAACGTTTTTTGCTTAATCTGTCACTGTTAACATCAGAATAACATTAGAATTCTTTTAGAATATTTAATTATCACTCGCATTACATTTCAAAGAAATACATATTCAAGTTGTGTGGAAGCTACATGTTTTCCCCATGCCTTTTTCTCAGGTTATTTGCTACTGGATACTGTTCCATTGTTAAGCAGGCATATATTATTACTTTAAATCCCTAATTTTAATTATTCAAAGAAAATTGTATACTTTGAACCTGAAACAACTTATATATTATTCATAGTTACCGTAGTCATGCTGCTTATGTGGCAACTCTGACTACAGAAACCGTCCTGCGATAGCTGATCCAAAATCAACATACCTTTCAGTAGATCTCGCGATGATCCCGGGAAGCCCGGTGATTGGATGACAGCGCGAAACCCAGGTCACGTGTGCTGAGGTCACTTGGCATTCTGGGACACAAACAGTGCCCTGTATGAATAGCTTCACCAGCGACAACAGCAGCAGTGGAGGGAAGGCGACAGGAGGTGCTTCAAGCAGCGGACGGACGGAAGACTTTTCCCCACGACTTCTGCGGTTCGTTTGTGGCGGCGTTGTCATTGAGGATCGGCGCTGAAGACCAACTGCGACGTTTTAGCTTCTGTAATGTACTGGTGTACTTTATCCACACAGTGAGCCAGTTAGCTATCGACGGAGAGTAAGTTAGCAGCGCCGTGATTTACGCTGGCGTGTTAACGTTAGCTTGATGTGGACGCTGATGGAGTCACACCAGTTTACACTTCGACTCCATGAATCTCGGTCCAAAGGAGCGGCGCGTTGTTTAGCCACTGCCCACGGAGCTCGTATTTTCTCTGTCCTGACAGTCGACTCCATCCGTTGACTCTGCATTCGTCTGAGCTGGGGGGGGGTGACAACTCTGAATATGGCGAGAGTTTCAGACGCGGTCTTCAAACCTGGCACTTTTAAGTCACTGGACTGGAACGTTGCCCAGCTCGTGTACCCAAGATAAATACTGTCAAATTGGAGGCTTCATGTAATGGCCAAGGACAGGGACGGACTTTGCCTCTACAGCTCCATGAACATTTGCTTTCACCACTGCAAAGGAATGGACTGCCACTGCTGAAGCCATCTTCTTAAAACTTTATTTAAAAAAAAAGTTTGATAGGAGTTTAACATTTTGTTTTGATATACTAGATATGGACTTTCTCTCGATGTAAAGAATATCCTTCAGCTTTTTACATCCCGGCTCTCTCCAGCTTGGACAACCAGCCTGGAGTCCTGCTACTGGTCCCCCCGATCCAAAGACTAACATGTCTGTGTCAGGGGTCACGACCGTGCAGCTTCTCACCAAGCTTGTCAAGCACGCGGTGGGCAAGGCTCAGATTCAGTTGAACCGCTGGCTGCAAAGGGCTGCCACCGAGGAGTGTGACAAAATCGACATCTTAATATGCAACGCCTTTGATGAGCGAGGGGCCGGCTTAGGGAAGCCCGATGGAGACCCCGAGGTCGCCACCGATACAGGGGCGATGACCTTCACCACCAGCGGGGACTTCAGACACCCGTGCTGCATCACCACCTTCTGCTTCAAGAGCGCCTTGCTGGCCTGCATCCTGACTGCTGTGTGTTTCTCTTCAGTTGCCCTGGTGCGCCAATACCTTAAGGACCTCTTGCTCTGGATGGAGAGTTTGGACAGCCTTGTTGGAGCCTTGCTGTTTATAGTTGGTTTGATTATAGTGTCATTTCCATGTGGATGGGGGTACATTGTTCTAAATGTGGCAGCTGGCTACCTCTATGGCTTTGTGCTGGGTATGGGACTTGTGATGGTGGGAGTCTTAATAGGGACCTTTGTGGCACACCTAGTGTGCAAACGATTATTGACTGACTGGGTGCTGAGCAAGGTTGGAAACAGCGAACAGCTCAGTGCTGTCATACGAGTAGTCGAGGGAGGAAGTGGACTCAAAGTTGTTGCCTTAGCAAGACTAACACCCATTCCTTTTGGACTTCAAAATGCAGTTTTTTCGGTGAGTATGAGAACACTGACCAGCTTTTCCTAATTGCTCAAGAATGACAATGCATGTAATATCCACTGTAAACCTATATTCATTTATATCATGAAAGGATAAAGCAGTTGATCAGCCAGAAGTGGCACTCACCTACAGTACCTACTGTTGGATCATGGCTCAAAGATCATTTGCCACCACTAGAATCAAACCTGCATTGATGTAAATTCTGTATTCTTCACCTGTAAGAAATCAGAGCTTGTCAGAAGCTTGTCTTAAAGGACAGGGAGCAGTGTGTGTCGACGTTTCCCTTGTGATGAATGTGGTGTAGGACATTTCACTATGTAAGATAGAGTGTGATACTAAAAATGAAAATACTAGGCCAGTCCCCAGAGAAAAGAAACTCATTCCTGTGGTAGATATTGGAGTCGCCGCTGTGAAATGGATTCTTTTGTGGCTGTAGGACATCGGTCATCTTATTTGAACTATCCTTCGCACTTTAATGTCACAATTTGAGATTTCACATCATATTAAGTATTTATATTCAGTTAATCATGCTGTGGCTGTGTTACCGTGATGAGGACTAACTCATTCTCTTCAGTTAGGTAAATCTGAAGTCATTGGTGAAGGTAACCTACACCATGTCATCGCCTTTGTCAAGCTAATTACTGTAAGGATATTGCTTTCATCTGTGCTCCTTAGCTTAACACTAGGCCCTTGACCTTCATACATAGTATGAATAATTTATATTCAATGATTACCCTTCTCACAACTCATTGATACCTCAAAAATAGACAAAGTGGTGTGTTACTGCAATGTAGAAAACCAGCTGGAAGGTCATGGATCATGTAGAGTGTTACAGCAGTTCTAAATGAAACATTAATGAAGGAAACTGACCCCAGGGTGAACTTGATGCTGTGAAGGCACTCACGCTTATCTCTCTAAAGTATAGTCATCACTAGTGTCTCCAATTGCACCAGTATATTTAATATCGCTGCCGCGGGAAAAGATCTCTGACTCACCAGTATCACATTTTCAGATTGATGCCTCTCAAAACGGTCCTTACCCTTAGCTTTAAACCATGTATGCACCATGTATATCGGAAACAGTATGTGGCGAGGAGGGACTCAAAATAATGTTGAAGGCAGCAACATCCCGAAGTGGGTGTAAAGTGGCGAACTAGGAATCCCGCAGGAAAAAGGACAGAGGGTGACGCTGAGTGTGTTTTACAAGTGCAGTAATTGCACACTGTAAAACTGTTTGTTTTCCCGAGAAACTGATTCATGAAGACAGTCTCAGTTGACAGTTCTTCAGCTGATTTGGGGTGCAACATTCCATTCCGTTGTGCTGGTTAGAGTGTTGGATTCTCAGATGTTTAGGATGTCACAGAATCTACAGTAGATTATGTGAAGATGCTCCGTGCACCAATCGCAGTCTACTAATAATTACTGTATGCCATTTGTCTTTTATCTTATTATATTTGCATAAATGTGCAGGCAGGACAGATAGTGAGTGTTTGTGCTGCACTTTACTGGAGTGAACATTGACTGGTATTTGAGAAGCATCTCAAATTCAGATGCCAGAGCTGTGACATTAGAGGTGAACAATAAGCTGACAGAGGCAGAGATTTAGGCATGGTCCAAAAAAATGGTGTGAATGTATATAATATTACAGTAATGTTACAAGGTGAAAATAGAGCCTCTGGTATTAGCTTACATCTTTACAGCTTTTGTTTGCCACTGGTTCAAACTTCAGGCTCAGTGGTTGTGAGATAGCTTCGTGGCCAAAGGTTGACTTGTGTCATTCCGCTATCAAAGTGATTTAATGGGTAAAAGGTGAAACTAAGCGTGGGTGAGCGTTCTGGGGTCCAGTCACATAAATGATGGGTTAAGTTGTCTTCTCTGCCCTTGACAAGCACTGTGTGTTGGTAGGACTTCATCCCACTGCGCCCTGTTCCTTTTGCTGAAATTGACGGTGCAATATTATAGCTGGTAACAGAAACCAACCCAGAAGTTGCAGCGGTTAGCAAAACAATAGGACTCAGGAAATAGCTCAGGAATCCTTTGAGGATGAAGTGGACACATTCATGGCCCCATGTGTATTTCATAACAGCGTGCTAACCTTTAGCATTCGCTGGCCCGGCTCCATCTGTCTGCTGACATAATGAGCTGAAGAGGCTATTGTAAAATTTATTGTGCAATTCATGGGCCCATAACTATTAGCCGGCCTGTTTGGACAGCGTTTGGATACGCCTTGTGCTCCAGCCTTCATGAGCAAAAGCTCATTGATGTCCAGATTCAAAGGGAGCATCACAGCAGACCTAAGTTTGCTACGAGTCTACTTTCTCATTTTGTTTACGAGCACAAACTGAATCACGCATTGCTGGTGTCCTAAATAAAGTGTTGCACAGGATGTTTTTTTAAGCTTTCAGAGACGTCTGGGGGAGAAGAGACTTCAGAAGACCTGGAAATATATGTGCTATCAAAGTGACATACGCACATTGTTTTCCTCCCTCACAGACCCACATGCTGTCCCAGAGACGAGCGCTTTGCCTGTGTTGACACACACTTTGGACACATCACTTCTAATCTTTCAAGGAGAACAGCCTGTTACGTTGTTGTACTGTGGATAAAAATGCAGCGGCACAACATTGGGCCTGTGATAACATCGCCGCGCTACGAAGCGTCACTCGGGCTCTTATCGGCGCCGCGCGATAACACGTGACAGTCCATCACTGCGAGGAGACACTGCGGCGGAATCCAGCGCGAAGCCCCGTTTCAGTCCTGATAACATTTTGGCACAGGTGGCGTCTTGTAGCAACAAGCCACAGCACCCGACGCGCCGCCTCAGACCGCGGAGCGCGCGAGGTGCCAAGGTCACGTTGCCACATCCTGCACAGGCGCGCATCAACTTATTACATCAGTTAATGAAGGTATCAGGAGTGGCAGCAGTGGAGGCTGGTTTATATTTAGGTGGTTGCACACAGATATGGAGGAAGACATTAAGAGATGTGTGATTTCATTTTGTGCTTCAAGGTAGTTGATGACATTTTGCCACATCCTCATTTGTCAAAAAGAAATTGGGAACTGGGCATCGAACCCTTGCTTTGAATATTGTTATTGTATTGTATTATTATTAAGCACTGTTTTTGTTTTCAGATCACTGATGTGTCCTTGCCAAACTACCTGGTGGCCTCCTCTGTGGGTCTGTTGCCAACCCAGCTCCTCAACTCCTACCTGGGCACCACCCTCCGCACCATGGAGGACGTCATCGCCGAGCAGAGCGTCAGCGGCTACTTCGTCTTCAGCCTCCAGGTGAGCGGGGAACTGTTTTACCACACATGAGAACACCTGGAGTCGTTACTGGCGCAGGCAGCGTCAGGTGTCGTGGGATGTTTTTGTGCGCTGTTCAGAGGCAGTCGGGTGTAGATAATTTTCCTGTGTTGGTTCACCGGGGTATTGCAGTAGCAACAGGAAAAACACGCTTTCCGTTGACACAGTGAGGCAACCTTTACCTCACGAGCACAAGACAATGAAGCCTGTTTGGGTTCTGGGAAGTGGCATCAGTGCAGATTTCCAATACGCTTTGTGATCACTGACATGTTGTGAGTGATGTATAGATGTCATCTTATCGTCTTACCTCTTCTTTTCTAAAATTGGGAGGCGGTGATGTGTCAAGCTTGAGATCCTTTTGATAATGTGGGGACCACACCTTTAAGCTGAACCGAGCTTTGTTGTTTGGTTTTTAGCCTTTTTCTCATTCTTTTGTTCTCATGATGTCTTTAGCCTGTGTTCATTTTAAACCTTGTACAGAAATGCAAAATATGCAGCTCACCCAAATGACATTCAAGGCACAGTTCTGCTTCCGTACCAGTGTGTGAAGCATGTGGTTAAAAAGATTTACTCATGTTTACATTAAATGCATTTGCTTTATCTTTATTTTATATGAGATGCCATACAACAAGTGGAAAAACAGCTGTTACCAGTTGAAAACAAAGCAGACCACAGGTGGTATGTAAGTCAAGCTGAAATATGACACAGCATCAAACCACTGAAAGTCAAAATAAGTTGTTTCCATAGCGGTGCTTGCCATGAATCATGAAAACCACAAAGACCTCTGGGCTCTGCTACTCTGCAGACCAAAAGCTGTGACAGTTTATTTTTCAAAAGCTTTGAGAGACAGAAAGGGATCCGTTTTATATAGCTGCTGCCCACACATGTAAGCAATCAGATTCTTAAACAGCATCTCTGTGACTATTCCTTTATTTCATGGCAGCTGTACTCACTCTGGTGTATTTTTACACTAGCATCTAAATGCTGAAATGTTTATCAAAGCAGTCACCTCTCTGCATAATTAACCAGTGATCATCAGAACAGCCTTCTCCTCTGCCCTGTACAGATCATCATCAGCATTGGCCTGATGTTCTACGTGGTGCACCGGGCCCAGGTGGAGTTCAACGCAGCCATCGCCGCCTGCCAGATGGAGCTGAAGTCGTCGCATATGAACGGGGCCTCCAACAACCACAGCAGCTTCAGCTACTGCAGCAAGAGGGCGGCAGCTGGCAGCGGGAACTGCATTAACGTGGTCTGACCTGAATTGCAAGGCTACTGCATCGCTTAAGGGAACCCACAGTTGCAGCGGCGTCCGGTGGTGGCATGCGAACACTCGTGTTGGGGAAAACCCCTGAACCTGTTGTGTTTAAGAGTGCGACCATGCACCTCTGAAGAAACTGGGCTAATGAAAATAGTTTTGAGGTACATCATCTCCGGTCTTATTTTTGTTATTGTATTAGTTGATTATGATATTTAGAGGGTGACGGAGTGAGTGAGCTGTTTAAAAATGGCTTGGCATTAACTGCCCTCTAACACTATGAATGTGCAATCTGGAGCTTTCTAGAGAACCAAGGAATTTCCTTTTCAGTGTAAAAACAATGCCGACCTATGCACCTTTTATTTCATACATGTTCAATTTCTGTAGATTTTAGGATCCAGTGCTAATTTACTCTACGGACAATAAGGGCATTATTAATGTTGAACAGATCCTGCTTTTTAGTCGAGTGTCTTATTTTAGATGAAGCAGGGAGAGGCTCTCCGTGAGCAACGCAGGCTTCTCTGACTTTGTGGTTTTTGCTGGCGTACGTCCGCATCAGCTGAATCGGCCTCGTTTGCTCAAAGATTATTTCAGTGCTTCTGCAGTTTTGACGAGAGCAGCTGGAGTGAAACTCAGGAACGTGTCTGCCAGGAAAGTTGAAGTGCAGCATCATCAGCTCCATGATAGCACAGGAAGATTCCCACGCAGAGCCGAGATGGAGATGTCGAGCTGCTGTGTAGACGTTGGCTTTCACGCTAGCGCTAAGTTTGCTTCTGCCTGGCTGTGAGACTGTCCATGCGGGTTATTACAAACTTCCTGTTTATGATGGTAGTTTTGATAATTTTGTGCAATAGACAGATGATCAAGTGTCATGAATGTCGTGTCAGTGCTGAAACCAAACTAATCAGAAATGCGCATAGAACACAACCTTTTTTTTTTTTTTTTTTTTACAGATTTAGGCCATATTGGGGAAAAATGAAGAAAATTAACTTTTGTAGAAATACTAAATAATGTTGGGTTGTTCTATTTTCTTTCATAAACACAATGTGGTGGGAGTATTTAAGGTACTATACCTAATTCCAGATCACGTATTAAGGTTAGAATGTAATTTTCACATCAGGTTTATTTAGATTCTTAAGAAAATTCTTAGTTTAGTTCATTCTGTCATTTTTTTTTACCTCTAATGTGGCCCAAATATAAAGAGATGACAAAGTGGCTGTTATTTTGTATGTGCCATAACACGATGAAGCTTAACAGGCGCCATGACACTCGCCCAGCCTGCATGTGACTTAAAATACTAATTTATTTTTCTGCGTTAACGTTCTTGGTAATGATATTAATTTGCTTGTTTTGTATTTTTAGCTCTTTATCCTGTAGGGTCATTTGCACAGGACGCTACAGCAGAGCATTATTTTAATACGCATAAGTTTAACTAGGAAGAGGCTTGTTTGGTCCAAGATAGAAACTGATGTGTCCCAGAAGCTGACAATCAAACACAACATGGACACAAGTGATGAATGTGATACTACTTTTTATTTTTACATGAATTATTGTGATGCTGCTCCTCGGACGACGTCGGATTGAGGAATAATAAGGGCTCCTATTTGAAAAATCCATCTTTATGTCCCTGTGTGTGTTCGCAAAAGCCTGTTTTTTTATCACTGGCACGGTTTCATTTTGTACTTAACTTTGTAACATGTTTGCCCTAACACATTCCATGCTGTCAGTCCTATAAAAGCTGTAGAATCTCAATTAAGTCCTGTCTGAACTTAGCAATAATATTAGAAAGTCAAAAGCAAAAAAGCTAAAAAAAATAAAAAAAAGATAGACCTTGATAGTCTGTTAATAATAATACTGATGTTAAAGACCTGTTTGTAATGGGAAATCTTTGAGTTGTTGGTTGTTCCATGTTTCACTGTAAAGCTGAGTATCAACATTCCCAGGTTTGTGTTGCAGTGTTCAACCTGCCTTTTACCTCCTCCTGCCTCCTTCTGCCTCTGACAGACATTTCTGCGTTGCCTAAGTCATGAAAGGTCGATCGTGCTCAGCTTTGGCAGCACCTTCTTTGGAGAGTCTCTAAACCCTGGACCTCCTGTCACGTGGAAATCTGGGGAAGCAAGTAAGCGTTTTTCTAGTGTCATTCTTAAATCCAAAGTTTACATTGGGAGAGAGGCATCAAATCCAGATTTTACTTAGTCTTTGGTGAGCTTATGTTACAATACTCCAGGTTTCCACATGACAGCTGTGCCCCTACTCTCTAAACAAAGTGTGACCTGTGTAGCTGTTCCGCTCAGAAATGGGAAAGCAATGGAGTAACGCCATGTTTAATGCAAAAATTCAGTACATGAAACTTGATCAGACACTTCATAATATTTTATCCTGTTGCCTGGGATTTTAAAAGGGAGTTTGTGGGGGGAGAGATTTATAGTAAAGGGTTTGATTCTTCCAAGGTGGGCTCTATTTAACTTAGATATATAGTTATGCAATGACAGATTCCTGAGGGAAGTATATTTCATAGGCACCCACACAAGACCTGAACCTGGGATGCAGCTGCACTGAACTGTTCTAGTACGATATCAGTATCTTCAATGAAGTAAAAGGTCGCGTTTGGTGCTATGAAATCAAATACTTCCCCATCTGTATCAAGTGCATTACACATATACTGTATTTTTAATACAGAGATTTTTGCAGTGTATAAATATGGATATTTATCGCTGTATGATGCTTGTTCAGTGTTATTTATGAAAGAGAATAAAAACATGTCAGACTTTGTTACAAAGTGGTCATGTTCATGTGAATGAGGAAAATGTTAATATAAATGATTGAGACATGCAAATAATTCTTAAAACAAACAGCAGACTCATTCATGCTGTGAATCAGCTTTTTATTTTACAAACAGTTGTATAATGTTACAAACCCGTAGTCTGTTCCTCTTTTAGTTTAATGATTTACAGCTCACAGTATCGCATGTACTCCAGAGTGACTCTGTCCTCTTTGGCCTCTAAACTTTCTGTCAGACCTACAGCCCAAAGTTACTGATATCAGTGTGAGACAGAAATACGGTGCCAAACATTTCATAAAATCCATCTTCCACACATAAAATAACCAGCCAGAATCCTCGCATGAGTCACTCAGCATCACCTGGTCTCCTCCTCAGCGTTTTCCAGAGTGATGGAAGACAAAATGTCCCCACTCAGAAGGTTTCCCCTTATCTTGCAAACCTCTAAATAAATGTCGGTCTTGAAATATGCAGCAGAGGCAGCGGCTCTGTGCGTTCAGAGATAATACTGGCTTCTGGGGCAGTTTGTCATAGCGATTTTGAAGTGAAGTGCTGATGGATGTGGCAGTGGTGAGAGAGCATGGAGCACCACTTACACTCGTCCTTGTCTGTGGCCAGGGATGAGGGTTGGGATGGATTGTCCTGCTCGTGAACCGCGCTGTCCCCATTTAACCAGTCGCTGGCTGGAAGACGCGCCCGCAGCCGTCCGCTCAAACCAACACATAAAACTAAAACAAATGAAAACTCAAAATCCATCTGCTACCGGGATTTCAGATTTCTCCGCTGATCTCTCCCAGGCTCAAATCAGATCTGTGTCGGATCGTCATCATCCAGCACAGCCTCAAAGGCCCAAAGCCTCACACCACAGCCTCACCGCCAGCGCTCGCATGCGTCCACACGAACCCAGGAACATTCACTGTGACGGGCCTCAAATAGAAGCGCCAGTTCTCACTGAGGGCTACGCTTTTGGAGGGAAGCTCCAAAAATACATCTGTGAGGCTGGTGGTGCTTGAAAACGCATCAGAGAGTGGAATTATGAAAGGGGGGGGGGGGGCTGAAGGAAATCAGCTTGGAATGTGTCCATGCGGCCGTCCAGGGGGAAACTTATGATGCAGATGTTTTCGGAATTGTGGAGGAGGGAAACGCTGATGGTCCTCTGGCAGAGGGATCCTGCCGGGCAGCGCGCTCGGATCACATGATCACTTTCTTGGCGCAGCCAGCTGTTGCCTCCATCTGTACCATCCACGACCTGCTGCAGTTCTCGTCCTCCGTGTGCCAGCGCAGGAGCCAACGCTGCGTCTGTGGAGGAGCTGATTCCTGCAAAACCATGCAGCAACATAAAACAAACACGCTTAACTTTAACAAATGATAGTGGATGGATCTGTTTGACATCTATTGCATATTTAAAAAACAATTATGCAAATTACAGATCTGTACAACATATATTAGACCTTTTTTTAGAATTAAATGCAAATCAGATGCAAATATCTACAATGGACGGAACATTAAAAACAGCTTGAGCTAACTGATTATTTAAGAATCAATGTTAATATAATTAATGGTTTATGCTTTAAGCTAAAACCCATTACATGCTGTTGTCACTTTCTACAGGAACAACATTCTTTCCAGTCTGTGTTCTGTTGACACGGTTCTTCTTCAGGAACAGATTCCACTGCTGTATGTGTACAAAACACTAAGTGATCGTTATCCATTTCGAAACACTTTTCCTGTCTAACGAGCTTATTTAAACCTGGTGTGTAGGAAAATATTAGTGTCGGCAGCTTTTGCAAACTTGACTTGCACATTGCATGAAATTAACCATACACAAACATCCTTAAAGGTGTGTTTCTGTTTATATAGTATGATATTACCTAGCAAAGATGTATGCATTAATTTCATTTACAATTTAAATATATAATAAAGAAATTGATGCGTATTTTTGAGGTTTAAATACATGTCAATATGTCCTTGAAGAAGCAGATCAAGGAGGTGGGGGTGGCAGCGAACAAAGGCAGGAGACCTCTGATGACGTGTGCTCCTTGGGAAGAGCCACATCTGTGTCCTCTCCTAAGGTCGGCTCCTCTCCGCTCTGTGTTTACTGAGCAAACATGGAAACACACTCAGATTTGAAGGTGGTGCTGCAGAGAGAGGTGACAGAGACATCTTGACAGGGTGTTGGCAGTGACTGTGATGAGGACTTACATCTGCTTTGGGGTACGGTTAACTGATCAAAACATAAAATAAGTGTTAACATGCAAAATCATACACACATTAGAATTGTACACATTTAATTTAAATCTATATTATGTAGCAGTACAGCGATGTGTTTCACTAGATCTATTGGAGAAGGTTGGACTTCACCACTGTGATTACACCTGCACCAGTCAAGTATTATTGACTTGGCCGTATCCTTCTTGAACCATTACAATTCAACTCTCTACTGCTCTCTAGTGGTGAAACGTGAGAACTACACCCACAATGTGGCGTTTCTATCCTGCTGCTGGCAAGGAGCACTGGAACGGTCCATCCCTCATTTAGAGTCAAGATGTATTAGACAACGGAAAGACTGGAAAAACTAGAAAATAAATTTTACAGCAATGCAAACTTTATTAATCTAACATTTATCAGAGTTTTTCTACATTTAAGAGACAACAAAAAAAATGAAACGAGATAATGTTATAAAATTTACAAGCAGTGGGCTGTGAGTTCAGTGATCTGAATAAGTTGTTTGTTTCTATCCAGCAGTGAAGCTACAGTAGATTCCCCAGTGATCACTAGTGTAGCGGCCACAGTCAAGTTTCTCTAGCCCCACCAGGGCCATGTGGTCAGGCACTAGATGCGGGACTCCATCTTTCGTTGGCGGGCGGATGTAAATTCGGTCAAAGCGGCACCGACTGACGTATTTAGCAGCTTTGTTGTTATTAGCTTTGGTGTCCCATGTGTAGCGGCAGTGCTCCTGTTTTCCCAGTTTTTCCCAGAGGTCATAGACACCGGAGGGTAGACCCACCTTGGCCACCTGATGTGGAGACATGTCAAACATTAGTGATACAGTTTGACTGTCCTGCATCAACTGACCTAATACCTGAAAGAGCAGTGACCAACCTCAGGGTCCCTCAGGTTTGTGTCTCCTCCAAACAGGACAGTGACAGTGTCCGGTGCCTCTCTCATCCTCTGCATCACCACTCGCAGCTGCTTCATCCGCTCCTCAGCGTGGCCCTTACAGCTCTCAAAGTGGGATGTCATCAGACACAGCTTCTGGCCTTTGAACTCCACCTGATGTTCAAGGCAAGAGTCAGATATAATATATATAATCTCAAATAAGAAGCTATTTGAGATGAGGCAGATATTTGTCCCAGCGTTTATGCACAAACCTGAGCTACAAGCAGGTTTCTCATCATCTGAGTGGTCGGGAAAGTGACTATTTCGCTCCCTGCCAGTTGGACTCGTGACCTCTTCAGCATTATCCCAGTGAAGTAACCTTCTTCACCACCTGCTCAGCATAAGAGAACAAAATTGTTTATAAATTTTAGTTAGCAGCTTAGTAAATATTGAGATTGAGATGCTGAGATGGTGTTGAAGGGTTTAAATTGAAATGCTGACAGATTTAATGTATAACATACAAAACAAAAGTTGCTGATAGCTTAACTGATTTTTTATTGATTTTGTACTAAAACAAAGATGGGATATTAGAGTCTATGTCCAAACTTGAGTTACAAGCAGATTTCACATTATTTACTATTTTTATCTTTAAACTACAAAGGTTTAAACCGTTTATATACTGTGTGTTCTGCTGCACTTAGTTAGATTCTGTCCTTGCTATATGACACGGTCCAGTCTGCTCTGATATACAACAGTACAGTGCATTATAACAGAAAGGTAGAGATCCAGTGGAACACCTGCATCATAAAAAGATACTGCACCTTCAATAAACAGGTAGCTGACAGCTCGTTTCTTTAAGTACTGGACGTAGGGTGGAATGAGCTCTTGTAGAAAAACCACATCAGGAGTGTATCTGTGTGAGGAGATTCGTGTTTTAATGCAATCTGCCCTCCACTGTGAACCTACAAGTAAACTATTAAGTGTAACACAGGCTTACAGGACTAAATAGGAGCACAGGCCTCTGGCTCGCTCAGCAAGGTTGTCAGTATCAAGTCCATCTACATTCCAGGAGATCAGAGAGAGTTTGCTGTTGTCTTCTTCTTCTGATGGCTTGCGTGCGGATGCTGGAATGTCTTCGGTCAAATCTATGCTAGAAAGGATTAAATTATGACAGACGAAAAGGGGGTCATGTGTGAAATGCATGGTGCAGTAACATATAACAGGTGCACACTTACCAGTCTGCTGGAGGTTCTCCCTCAACTCTCGACTTCTTGCTTTTGGAGCTGGTCTCGCTCTTTGGAGAATCTTCTACTTCAAACACTTTCTCCATGTCTGCCTCAAAAAACGAGTTCAAGGCCCGCTGACGATTCAAGCAAACGAAGCAAACCTATGTTAGAGCTTTTGCCTTTGAGAATTTTGCTTTTTCTATGGCCACTAGAAACCACGAGACACAGAGTCAGCCTCTTCCCCCAGCGTGTGTCTGAACTGAACTCTCCAATCACAAAACAATAAGTCAGTGCAATAACCACAGAGTGATGACTGTGCAACAACTGTGACTGTGAAACGGAGTAGATCATTAAAAATACATAGGTTAATAATTCTTCCTAGAGAGTACGAAAATGCGGAGTAGGACCGAATCAAATTCCTGGTTTGTCTTGTACAAACTTGGCCGATAAAGCTGATTCTCATTCTCATGGCGTAATTGGTGAAACATGACACAGCAGTCTGACTTGGCCATGAACGCATTCAGTCTCTGATTATAACACTGAAGTAGCTGTGCAATGCTATATGAACGGGTTTCGGCTGAAGTAGCTTATCTAGCTTCAGATCACCTCCATCTCCCAGTCATTTTCCACCAGATAGCGCTGCGCCACGGTGCTGTCAGTTCCCGCTATAGATGCAAACTCGTCGCAAAGTCGAGTTCTACTTTGTCCTACGGTAGAAACTGACGGCTGGTCCGCGTCGGGTGTTGCAGCCATGGTTTCTGGCACTAATGCGACTTACAGAAGTAAACAAACAGGCACTGGTATTATTCAACGAGTTATTTTCTCTGCGAGTTATCTCCGGTGCGTCAATGAAAAGTTACCGAGTACGTTTGCAAATGGAACAAATGCAATCGTTAGAAAATGTGTTTTGCATCTCTGTTTTACACATATTGCAAACACGACGGTGCAATTTTCTTCCTAAAGTACAATTGTGGTTGAAATACAAGTTAGCTGATAGTAAGGATTATATATTCACCATTAGAAGCATATGTCAGGTTCGTCTTGGCTCCCAGTTTCACCCGGACGATTTAACAAACGAAAGCGTTTCCGGTACGAAGTAAACAAAAGTTTGACATTGGACGTAAAATGGTTTCCCTGCCTTTAAATTCACTAAAACAAATAATGAGAGCCATGGTGGATAACAAAGGCTTCGATAGAGTTTTGCAAAAGGTAATGTGACCAAATAAACAACAATAACAATTCAGCAACGAGGTTTATCTTCAGGATCATGAGCGCGCTCCGTGTCTCATCCTGCGCTACCAGTTGTGCAGCCTGTCGCTCATCACTACTTGTGTGTTTTCCGCAGGTGGACGTTTTATCTGCTGCCCCGGGTAAAGTGGTGTGTGAGATGCGGGTGGAAGAGGAGCACACCAACCGGGGAGGGACGCTGCACGGCGGGCTGACAGCGACCCTGGTCGATGTCATTTCCACAATGGCCATCATGAACACTGAGAGGGGAGCACCGGGGGTCAGTGTGGACATGAACATAACGTGAGTTCCTCGAGTCTAAATCATCGAGACACCTATAGAATGATTATCAATGTGAACCGATCTGTGATTATTCTGCAGATTTGTCCGTGCTTATTTAGGGGCATTGAAATGATTTTGTATTTGGGCTGGTGTGGGTGAGACCATGTTTAAAGCTGTCATGAAAGCCGTTAAAACTGAATGAAACATTAAGGCCTGAAAAGGTAATTCTCCCTGATGCATGACCACCACCTGCCTGAATACTTACAACAAATTTATCTCCAAAATAGTTGTCTGCTTTCTCTCTCACTGGAGGTGAGGATTACCTTATGAACTACAAACGACTGAAAACATTCATCTTTTCACAGATACATGAATGCTGCCAAAATAGGAGATGATGTACTAATTTCTGCTCAGGTTCTGAAGCAAGGACGTACCCTGGCATTCGCCACCGTAGACCTCACCAGCAAGACAACAGGGAAACTAATTGCACAGGGAAGACACACCAAACACCTTGGCAGCAGCTAATTTGTCTCAAGGTTGTCTGTTTTTGCATTATCGTGTAAGCGTATGTCCGATCAAAGGGGCTTAGGGGACAAGCAAAATGTGAATATACCTCTGCCTACACAATTTGCTAAAGTGTTGTTTTTGAGTAATCATTTTGTGGAAGCCATTACTGTACATTGTGTATTGATGCATGCACATTCAATAAAAGAAATGGACAAGAGTCATGTTTGCAGAATTTGTACTGTATTGGGATATGCAGAGCAGAATTGATCTGAGAATCATTAACAGAAAGAAAACCTAGAAGTTACACACCCTACACCCTTTCAACTGAACACACTGAATCAATGAGCTAAATTATATGTACTTTATATCCTTTGACAAGCTTGCAAAACCCAATTTCAAAGAGCATGGTAGCAAAGCTTTGTTTTAGTAGGTCAAATTAAACAAAAATCAGTTGAGCTATCAGCAACTTTTGTTAGGTCTGTTACACATTAAATCTGTCACCATTTCAATTTAAACCCACAGCCAAAAAATAAAAGGATTTCATTAGCTTAAATGAACATTGCATGAACAGCTTGAACGGTGACAATGGCCTTCAACAAAATTTCTCAACTTTGAATACAAAGCCTTTCACGTCTCTTGAACATGAAGCAAAGGCCTGCCTAGCATGTCTGAGGAAAGCAAATGACACCAAAACATCTTTTAAAAGTTCAGCAAAAAAACTAAGGCGGTTCATAAGAAGCAATACCTACACCATATGATTTGACAAATATTGTTCATCTTGTTACCTTTGCTTACACAGGTGTTTTACCACCTATTCACACCTGTCCTTGGTCAAAAGATTGTGTAAAGTTGTTCTAAAACCCCCTTCAGATTACAACCAGGCTTTAATAATCCCTTTTTTGACAAGGATATAATACACGTCCATCTGAGAATCACTGTGAAGACCTGTGTATTGTTTGTTCCTGTTTTGATGCAACATAAAGAGTTCCTTCAATGACCGGTGCTGTTGACAGTGCAGCTCCAAGAGAACAACCAACCACTCAAAATCAATGTTCGTGCAGGTTCAAATAAACAAAAAAACGGATGAGTGAGTAGGAATGAATAAAGAGGGAGAAAGGAAAAACAGGAACCAATCCAAAAATGGCAAAGAGAAGAGGTGGGGACACTGGGAAGATGAGGGGGAAAAAAACAAGGATGGGAACTGAATCAGCTTCAGGTTGGGAGGAGGAGAACAAGTAGGTAACGAAAAAAGGACAGATCCAAGCACAAGTTCAAATCTTTTAAAAGGAACCAGGTGGAGATGAGTACATCAATTTGCTTCTGAAGGCTTAGGCAGGATGGTGGGGTAGGGCTTTCCCTATGTGGTTGGGTGACTGAGGAGACCCTAATCAGGCATGTATGGGCGGAGGTGATCCTCAATGTCTCCCACACCCCAGCAGGTCAGCTGGTCCTGGGGTAAGTACAGGCAGAGGCTGCACAACTTGAAAACTGTGGCCTTGGTTTTAGGAGTCTGCAGAAGATTTTTAGAAATCATTAGTTATGTGACTCGAGCGGTTTTCTTCCTGTTCAAATCAGTAACTTTGTTTTCATAACTGACCTGTAAGTGCTGTCTATCCATAAAGAGAAATACAGACTGAGTTGGGTTGTTCATGACCATTCCAGCCTTGTCTTTACGACCCAAAGCATGCAAGAACTGCTTCTCGTAGTCTCCATGATGAAACTCAAACTTGGCCTGTAGATGAGAGAACCAACATTTAGGCCAAGATACAATTTATGTTACATTTAGGCATGACGATAACTAGATAAATGTAAACTATAACTGTGAGCGTAAAAATATGCAAAGCAATCCTTCTATTAGTCATTCCTGCTACATTTTTTAAATGCCTGAGGAACAACACAAGTGCCAAATTCTGACCTGAACAGGCCTAAAGGGTTCATCATCTGCCCCCTTCCATCTGGAGAACAAAAGACAGACGATCTTCTCGATATCGTTGCGTGGCCAAAGAATGAAGTCCATCTCCTGTGTGCAGCCTATCACATCCTATAAAATAGGATAACTGATTAATACATCAATATTATCTTTAAACTGCCCTTATTTAGATGATCCGGTCTTACCCTTCGCATTGACTGGTATCGGGGGGCGTGTAGTTGCACAATGTCTTTCTGCAGGAGTTCTATTGAACTCTCAAGAGAGTAGCTGGAATCCTGCACACCTCGGAGGATGTTTTCTTCATAGTTGTTGGTCATCACTGGCACCACTTCAGCTACCTCAAAAAGTGCTGACTTCTTCGTCTGTAATGAAGAAAAACAGAGGCAACACAATTTCTATTATTTAATTATTGTCGTAATATAGGACATGAAATGAGTAAACATGACTGCTACATGCAATATTCTTAATGTACAAGTATTATTGTAAACAAACCTTTTCTTTGAAAACGAAGGCTATATAAATCTTGAAGTCAAACTGATCAGCCAAAGATTCCCTCTTCTTCCGAAGTTGAGCTCGAAGTCGATTTCTTGTTTGATTTCTTCGTGAAGTTGGGTCCCCCATGGTTAGATTTTGATGGTATTGTCTTCTCTTGAGCAGAATATTTTGGCTACACTCTCTACTTTTGTATTCATACACTGGCTAGAGGATGGCGCTAGTTACCCGATGCAGAATAAACACATCAACTGACTCTAGGCTAGATCTGTGAAATACCCAATAACTACCGACTGACAGGTTCAACAAATCAGAAGTAAAACTAAGTCATTTTTATTTCTCTGTGAAAGTGCAGTCTTGAGGAGGGGAATGACCAACAAATAAGACTACATCTCCTGTTCAGAAATCCATGGTTTAAGACATAACTTAAATAATAAATTGGCCTTTTTTTCAAACTGCCATCAACAATGCATTACAATGGAGATTTAAATAAAAGAGCAACTCAAAATGACCTTTCTTCTGTGAATGTTAGTGAAATCAACAGAAGCAGCTGCGACTATAAAAACCCATAGCGTTAATGTGTATTTGCTATTAAATTTGAAGACTACAGACTAACGAGCAGACAGATAATCTATTAGTTGGGTCATTTCAGAGTCCCTCATCCATGGCTGTCGTTCTGAGTGCGTTTCTCTGTAGAGACTGCGTTATGTGCGTGTTACTGACAGGTCGGGGGGACAGACGAACATGGCAGGTAAATATAGATGCCAGGAGATGTTGGCACCGGGTAACATAGACGTCTACTGCAGAGGTAACTTGACATTTCCTTAACTTTTACTGCCATTCACGGCCCGCGGTGCTGCCACTGCTGATAGTCATGGTGTGGGTGTATTTTTAGCACACTAGCTAAGGTGAGCTAGCAAGCTAAACTAGGCTTTCACTTCCGACACTAACTAGTAGTGAACCAGCGATAAAGCTACATCTTATCTTCCGAGTGACTGGCTTAACTGAGGCCTTATGCGGCTGACTAGCTAGCGTGCAGTCATCTTTTCACGAGTTTACATATTCTCGCTTGGACCTGCGGGGTTGACTGACTAACTGGATTTGCTTAGGCTCAGCATTTTAGCTAGGTATTATTGGCTTCTGTGTTTTTCTCCGCAAAACCATCGACAAAAAAGAACCAGGGAATCAGTGGCCCGACCAACGATACACGTTGAATGGCGGAATAAGCGTTAGCTTTAGAAAATCTCCCCACGTCTGGAGTTTCGAGATGTTTTCTGCGCTTGTTTTCTTTCTCTTCTTTTCTTCAGTCGTCACAATCTCAGACTCGCCCTGCAGCATGCCATGTCAAGATAAATCGACAATCCAGCTGAAATCCTCCGTTCTTTCAGTCGACACGTGCTGTGTTCTGTCTCCCGGTGGGCCCATATTTAACGGCGTGTCGTCCAACGTTTTTCCGTCTGGTTTCTTTGTGCGTGTTTTTGGGTCGCTAATAATGGCACACGCAGGCTCGTCGATCCACAGCCTCCCCCAAAATGGCTGCTCAGTCAGCTACAAAGCTGTGGCGTCATTCGTGATGCGCGTTGACATGTGACCGCGCGCTGAACATGAAAAAAAAAATACTTCTCGCGAGCGGCGTCGTCACCACGTGACCGAGGGGGCGTATTTAAGCTGCTGGCGCGAGACACAGAAAGAAAAAGCCATTTGAACAGCGAGTGTTTTTAACAGTCGAGGTGAGTCTTTTACCTTCTCTAAACGCTTCTATTAGTCGTTTGAGTTCAGTTCTTTTTAAGTTTATGTTTTTCTTTAATACAAGCTCATTCCCACAGTTTGCTTACCTTTACGTTAGTCAGTTAAAGCGGTTAGCCTTTTTCACCTGAAGTTGAACTGCGAAGGAGCTAGCAGAAGTATCAAGCATGGTTTTAGGCCGGATGATAAGACTACGTTCAATTCAATGCGAACCGAAACAGTCGGTGACGCGTTTAGAGCCTTGTTGACCGGTCCTATTTATTGTTTTCGAACACCCTGCTATTCTCTCTTGACTGGCATTTAAACGCTCCATCAGGTCCCCTGGAACAAAATGAGTGCCAGTGCAAAGCTGAAGCAGACCCGCCAGATGTCTAATGAGAATATTAAGGTGAGTTTTGTAACATTTGAATCAGTATATTATATTTGATAGTTTATAATGATATTAGCCAAGCTATACTTTTTTTTTCTCTAATGCAAATGTGTAAAGGCCACATCACACTCCTCCAGTTTGTTGACTGTCACAGTAGTGACTGGCTGTTGGGACTGGAGATAAACCCCCATTGTTATTGGACAGACTAGGCTTAACTAAATTAAACTCAAGTCTGAGTGAAATAACAGCTGATTGTTCTCATGTTTAGAATAAAACCGTTTCTTAATGGCCGTGTGAACTGGCTTGCAACATTCTCCCCCACAGCTGACCAGTAATGACAGACACTGAGCACCCGAGTGTTCATCTTAGCCAAACATAAACTGAATTTGTTGGCTGCGCTGTAATGACCCATGAAGACAAACTTTCCCACGGCTGTTAGGAACTTGGGCCCTGCCCCTTTCTTACACCTGTGAGCCTGTTGCAAGTGGAAGTGTTGTTAAGCCGCTTCACTTATGTCCCGTACCATGGTGACAGTGTAACTAATATAAAGCGTGAGAGATGAGACTAAGCCCTGGTGAATAGAGGCCCTGAAAATGAGAACACCGTCATGATGATTTCTGACGTGACTCGGTATTGAGTTTCTAAATACACTCCTGGGAAAGTGTAGAGATGGTGTCTTCTGTTTTGTATTATCATCTGACTAATGTGGCTCTTGACTTTTATTCTAGAGTTTTTTTACATCATCTCAAAAGCCAATGGGGCCCCCCAGGCAAACCCTACAGGTCCTCAATGTCTCATCTGTCAATAAAAATCTTGGGCGGTCATCTCAGGTATGCAATAATGCTTGAATTGGTCTATTTGCACATTTTATTTGGGGTGTAAATTATATAGGCTATGAATTTAAGTGACTTTTCACTCTTCAGGAAGGGAAGGTCATTCCTAAGCGAAAACAGTGGCAGCTGAGTGCAGAACAAACTAGAGGTCCAAAGAGGGTTAAAGTTGAAGTAAAATCCACACAAACTGAAGACACTCCTTGTATGACTGATGGCATGTCCATTGAAGCTTATGAACTTATGGTTAGAGGTAGGCCGCATCAGTGTACTACTTATTGCAATGTCTGTATTGATGAGAGTCTGTCTTGAGCTTGAACTTAATTTTGTTGTAGAAACTCCACCATCCTCCTACTGGAAAGAGGTTGCTGAGGAGCGACGAAAGGCCTTGTACAATGTTTTACAGGAGAACGAGAAGGTAAGTTAATCACTGAGAGATGGCTAATATTTAGCTTTCAGTTAACTGTTCCCACGCTCTCTCTGACTAAGGCAACCTTGGTTGGCATTAGTCCAGCTGGCACTGAATTTGACTTTTTTTTTTTTTTTTTTTTTTTTTAACCAGTTACACAAAGACATCGAGGCCAAAGATGATCAGATATCAAAGCTTAAGAGTGAGAACGAAGAGCTGCAAGAGCTGGCGCAACATGTACAATACATGGCAGATATGGTTGAGGTAGGCATTGTGCCTCTGGCATGTGACAGGTTCCAAATTTATGAAAATCTCAAGATATTTCAGTTTTACTGCATATGCTTGCCTATGTACTACACTGTGTAGTGAACTGAACCCTTGCCAACTGCTCTTATGTGAACTTGACATGTAAAATCTCTTGTTAGCGCCTAACTGGAAAAAGTCCAGACAATTTAGAAGAATTGAGGGACATTGCCCTTGATGTGGAGGAGGAGGATGATCAAGAGGACGACTGTCAGTTGTCTGGGCCAAATGAGGAAGATTCTGACGACTACCAGAGCGATCCAGAGGAAGAGACTTCAGACCACGAACAGTTGGGACCTTCTGGAGAGTCAGACTAAACTATAACTTGCATGTCCTGGGTTTGTATGCATTACTATACAGGTCAGCAGAACTTAAGCAGTAGTGTCATCCTTCAAGATTACTTGAAGTTTTTGTATTTAAACATTTTAAACCTTGAGTGAAGTGCAAGCAATTCTATTTTTATTTAATTTCAGATGTTCTGGAACAAGCCATTAAGTTTTATGGAAGGCAGTAATGTACTAGTGTGAATGTCAGTTGCCATAAAATGTAGGATGCTCATTTCACCTAGGACAATGAATCTTTGTGGCAGCAGCAGGTTTTGCATTTTTTTTTTTTCTCCATTTCTTTAAGGTAGTCGTAATTAAACCTCACGGCCTAATGGAGTACTTTATCTTCTGTCCTCATTGTCTGCGACCGCCTCATTTAGATGAGTTATTGTTTGCAGTCTTTGGTTAACTACCACAACAGGAACCTGCTAGCTGATGCTAAATTTTCCCGCTGTCAATTATTGTGATTATGTGCTACATTTGGCTTTAAAACTTTGCTCTGGAGTGTTTTTGGTTTACAGTGTAAACTTGTGCAATGTTCATTTTAAAATAAACACTTAAAAAAAATCTTGCATAAATTGTTTCTGAATAGTGTGTGTATATAGTGTCACCCTTTACAAGTAATGTTTACATTTCTCAATTGGTGCAGGAATTCTGACAGACTAAAATATACATTAATCCACACATATTATAATTATGCAAAAATAAACTTTATTGCAACTTTGAGCAGAGGAAAAGCTGCTAATCACAATGGAGAATAGTATGCAACTAAATGAAGCTATCGCCTACAGAGATAAAAGTTCATTCTCAGCAAGTATGACCAAGTTATTAAAACCAGTAAATGACCTTTTACTTGATGGTTAGGAACTGAAAAGTAGACAAACCAACTTAATACTGGTTAATCTCTTGTTTGTAAAAAGACACAAGCTGAATTTGTGAAGTATACTGTAACAAAATACTGTAATGTTTATTCTACTGAAGAAATAAAAGCAATTGATACTTGAAATGTGAACCAGGTTGGTTGCAAAAGGCTGAATGTGGGGGGAGGGGCTTAGCATCTTCAGGATTTAGTAAGCATCACACATTTATACATTATACAAAAGAAAAATAGGTTTCATAAAAATATTACTTGTTTCTCATCAGTATGGCTTCTGTACTGTGCATTTACAACCAAACGTTGCTGGATTCATGTATATTATGGGGTTTAATTGTTGTTTCATTTACGTTGTGCTTCTAAAAGTCTGGGTATTCTGGCCAAAATGCAAATGTATTAAAATACATTCTGCATTAGCATGAACCTTTATTGAAAGACCACTTTATAATGAACTTTCCTTTGGTTAGAGTAAATCTACAGAATAAAGTAATATTTCAGATACACAGGTTTGGAACTGTTTAGGGAAGAAAATCTATAATACTATAAGTAAATCTTAATCTTTTTCAAAATAATAATTATCTAATATAAATCTTCCAAAATAAACTCCAATTAAAATTAAGCATGAGATCATTTGCATGGTAATGACACGGAGGTCTAAAAACTATCATTCAAATACTAGACCTGCTGTGAATAGAACATAAATATACAATTCATTTACATAAAAATTCCATCTGCACTATTCCAGTAGAACTCAAAAAAATATTAGAATTACAAGAGAGTGAATAATAAATAAGTTGTGATCTGTGAGTTTTGTCATTGTGCTCTAGCACCAGACTCAGTAGTATAGTTAAAATGAGAAAAAGTTGGAATTAGAGGCTTGACTCAGGTCAATTTGTGAGGAAATAAAACAGACCCAAGATGTGCCGAAAAAAAACCCACCTAATTCAGCAGCCTCCTCTCATTAGTTTAATCTCACATCTCATCCTGCTATTCTTTCATACTGTGCAACTAGTCCACAGGCTACACCTATACTCTGCCTAAGGATCCTCCTTCCTGTGCATTTATTGAGAAAGTGCATGACCTCTTGACCCCGAGCTTAATTTATTGCCCTCACCTTGTAGTAAAAATACATTAACAAAGGAGCGTATTCGAGGAACCTGTCTGCTCAACCACAACAAGGCTCAAATGGTCAAAGCGGACATTATCAAATGTGTCAAGAGACGCGTATGTACAGAAAAATTGCACTTGTGCACAGATGAGTGAGTGACCCTTAGGGGCTAATTACTATCCTGCTTCTCTGCTGACAGATGAATGAGGTCCAGTCTGTTCAAGTCTGTAAACTGTGGCTAAACGACGGCCCTTTAATCGCTTTCCAATGGATGGTGTCATCCACAGCCTATTGATGGTCCTCCCTGCCTCAAAAGCCCAAACGTCTCAGTCATACAAGAAACCCTGAAACTTAATATGGAACGTACTAGAAAACTGAATTAGAAATACAACCACATAGATTACACCTACTGTGTAAAATATGCCTTATTTACATGCCGTACAACAGTGCAAACCAACTAAAACATGTAATAAACATTATACAAAGATCATAGTTAGTATATTGGCGTGACACAACTGACTATAATGCTCAAGATGATAATCAGTGAATAAGAAATACATGTGATATGTGCAGTGACTAAGCTTATTGACAGAAGTGTGTGTTAAGGGCATTCCTTGATTTCCAGTCTCAACTGTCTTTGGAGCAGCTTTCAGCGGCTTTGTGCCAAATTCATGCTGTCCATTTATACGGCGACATATCTGCCTGGCTCAGAAAGCAGGGGCTGAGGAGGAGCAGTGGTGGAGGAGCGAGGACTCAGACTTATGTTCGTGTGTGTGGATGAGAGGATTCGTTAGCTTGGAGTTATTTTAGTTTTTTCGAGGCAGCGTAGTGAGAGTACGTGTGGCGGCGCGGGGATGTTAACGTGTGTTCCAGGAAGCAGATCATTAAACTGATCAGTCATTAACAGCCCGGTGAGGTGAGCGGGGTGCGGTCGGGCCCGGGCGGAGGATGCGGTGGATGGAGTGGCACAGGGGCTCAGAAGGCAGTGGTGACGGCGTTTCCCCTCCGCGTGCCCAAACGGATCACTTCCCCCGACACCATGTCGAGCTGCTCGTACGCCAGCCGGCCCTCGTCACCTGCACACACACACACACACACACACACACACACACACACACACACACACACACACACACACAGGTGTTCCTCTACTCATGCTGTGGCGTGAGGACCAATTAAAGTTCCATTCCATAAACCGGTGACTCACCGAACGCGAGGAGAGTTTCGATGGCGACGTGGCGAAGCTCCTCGTCGGCTGAATCGCACAGCGCTACCACCGCCCTGATGCTCTCTACGGCCTGTCGATGGGCGGGAGGTGAGGCAGGGGTCAAACACATGCGTCACCAAGTCAAACACACCGACCTCCGCTGACATTAGGACTGACCCGCAGGCAGCTGAGGGCTGAGCAGGCGGCCCTCTGGCTCTGGACCCCGGCCTCCGACAGCGCCTGCGTGTAGCACTCCACCGCCTGCGGACACACGGGGACACTTAGACACTCCACCATCTGCCGGGAGCAGCGTGCTCCTCCTCTCTCTCGCTAGCGCCGCTCACCCTGGCCTTGAAGTTGCCGAGCGACGCCCCAGCGGACAGGTAGTCCGCCGCCGCCTTGTTGAGCTGGGGGTCTCCGACCGTGAGCAGGAAGGCCAGCGCCCTCAGCGTGCCGCTCCGGGGCCACAGGGACGACACCGGCACCTCCTCCAGCTCCGACAGGCACCGGGAGCGCTCTCCGTCATGAAGAGCCTCGGCAAATAGCCCTGCGTTCAAGAAGCCGCTGGTTACGCGCAGCTTGGGCGGAACCTGGGAGCATTTGGGGTCTCCTCTGCTCACCCTCCCTGGCCAAGTGCAGCAGATGCGTCTCCATGTCTTGAACCTCATGTTGTGATATGTAGCTGTGGAACTGGAACACGGTGAGGACGTCCCGGGACAGCGCGGGGGACGGCACCAGGTCGCCCCTGTCCACCATCTCACCCACCACGACCCCAATCACTGAGAGGGACAGGAGTTAGCATGCAGGGACGGTTGTTGCCACGGTGACATAACAGCGTATTCTGAGTAGCTGCAGCATCAACTGACCTGAGTCGGAGCCGTGCGGGTGTTTGTCCTGCAGCGCCGCCGCGTAGCGCTGGCTCATGTGGTTGAACACCCGGTCCAGAGTGGTGTGGAAAAGCCCCGCAGACCCGCTGCACTCCGACCACAGGCTCATCAACTCGGGGCGCTCCGCCAGGCCCGGGAGAACTGACACAACAGAACAGGAGGTCGGTGGCGCCGAGGCCGCGCGCGGCGGCTGAACACACAGATCCAGTGTCGACGGGCGCTCACCATCAGCGGCAGACGCTACTGCTCCCAGTCTGTCCACACTGATCTCTGCCAGTTCCTCCAATAGCTGAGTCTGTCCGGACAGTTTCAGGAGCAGACTGCGACGTTTCCACTGGCTCACCCCACTGCTTAACACCTATGGAGACGCCACACTGAGTTTCTATGCATCCAGTGAGGAACTCCTGGGCCGACAGAGCCTCACCTGTATGAGGTGGTTACAGTACTGCAGGTGGATGACGATGGCCACGTCCAAGTTCTCGTTGCCGGTGGTGAGAGGCAGCGGGCTTCCCGCCACGCTGTTTCCCACCCCCGTGTCTTCCGTCAGGGCCTCGCTCAGGTGTCCTCTGGCCTCTGGATGCTGGACCCTAACAGGCACATACCCGGAGTCACCACCGGGGGGCAGCAGCGCGCCAGCAGCGCTCCCTCTGCCCCTCGCTTACCCAATCCTTTCTCCGTCTGCGTCGAAAAGCGGAGACCTCTGCGGGGGAGCGCTCGGCACAGCGCTATCGTCTCCAGTGTCTTCGTCGTCGAAGTCAGACGTGTTGAGGAAGTCGAAGCTCTCCAGGGCACTTTCCACTGTCAGACTGAGGCTGGACGAGCGGCTCCTGTGTCCGGGGAGGCGACACTGCGAAGGGAGAACATGCGCATCACGTATTTCATGCACCCACACGCCTGATAAGTCCATGCGAGCGCTGCAGTCACCTTGAGTAGATCCTCCAGCCGCATCACCTCCTGCTCCAGGTCCTGCAGCTCTCGGCAGCGGTGCGTCAGGGCCTCCAGCTTCATCAACAGGCTGTGGATGGCCTCCTCCAGGCTGCTCTCCAGGAACGCCCGGCTGCCCTCCCCAGCCCAGCTGGGGCCCCCCCCGCCCTCCGCAGGGCTCCCGCCGGGCTGCTCCGCCTCCGAGGACGTCAGCCTCCTCACCAGCTGCCTGGTCAGGCTGCCGGCCTCCTCCGTGTCCAGTTCCACGGGTTTCAGTTCGTCGCTGTGATCTAGGAAAACGTCCTCCGGCGCCACCGTGGACAGGTGGCCGTCAGAGCACAAGGACGGCGCCGCCGAGCCGCAGTTGGAGCTGGAGTTGCGCTGGGACTCAGTGCGCTCCCACTCCGAGTCCTCCGCCGCCTCAGCGTCATCGCTGGCCAGGCTGCCGCTGGTGCCCCTGCTTCCTCCACTGCTTCCTCCACTGCTTCCTCCACTGCCCGTCTCCCCGTCCTCCTCGTACTCGTCCTCCTCCTCTTCCTCCACCAAATGCTCCTCTGGGATCGAGTCCTCTCTGGTCGGGAGGGTTTGCGTGGGCGGCGGCTCCGTTTCCGGGGGGGTGACGGTGATCTCGGGGTTGGACTGGCCGGGGGAGTGCGAGCTCGGGGCCGGACTGGGGCTCGGCGTGGAGCCGGAGGTGTCGGAGAAGGTGAAGGAGAGACGCTTGCACTCGGCCACACCGCAGCCGCCGTTCTCGAAGACGTCGTCCGGTAGCGTGGACTGAGGTGAGAGACAAAAACGGGAATTAAAAACATAACCTACACTGGCGAAAGAGGAAGATTGGGATGGAAAAAGAGACAGAAGCGCCGTTCAGGTTGGCTTCATCCGAACAGGTGATGGATAAAAACAGACAGCTTAAACCAAGTCATGCAAGCAAAACAGCTGCGTCCACAGCAGCAGGAGCAGGAGCGGCAGCAGCACACAGGAGCCGGGTCGGCAGCACACAGCCCACAGCGCACTCACATAGACCTCCAGGCTGGATTTGGGCCTGGGCCGGAGCGAGGCCAGGTCTCCGAACGAGCGGCTGCGCCTCAGCTTCTCCAGCAGCGTGTCTCGGAGCATGTGCAGGAAGGAGAGGCGCTGGCGCTCCACGCGGTGCTGCCGCTTCTCGGCACGGCCCACGCAGGCGCGAGGAGCCGGGCGTTTGAGCGAGCGGGGGTGGGGGGGGGGGGGGGGGGGGTTTAATGTGGAGGTCAAACACAGACAGCGGGGAGACGGGTGAGGGTTAGTTGGGGGCTGCGGGGGGGCACGGTGCTCACATTAACCAACAACCGGCATCTCGCGCGGAGCTGTGCGTGAGGCACAGCGCCGACGCCACAGCGCGAGCGCTTGTTTGGACTCACAAAGAAGGACGTGTCCTGGAAGGTGGGCGTCTCCGGCGTGCCCTGGCTGTACACCGACACCCGCCTCTGCAGAGCGGTGGCTTTGCTCACGTTGCCGGAGGACAGCGTCAGGTCCTCGACGTCGAACGGGCTGGAGGAGGAAGGTTAGTGCATGTTAGTGTTATGCTGTGGTGGGTGTTCTTCGGCGGCCTGTTACAGGGCTGTAGGTGGTTACTTACTACCACGTGACCTCCAGGTTGAGCTTTATGGTCCCCAGGTCGTTGACGTCCACAGCCACCACCTGAGGCATGGCAGTGAACAGCTCCTTGGTCTCGCAGATCACGCTGCCCACCAGTATGTGAGTGGCCAGACCCTTCAGCTCCGTCACCTGACGGGCCCAGAACCCAGAACCTTAGTTTTACACCAGTGCTGCATTGTCTTTCTATAACTTTCCTTTCCTCCGTACCTTCATGTTGATGAGGTCGCTGATGAGGGGCATGAAAACCATCTCTTCTCCGTCCCAACTCTGCCTGGAGTTCACTTCAATCCTCCCCTTCAGCTTCCACCGCTGACGGCCGTAGCGCATGAAGATCTGCATGAAGATAGGAAAGAGCGGGCGAAAGAAGGAAGCCGGGGAAAGGACAAACAGCAGCGTCATCTTTAATCACAGGATGGGACTTTTCTTATACTGCCATGACTGCACCTTCTGTTCTAACCGCGGTTCATAAGTTCATTTGAAAAGAAAAAAAACAAAAACAGCAGCTTGCCTCATACTGGTCTCCAGGACAGAGCCTTGCGAAACCCGCCAAACCTGTGGGCGAGAGGCAACACATTTAAGTAGTAGTAGAAGTAGTAACATGAACTTCCTCATGCATTTTACCACATGGAAGCTTTTTTCTGTATTGCGTCTCCTCTCACCTTTCATCTTGATGTGAAACTCCCCGAGCAGGTTCTCCAGCTCATTTTCAATTGTTCCCATATTCTAGAGAAGAGATGAACAGCCATCACATAAACAACCCGTGTGTTCCTTTCGGCTCCTTCTCCTCATCCGACCGGCAGATCTCCGTTGGGAGCGCTTTGCATGTACCTCAGTGTACTCCTTGTACCGCCGGTTGACCTCTGCGATGCTCTCCTTGGTGCCTTTAGTGGAGGGGGAGGAGGAGAAGGCCTGCTTCATGCGGCTGGCACCGTCCCTCAGGCGGCTCTGGATGCAGAAGGCCTCATAGAGCTCGTCCACCTGAAAGCACACACACACACACACACACACACACACGCACGGTTTGTCTTAGCATCTCAGGCGCCTGCGTCCTCCAAGCATGCAACCCCAGCGCAACAGTTCCAAGAGTGAAGAAACAACAACAGATGGCGTTTAGGGCTCATTAAGAGTTTTCAGCGGGAGCCCAAACTAACAACTGCATCACCATCCTGCTGCGTTACTGAGAGCTGGACCGAGTCATCAGGCTGTGGTGATGGTGTAAGTGGAGCCGCTCCTTTCACTGACTACACTGCCAATCCAGATGTGCGTGGGTTCAAAACCGGGTTATCATTCTGAACTGAACTCTTCAGCTTTAGTAATGCAATGTCATGTAATTGCTTTTTATCCAGTTCTCTATTAAACTGTCCACATCTGGTAAAGACACAGAAGCCTGAACGCTGCAGCGTCCTCCAAACTAATCACAACCTGCCACATGTGGAGGGTTTTATTGGCCCGTCCAACTTCTTTGTTTCCTAAATCCACATCTGTTTGGAGCGGCGGGGCAAAGCGAGGCACCTCTGGCGCACCTGATCAAAGCGAAGCAGTGCAGGCTCTGAAATATTGATGCCTCGTGCTCTTTATGGCACTCATTAGGGAGAAGCAGGAGAAAATGGGCCATTCCGGCTACTGCCGCCCTAGCAGCTTCTCCGAGTGCTCGCTTGTGTGTCTTTGTAGCTGAGACTGTGACTGTGCGTGTAGAAGTCACGCTTTTACTGTGGTCGGTGGGTTCGAGTGAACGCGGTTTGCAGCGGGGAGTTTTCTGTTGGGGAGGACGGACGCTGTTGGCACATACACACAGAAAAAGTAAAAAAGACGCCCACCCTAAAGCCAACAGCTCCATCTGAAACCAACAGGCCCCTTCAGCAGCCGCCACCCCCCGGACCCCGCCCCGTCTGTCTGTCTGTGGTATGTGGTGTATGTGGCAGCTGAGCCGAGCCGCTTTAAAAACACTCCGGAACCACATTTTTATTATTCTGAGCTCTGCTGGTTCACAGCCAACCATCAACATGTTTGTTTAAAACAAAACAAGGGAAAGAGGAGCAGTGACTAGATGTAAAAAAACCAAACATTCACTTGTTATTCATCCAAGTCGACTTGATTTAAAAAAGTGTTTTAAGAAGTCCTATGTTATTGTTGTAAAGTATTCGTGTATTTCAGTACAATGAGTTATTCATTTGGAGAAAATGTGTGTGGCTCCGTTGCAAAACTGGGCTTTGACAAACTGAGGCTGATGATCAGCCATTATTCTTCTCAGGCAACCAGTAATCATACCATTATCAGATAACGAAGCTAATATTTCTCCCCAATTAAAACAGCCTTTTGCTGCCTTCAAGGAAATGTCCTTGTGAAGGTCAGCCAGGCTCCAGACGACAGCCATCAGCACATTGTTTGCCTCCAGCATCTTTCTCACCAGGAGGAAGCGACATGAAAGGAAAAAAGTGTGTACAATCACGCATAAACCAACTAAAAGACATTCAAATGAACACAAAGCAAACCTAAATCAGTATATTAAGAATTATGGAAGGCTTTAAAGGATTGCGCTCGTATCTATGATACATCTGACTTAAAACAGAGGGATTTTGAATATAAGCAAAAATGGAAGAAATCCTCTTAAGATACGGCCATTATCCTGGATCTTAGCATATTAGCACACGCGCGCGCACACACACACACACACACACACACACACACACACACACACACACACACACACACACACACACACACTTTCTGCAAGAGAGTGATTATAAGCAGATTAAAACAGGCAGGGCACATCAAACACAAGCCCCTCTCTGGGGAACTGTGGCTGTGTGTGTGTGTGTGTGTGTGTGTGTGTGTGTGTGTGTGTGTGTGTGTGTGTGTGTGTTTGCGTCCTATGCAGTGGGGGAAAAACATTACAAATAATCACATATGAAGCACACTCATTTTGGATTGAATTTGGCACATGATTAACACACGCACACACACACAGAATCTCTCTGGGGGGATGAGGACGTGTCTGGCGGTTGCTCTTCTCACCTTCAATCTCTGTCAATCGTCTCCTTAATGATGCCTTGTTGATGCAGAGCCAAGCAAAGCCCGCCCCCCACCCCTCCACATCCACCCAAACACACCCTGTCCCATGCAGGACATCATAGGGGCCGCATTGTGCCACCTGCTTCCTCCATGAGTGCAAATTACAGCGCGGACATCTGCAGGCAGCCAGCAACACGACCGGGAACAAAAGAGCGAGCTGATACCAGTCACACACACACACGCACACACACACACAACCTGCTGATGAATGATTGTTAAGTCATCCCTCATAGCAGCTGCCCAGGACAAAGGGACAGGCCCGAGCACGACACAAACACCTCCATCTTTACTATAGCTGACAGCCAACATCCTCTCACAGCTGCTGACTGACAGACGCGGAGGATTTGTTTGCATTGTCCACCACTGATGTGCGCTAAAGTGCATGTGCTGCACAACCGTTTCCCAAAAAACAGCAGGTTTTTGACACGCTTTCGTACAGTTTGCATAATCTGCCTGCAGGACAGTGAAATATAACAATCTGATAAAATATTCATTGGCTGAACTGGCGTTTGTATACCGATCTGACGAGACTATAACTAATAAACACACTGAATATTAGTGAATATGAGATGAGGTTACAAGTAATACTGCAATGAAAACCTTAATAAAGCGACAACAAGCAGGAAGCACTGGTGTATATTTAGACAATGAAGACAGTGCTGTGCTTTGACTTTTGAGGCTCTTTTTACCTGCCTGGCATCAGACACTGCTTCAAGGTTTCAAATATTTACAAGTGCATTTAAATCTATTTTTGCTGCAAAGAAGAGCAGGGCTTCAGAAGAATGCGGAAGAATTCTGAAGAATATCAAGCACAAAGTGACGATCTCTCATATAAAACAAGCACCAAACCCGTGTTTAACCTCTCGGAGGCCGAGACGAGTCCTCTCGTCTCTCATGACTCCATCTTTAAGGGCCCCGTCAATCGCCTGTCACTGCAGCACGCTGCTTGACCTGACCTACTTTCGCCGTTGCCTTCGACCTGTCAAAAGCATCTGTGGGCCGCGCGCGCGCCCGGGGGCTGTGCTGTTCTTGTGCACGTGCGCCGTCGCCTCCGGACGTCAGAAAGCGAGACCCGTTGTTTTGTCGGGAGGCAAACAGACATGAAAAGGGTTAACGCCACCCGGTACATGGCTCCTCCGTGCTCCTCGGGACTCAGAGGCTCCCTCCTGGGGTAACCATGGTTACCTTTGGAGCAGCGCCGTTCTTTGGGCGTGTCTGCTCTGATTGCCTGCTGTCACGTCTGATTTGACGCGCAGCGAGGGAGGCCACAAAACGAGATGTGGGAGAAACATCTCCCCCTGCAACCGCGCGCGGGGAGGGGGGGGTTTAATGCACCCAACTGGCAACCCGGGAGGAGAAGAGGCAACTGAGCTTCTAAAGCCTCCATGATTAAAATGAAGCAGCACATAAACGGGCACGAAACACATTGTGTGGGCTTCTGTAGCCCCACATCCACTCACCTTGCTGATGTGAAACTCCAGACGTCTCATGTATCTCTCGATGGTTTTCATTTGCTATAAAGAGACAAACACGCGATTCAGTGCTGTTTATTATTATATTAAATGTGTCTCAATTCTGTGATGCCTGTGAAAGTGTTTTTTTTTTGCTTTATCATCCTCTCAGCTGTTTCTCTCATGTCCTCCCCCTGTCCCGTCACTGCCTTCTCCCCCTTTCATCCGTTTCTCCTGCTTCATAACACAATCCCTTCTCTCCTGTCCTCCCCCTCGCTTTGCTTCTGCCTTTAGCCGCTTTCCTTCCCTTCAACCATTTTCCCACATCAAAAATTCCCTCAAAACATCACAGTCGTAATGTTTGCTATAGAGGACCCTCCCCTCCATCAACTCACCTTGTCAAGATCGTACAGCACTCCCTGCAGAAAAGAAAACACACATTTAGTACAGAGGGACAGCACAGCTCAGACTGCTTAAGTGATGCAAAGCCAACCGCAGCTGACTGGCATCAGGAAATGATCCTATTAAACACATTTTTCACTGTGTCTGGCAGGAGAATTTGTTAAATATGATTAGTGGATATAAAAAGGTTTACTTGATCATACTACTTTACTGCACAGATGAGAAATAAAGAAGCTATAACATGACTAGGATTCATTTGCATTTCTAGCTTTTCTCCCTGTGTTGGCTGCAGACGTGAGTCCAACAGGATATCTGGCATGAAGCCCGCGTGCAGTAGTTTCTCACCAGTCGAGAGTTTCGCTTCATGTCCTTCATCAGAGACGTGAGTTTGTCCAGTTCTGTTTGATGGACTTCCAGATACTCGCTACGTGGCAACAGAGAAAAGCAGCACGTTTAAACTGTACTCTAAGAAGACAAGATGTTCATTAGTATAAATAATTATCCTGTTGATGGATCTGCTGATTCCTTGTCTTTTATCACAGCAGGATAAACACATGTAAACGTTTGTACTCTTCGCTAAACAAATGATGTAGAAAATGTCAAAAAGCTATAAACAGCCAGGTTAAAGAATCCATAATACAAATGTTTAGTCTGATTCCACTGAAGGGGTTCATGAATGACGAGCGCTTCACACAGCGTCTCGGCTGCTCACTCACTCCAGGCCTTGCTTGAGCGCCGTGTACACCTCCTCCAGACGTTTGGGTTGGGGCTCCCTGGAGCTGCTGCCTCCCTTGTGGCCCGACAGGTGAGGCTTCTTGGGTTTGGACTGAGGCTTCTTCTGCACCGCAGAGTTGCCCATGAAGGAGTTACACCTGCACGCACACACACACACACACACACACACACACACACACACACACACACACACACACACACACACACACACACACACACACACACACACACACACACACACAGTGTTATCTGATGTGCAATGGTATTAACAATGAATAAAATTAATCTAACAGAATAAATGTGATGACTCCTGTGATTCAAGCTGATCCCTAACACTATATTTCATTCCGATGCCCTCTGTCAAACATATGCTCACACAACCCCAGTGGAGAACCCCGTCATCAATCACACAGACGCGCTAAAATTTGCTTCCCGACCCCCACACTCTGCATTTGACCTGTGCTCGACTGCCGTTCACCTTCAGTGAGTGAAGCAATCACTGACACTGCTCCAGAGAAGCAGGAGCACGGCCGACAAACGGGACACAATACACACTGTTTTTATAAATTACAGTCTAAAAATAGAAGAAGAAAAATCAATGAATCATTAATTGTGTCACATTTCCTATTGAAACATTGAATCACTCATACAAATTAACTATTATATTCCATTTTAAGCCTTCATTTCCTGTTCAGCCAAAGAAAAGCCTGTTCTGCTCCAGCAGAGCCTTCTAGCGGCGTTCTCCAGGCTAATCATCCTCATCTTAGGTCGTGCTCGTCTCAGCCGCTCGCGCCCGTTGCAGGTTTTTGAAAGCATCACAGATTTAGCTGACAAATGACATTTCCACGGCCTTAACGAAACGATCCCCGTTGTCTCAGGGACGCGGCGACGAGCGATTTCCAGCTCGACAAGTCGGAACACGGCGCCGCGTGCCAGGGAGCGCGAGCGCAACATAAGCTCAGCTGCCACAAATGTAGGGCAACGCTGAATGAGAGCGCTGTGTAGCCTTGGGGTCACGCACGGCCTCGTGCAGCAGGGACACGCACGCGTATGCGCGACTAAGACAAGTCCACGCTGACCCTTAACTGGATTTGCACCCTTGCGTGCAAACTGCATCGCCTGCAGGATGCACGCAACACACACACACACACACACACACACACACACACACACACACACACACACACACACACACACACACACACACACACACACACACTCTGCAGCTCTCCACCGCGCTCATTATGAGAAAGGCAGCGAGTGGCGCATGTCGCCCACACACCCGGCTCATTCCAGCCAATTACGCTGCTCAGAGGAAAGAGGCCTTCAAATAGGTTCTCAAAGCAGGACCAGAGGTGCTGAAGAGCACCAGGCACCGAGTGGAACGGATACTTCTGGGTTGGGCTGCGAGGGCTTTGTCTTATGATCAGAGCAAGTATGCAGCGACTCCCTACAAGTCATGGATGATACATGGACATCGATACCAGAAGAATACAAACATGCGCTGTGAAAAATCAATCAGCTGAAATGCTTTGTGAATAAATTCCTTTCTGCTCTTGACTTTGATCAGAAATGATGAACTCACCGGGAGCGTCGCTCCTGCAGCGTGCTGAAGCCGGCAAACGACTGACTCCGGATGATGCCGTTGGGGCCTCCGGGGGAGTGGGTGCCGGCCGCCATGATCTCCGGGAAGCGGGACGACACTCCTGGAGGAGACGGACAGGACGGGTCAGAACCAGCATGCGGAACCACAAGAGGCGCGTTCACAGGCGGGTGTCACAAAACACGGCGGCTGTCACTTAGCGTTAAGTGACAAACTGACGGCTGTTTGGAATCAATACACACACATGCAGGAGCAGCCGTGAGACGGTTCCACCACAGACCTGAAGCTCTGAAAGACTTGTTTGCTGAAATTTGGTCTTATCACAACGTAGATATTTACCAGCAGCAGCCTGTCAGGTTTGAACCTTTTTAAGCTGGAGATGAGGAATGCGCCATGACTCACGTGGGCACTCGGGGCACGGGCCGAAAATAGACAGAGAGGCGTCCGCGTATAGACGTAAGATAAAGATGTGGCAGAGGTCAAGGGCCCGGAGGCAGAAACCCACTGGAGTAAATGAATCACAGGCTCAGCCGTCACGCTGCCAGTGTCAGCAGGTCGGTGTTGAGTCTGCAGGATGTGTTCAGTGGAGACGTCGGTGACAGATAATGCAGTCAAAACCGGAGTCAGACGGGTTTAAACAGTTAAACAGCGAGGAGGAGGAGGAGCTCAGCTGTCCGGCCTCGACGAGCGACCGTAAACGCCGTAATGAGCCGGAGAAGTGTCACTTCTGCCCCTGTTAATGCGTATCACTGTACAACCGAGATAAGGGCGAAGCGTGGGGAAACAAAAATGTCTGGAGGACAGACACAGATTTGTCAAATCAAATTACCCGCCGTCAAACGTAGCGGCTCCGCATCCGCATCTCGGAGCCTCGTCCTGTAGCACGCGAGCGAGACAAACGGTCCCGCAGCAAAACCGGCACGTCCTCATTCAGTGTGCGCTGAGGTGGGGGTGGAGGGGGGCTAGGACCGGGATCGAACTAGCAACCTGACACCTCTCTGCCGGTGGCGGTGGCAGTCAGAGACGCGGCACGGTGCCGAAGGAAAGACTAGAGGCTGGTTTTGTGCTGGGAGACAATGGGACGATGAGACTGATACTGTGGCAGCTATAAATAGCAGCTTGCTAAACCAGAGGACACTGGAGAATGCACCACATTTAGTTCTTTGTACTAACAATCCTAAAATGCAATGCACTCATCATCATTTCCATTTAGAAATGTCCTGAAATACAAATTTCTAAAGCAGGAATGTGTCCTGTAACATGATGTGGTCGTATCATGATATGACAGTAATACCTACTATTGTATTATCACAATGGCTGGAGGCAGGAGCATCAGTTGGCTCTAATGCTGTGCGTTTTGCTCCACTTCGGTGTTCAGATGTTCCCCAGCACCGTTTCTGCTTCGCCCTGTTTGTCTCTCTGATTTTCTGACTCACTCTCCACGTGGGTGGCGAGCGATGGTACATGTTGTTACCTAATGCTCTGTGGGTAATCACGGGGCCGAGCGGACGCCCCCCCCCCCCCCACCGACCCCCCAGCTGGAGTCTGCACACGGTGCAGACGGTGGAACCCCCATCAGGACCCTCAGTGAAGTCCCCACAGTGTCACACACTGCTGCATAGATGGGGCACTTTATTGAAATGCTAACCACCTATGTGACGTTTAACTCTTGCACTGCAGTAGCAAGTAACTTAATATAAGTACTACAAATATATAGAGAGATTACATATGCTGGGGAGGTTGTTGTGTAGAAGGCGTCGTGGTCTAAGTAGTATTCAGAACGCTCACCCGCTTTTCCCAGGCCCTTCAAAACAAGCACACACACACACACACACACACACACACACACACACACACACACACACACACACACACACACACACACACACACACACACACACACACACACACACACACACACACACACTTTCACAAAGAGTCCAGTTCAGCCGCTGAATCGTGAAAACCTTCCCTCAGCACCTCTTAGCGTCGCTGCTTGTTTCGTCTGAAGAGCCTTTCAGGGACAACAAAGCCCCGGCTGCGCTGCGTGTTCTGTGTTCTGGTTTTGGCGCCCGGCCTTTACCCGCGCAGACACTTGCTCCGGCGGCCGTCTATCGATCTGATACGCGGCGGACAACTGGAAATCACGTCAGCACTCGAGCCGCGAGAGCGGGAGGTCGGATGTAACAGCAATTTGCTGCAGAGTCCCCGAGGTCCATGTGCATTACGGCATTCATTTCATGTTTGTGTTGAGGAGACACACTGGTTTATTCATGAGGTATGAGCCCTAGGAAAGGAGACAAGGAAAGGAAGCATGCAGAGTCTCTGCTTTAAGAAGCGTGCTGCGTCATGGATCAGTCTGTGCTCCGCACGACCATCACACAAAACACACAGTTTCACTTTCTTTGCAAACATCTGCAGAAGAAAAGCAGTTAAAAATAAGTTTCTGCTTTTTTTTTGTCTGAGTTTGTATTCGAGTGACTCACATGTGAATTGAATTCTCCCGCGAGGTCTTCTCTTCAATTACAGTGACTCAGTCATTCTTCTGCTTCTGTTGTTTGGTCTATTCGCCGCCCTCCCCACTTATCGCCACAATCCTCAGCGCGTCTTATCGCTTCTCCATACAATGTCAGAGGCACTTTGAGTTTGCGGCAATCACAAACCAGGAGGCGGTTTATGTAAACACTGCAGCATCTCCAAACCCGTCACACCGATCAGCACATCAATCATTCGGAGCGTCTCGTCTGCTGCGAAGTGCTCCGGCACAAAACACACCACTCACACTTTGCTTGTGCCTTTACACACACACACACACACACACACACACACACACACACACACACACACACACACACACACACACACACACACACACACACACACACACACACACACACACACACACACACACACACACACACACGTCCCCTGAGAGTGTGTGTCAGCCCATTTCCGAGTGTGTATTTATGTGTAAAAATCAGTGTCACTGCGTGTTAACAACAGGTGCCTAATTCTTAATGCCTGTATAAATTAGCCTCGCCATGGCAACAGCAGACAAACTGGGATGGAGTGCGTTACATAAAACAACCATTATGAGCCAACAGCAGAGAAGTAGGACACACACCCTTGTGTTACAGGGCACAGGCTTTTAAAGCACCGATGGTTGGTTTGGAGGAGGCCGTGTTCTCTATTTAAATCTTTTACAGACGCTGCTTCAAATGTCTTTGCAGCTTAATCGAAAGCGTCTTTACGGCGTCTATTTTTACCCTTTTTAGCGCGGCTAAAAATAAAAAGCAGAACACAACAAACTGGAGGTGATAGAAGGCGATCGGTGCTTTAAAAGTGCATAAAAAGCTGCAGCGGTGCGGCCTCAGTCCCGCTGCTGCTGAGGATGAGGCATCAGCACTGATAACGGGTCTGTGCAGTTGGACTGTACAACGCGCCCTGCAGGTCCTCAGCATGTGGCTGGAGGCTGCCGGCGACTCCTCGTGCTGCACAGTTCAGAGGGAACTGGTTCAGTGAGGAGGGAAACTGGTGTAGCTCCAAACTGGCCCGAACTGGCTGTGGGATAAAACCCCTTCACCAAAGCTGAGCATCGCTTCATCCGGTCCCTTTCCTCACTTCTGCTTTTAATGACGTTACAGAAAACAGTATGCGAACGTCCGCATTAGCAGCGAGATCGTGCTGTTTCAAATCCTGCATGCATGAGATTAATTTGGAGACGAAACGCGGCCCGCCTTAATCCCAGTTTGGTCACATGCTACATTAACCTGCTGACCACCGTGGAGAGAACATGTCTTAAATCCTACACTTCCTGCAGGTGAAGTGTGTGACACTGACAAATCTCCCTGCGTGCGCGCACACACACACACACACACACACACACACACACACACACACACACACACACACACACACACACACACACACACACACACACACACACACACACACACACACACACACACGATTATCAGCACTGAGGAAGGTGCCTCCTCATCCTCACTAAGAGGTCAGTACCGTCTTCTGGTGTCAATGAAAGTTGAAGAAAGTTTATGGAGCTGAACTGTTAATGTCAAACTTAATGATAATGGTTTTCAGCACTAACTGAATATATAATGGCTGTGTTCAAAGTTTCCGCCACCTCCAGTGGTTAAAACATTATTATAGGTTTAAGTCTTGTAAATATCGAGTTAGTGCCATTCAGGAATTCAACAGAAGCTTTGACAATCGATTGGCTGAGGTCACCTCCCGTCACCTGTCATAAACAGCATTCACACAGCGCCGCAAGTGTGTGGGTCTAGAGACGGACAAACCATGCGAACAATGGACAGCAGCGAGACGTCAAACACACGAACACGTGCCGTGAACCGCAGGAATGCGGCGAGGAAGTAAAACACAAGAATCACTGTGTGAAGTTGGCCACACGTTTGTGCTTCGTCTGATCATTAACAACAGGCTCAAACAGCGTTCTGGTCCATGCAAGTATCAGCATAACACTTTTAGATTGACAGAGCAGCCGGTGCATCGTGGCCTCAATAAGCAAACTCCTCTGATCTCAGACTTCCTCCCAGTGGTGGATGATTCTCCAAAAACAACAAGGCTTTACTGGGTCAGCAGTAAACTACAGGGCCTGGCCCACAACTAATAATAACCCAGATCAGCTGAGACAATTCAGTCATCTGATGCTGCTCAAGTGCGAACTGTGTCCTCTGCAGAACAGACGTGACTGTTACTGTGTGTGTGTGTGTGTGTGTGTGTGTGTGTGTGTGTGTGTGTGTGTGTGTGTGTGTGTGTGTGTGTCTGGCTGTTGTGAGAATGAGGCCAGAACCAGACTGATCACATGAAAGTCCAGACCAACGACCCTGAGAGGCACCAGAATGCACGGGTCTCAGGACTCAAAGCACTTAATGCTCCTCACATCTGATGGCGCTCATGCGTCCTCGCTAAGTTGCATTCAGGCGACTCTAATTACGGGTCGTCGGTGTCCTCATGGGGCAGGACGCCCAGGACACGAAGGGGCTTCACAAGGAACAGCTGACCAGGTGAACTGAACTCATCGCATCCATGCGGAGGAGAGCAGCAGGATCTCATCCTCTAAGAGCCACAGTTAGAGGGAACGCTTAAGTTCCAGTGTGTCCAGTGTGGAACCTTTTCTTGGCTGATCTCCTATGACCCTCAAAGCCTCCAGGTCCAATCCACCTGAACCCAGGCTCTTTAAACAACTCCCAGAACAGTTCTGTCTCTCTCCGCTGCCACCGGCTAATTCAGGAAGTCAGACAGCGGCCACCTATGCTGCAGGGCTGGAATGCAGTCGCCGTGCAAACAGGATTAAGTGGCTTATTCCCGCTCAGTTTGTTGGTTTTAATAAATGGAACAAACACATCTTTCTTTTCACCAATGGCGGCTACAGTAATAACATCAGATCAAAGTCTGTGTGAATTAGCAGCAGTGGAGAAACAGAGCGGCTCTGGAATCAGCCACGGTGACGGGACTCTGATGCGCTCTCCTGGGTTTATTACCTTTATTATAGCATTTAATTATCATATTTGAAATCAGGAAACAGCTATTTAGTCATTTTATAGTTAATACAACTGATTAGTACCAGCTGTGCTTGTTCTGTTTATGCTAAGCAAGAAAAAGACACAGGCCCGTGTTCTTGAAACGTTCTGTCCTAGACATGAAGACATTCACCACTTACAACGTGAGACAATTAGAGTTGATGGAGTCGATTTTGGACGTGCGTAGGTGTAGTTTATTAAAAGAAGAGCGAGGACAACAGAGCGACAGGACGCGGACGGAAAACAAGGAGGATTCAGACCCAAAGACAGTCACACAGGCGCTGGGACGCGTCTGGGAGCAAACATCTGGCCACCGTCAGGTGGAGGAGGGGACGGACGAGGCAAAAACGGGTCAGGAGACACTCGGACCCGCGTCTTCATTAGCTGAAGGCTATTTGTGATCCATCTGCCGTTAGTGACGCACAAACGGCCAAATTACTTAACATGCGATCTATCATTTCAGATCATAATAGTCACTCAGCACTTACACCCTGTAATCCAGGCTTAAACGAATCAGCCGTCCATTATCTGAAGCACTTTTCTTATAAAGAGCCGTGCGGGGGCTACAGCCGAGCCCAGGTCATATATGGAGACGTTTTATGTCTGGGAGACGCGTTTGAAATTCACGTTTTTATGAGTACAGACAATTCTAAAGTGTGTTGACCTTTACAAAATGCAGAAGAGGTTTTAAAATGCTCCACCTCAACCTGGTTTGACATTTACTGAGCAGTCGCCGCGTCGTTCCTCGTTAACGGCTGCAACTAATAAACAAATATTTTCAGTGTCGGTGAAACAAGCCGCCTCGTCTCCAAACAGACACAAAGGCATTGGGGCCGAACGCGATCACAGCAGAGTGAGTTAGAAACTAAGTCTGCACAAACAAGATGCAGCAGAGGTAAACAAACGGGAGGATGAGGAGGGAGGTTCAGCACCGGTACCGACTGTGTGATCCATCACAGGAGGACAAAAGTGGTCACACGCCGAATTCAAATCTGCACGATGGCCTCGTGCTGGCAGCTAAGAACAACAGACGTAAAACCATGCTGACACACAGATGTGAACCAATGGTGTCCGTTCCAGCTGCTGGAGGGAGAGCAGCAAACACCAAAACAGACAGATTATCAGATTAGGAGCCTAAAACGCTTATGGTCGCAACGCTCCCAGCTGCTCCGGCCAGAGGTGTCTGTGCAGCATGTCAGCGTCATGTGTCACATGCACGCGCACACACAAACGCACACACACACACACACACACACACACAACCAGATCTGTTCAGAGACAACGGTGGTGAGAGCACGACTTCACATCCCTTTCCATAAAATCATCTGTAATAATGGAGGAGGGGGAGAGGAAGGAGGGGAGGGGGTTCGGACAGATGGGGTGGGACCAGACCAGGAAGCGGAGGAGGAGGGAGGAAGTAATAAAGATGGAAAACCATAGAAGACACACGCCAAGCTTTACACTCATTAGTGTCGCAGGACATAATTGTTCTGGTTATCTTTCTTCACACATCTCTCTAGAAATAAAACACAGCATCACACATACACACACACACGTGTATTTAAGTAGCTGGCAGTTGCCTCTCTCTCTCTCTCGGAGCCAGGGACTGTGATTAGGCAGCACTGCTGCAGCCGGCGCCCCACGAGGCTGGGACGCCTCTGAGGAGGGTTCAGACCTCATCCCTCAGGCTCAGGCTGCTGCAGCTCGGCTCAGTGGTGATCGTAGAGGATTGAGGGGGACACGGTCAGCATGAATAGCTGCTACTCATCTCCTTCATCCCTGCAGATACAGAGGAACCACCTCCAGTCTTCCAGTCCCCATTACTTCCAACCAGACGTCTCCGGTGGCCCGTCGAGGGCCCCACGCCCTGCCGCTCCCTCCAAATACTGCTCAACTTCAGTGTAACAGTCACACAACCCACCTTGTTAACGCTATAAATTCCCAGAGTGTAGCGTAAACATTTGAGGACAGGCCGATTATGCGTCTGTTTGGTCACTGGGATGAATCACATGATAGAAGAAGCATCTGTTCCTAAAATAAAACCACAGATGTAAAAACAACTGACCTCTATATTTGCATGAAATGAATGACCCAATTTCTGCACAGCGGCATTAAAGCTTCGTCAAAAGGACCAAATCAAGCTCCGGCCAGTCGTGCAGCTTCGCAGACACGAACTGAAGGGGTCGAGTTAAATTTGGAAGTCTGGATCATGGAACCTCAGCGGGTGATGCGACTTTATTATTTAAGCCGTCGTAATCGTTAAAACGCTCACAGTTCACCCCGAGAAGCGCGAGGCCGCTCCTCCTCCTCATCCCATCGGAGCCTCCACGCCTCATGAAATAATAAGTGTCAGCTGTGAAAACTTCAAGCAGACACTCCTTCTGCAAGAACGCGAGGCCCACGTTTTCTCCCCCAAAACCACACAGACGCTCGCAGATGGAAAGACATATGTATGTGAATGTGAGTGAACACACACAACCGCCCACACACACACATACAGAAGCAAGACATATTCCCATGAATGGCCCGTGGGTGTTCCTGAGCAGAGAACAAGGTCAAGTGTGAATGTGTTAGTCTGCATGATGCAAGTCCAAGATATTTCCAGTTCTTATTTTATATTTATCATATAGCAACAAAATCCATCCAGCAGTTTTACTTCTTAGACATAGATACTGGAACCTTCTCACATGAGAAGCTTTGCTGCTGCCTCGCTTTAAGCTCAGAGGTTCAGGTGATCCCGCAGCAGCACATTCAGTTGTGTTTCAGTAGTCTGGGGAAAACCCAAGAAAGCGTCTGAATTTCCTCCAAACCACACACTCGTAATTCCTTTAATGAGGCTTTGGAGAGAAAGACGAGGAAATGAGTGTGTGCGTGTGTGTGTGTGTGTGTGTGTGTGTGTGTGTGTGTGTGTGTGTGCTTGTCCCTGCATGTGAGATGGGAAAGACAGGGAGAAGAAAGAGGACGGCAGATGCAGGGAATGAAAAGCCGGCTGGGGTAAAGTAGAGACAAGGTGCAGGAGAGTGTGTGTGTGTGTGTGTGTGTGTGTGTGTGTGTGTGTGTGTGTGTGTGTGTGTGTGTGTGTGTGTGTGCAGAGAGTCTGGGAACGGCCACTGGTTCTCCATCCCTGCATCCCGCCTCGGCTTGGCACAAACACACGCCACCCCCTCGTCTCCAGCCCCTTTCAAGCGGCTTAACCAGGGCCCAGGCCTGCTGGCAGCGAGGCAGAGCACTTCCACTTAACCATATCAAAGTCGGCCTGGTGCTGCAGTGAAAGCACATTTAGTACTGAAAATATTTAATAAAAAAAGGCCTTTCTCAGACCCAGCATGAGCAGCTGGGGGGCTGAGGGGGGCTTGGGGGGGCACTGCAGGCTGCTTGATTAACTGAGTGGAAGATTTTCCTGTTTTGTTTTTATTTTTAAGCACACTGGAGCCGAGTGAGAACGGGATAACTTGCGCACACACACACACACACACACACACACCTCTGTCTATTGGCTCTGGTTCTGGTCCACTCCGTGTGGTGTCCAGGGACAATGCTCCACAACAGCCCGCTGCCCTTTGACCCCCATCCTCAACAAACCTGGAGGGGCATTTCTAACATCGCGGGCCTCCGTCTCTCACGTCTCACACGCAGATAGCGCTCATCAGGAAACTACACACCCAGAAACTCTTACACAGTACATCATCTCTCCAAAGACTAAAAACATTAAAGATCTCTATGTTCTGAATCGAACCGAACACAAGAGTCCCATTAAGGCTTAAAATTCCTAAAATAATCGCGTCAGATAAACTCAGCTTAATAAGCGTTTTCACCGGTTCATGGGGTTTATCCCCCACGCACCGTTGTGATCCACTAACCCACTGCCCCGGAGAACGAGCCTTCCCCCCACGAGGGAGGAGGCGCGCGCCGCACGCTCTGCGCGCCGCACGCTCCCGTTTAGAGGCGACGCGGGGCTCAAAGTTGCGCCGAGCGACGCTTCGACTCACCTCTGCGAAACTTCACCAAAGTGGCGTGTCAGCGGCGTCTCGGTGCGTCGGCGCGCGCCTCTCCATCCATGCGCAAAACCTGCGAGAAGCGCGTGGGCGCCCGTAACGCAGCGACCTCGCCGAGCTCCGCCGCTGGAAACGCCGATAGAAACAAAAGGAGCGCTGCGACGCCGTCGACCCAAAGCGACCGGTGCGCGTTCGACGCTCGCTCCCAGTCCGGTACCGACGCGGCGGCCGTCCTCGGCAAACACAGAGCCCACTCACACATTCCTCATTTGTTTTCCTGCGCTCCTCCTGAGCACCGTGGAGCCAATGGGAGGCGGAGGATGTCACGGGGAGGGCGGGGCCTGTCCGCTGTGCACCGATAAAGGCTCTCCCTTTCAGGCGTGTGGGGGTTCGAGCTGCCGGGGCGCGTGCGTGGACGGTGTCCTGTCCATTTCCCTTTGTCTCCAATGAAGCATTATAAATTAGATTCATTAGAACGGATTTTAAGGACAGTGGAGAAGTTCAATTAAACACTGATCGCAGCATACATTTAAGCAGACCAGGCTCAATTAGAAATAAATATAATAAGATATATAATAATTCAGTGCAAGAGTAAATTCTCCATCAGTTAACGCTGCATTCTTCTAAAGACATTAGCTGCTCTGTTTCTACCAGCTGTCACCTCGTGAACGCTCTAAAATTTATTTTTCACCCTTGAGCTTGTGCCACTTTTGGAAGACGAGGATGAAACCTTTGCAGCCTGGACCGTTTAAATTTAGACCTTCAGATCTCACCCGCGTTCGCCTGGAAAACAACACATAACCAACGCCTGAATAAAGATTAGTCCTTGCAACTGTTTCAGCCCCCGGACGTGAAGATTCGCTCACACATTTCCAGCCTTTTGAGCCAAAGTCGGTTTACAGCTACGGTATTGATTTTTTACTGGACGAACAAGCAACAAAGTGAATTACAAGGCTGGGAACCCACGGAAATGATTTTTACCGCCACACGTGCAGGGGCTGCTGTTTGGGGCCTCAGAACAAATACATTTCTGTGAGCCGAGCTATAAAGGAGCGCATGTAGAAGCGCTCCCGCCGCCATAATTGCCCTCCATAAGTGGATGCTGTTCCGCTGAGTCCATACAAATCCAATCCAGCTCCTCCTTCCAAGAAGCAAAGGGAGCAGAAAATGGCTTGTCCCTTTTAATCCATCAGTTTGGTATTAGTAGGGGATTTTATAACCACTCGCTGATATGATTAATCATAGAGGGAGCATCGTGTACAGTCGCTTCTGGGGCTCAGTTTAGCTACAGCTTTGGAAAGAAAATTAAGTTTTGTGGGTTTAAATTTTGAGAAAATTCTGTTTTTGTTGACAAAGTGATCTCCGTGATGCATGAAAAGACAAAGCAGTGATGGGAACGCTCTTCTTAGAGGGCTGTGAACCGCTGCAGAAGCACACAGAAGCCGCAGAAATGGCTTCAGTGCAGGGAAATAAGCTAATGGGTGATAAAAATACTGGAGGGAGGAAAAGCAAAGAAAAACTGCTCCATGATTATAACAACTACGTTAAAATGCCACAGAAAGATGACGTGACGCAGCTGGAATCTCTGAAATAACTAAGATCAAATACTTTTGGCTTTTTTCAAGGCCATGATAATTTAATGCCTAATAAAAGAAAAACACACTCACAAAAGCCTGTTGAAGATCATTATTACCACGAGAAACAACCAGCCTCTTATTTCTATGACAAATATGACGGAGAAATCAATAAGATCACAATAGAGAGACACAAAGACTGTGTAAAGGTTTTACAGGACACTTCCTCCAAGTGTCTCAGCTGCTGAACAGCTCAGCCTGTAATTATGTGTGTCATCACCAGCCCCTGAGTAGCGGCTATATTTACAGGAGAACAAGTGCTCACAACATGCTCTGTGCACACAAGCGCACAAAGACGGGACATAAAACACACACGTCCAGGTGATGTATGTGACCAACTATTCATAGGTTCTACTTTCAATCAGAATTGCGCATAACACATCATTTATCGGGTTGAATCAGTGTTTATTACATTGTAACTTCACATTATACATTAAAGCTGACGGTTCAATAGTAGATGAGAAATCTGTGATGCAATGTTTTAGGGCTATTCTTGCTTGCACCGTCGCGCTACATGCGCAGCATCACAACACTTTCTCCTCCGACTCCTTTGGTTGCACAGCGTGCGGACGTTCCAGTTCACTCTCTCTCTCTCTCTCTCTCTCTGGTGATGTCTGACCACTAAAACCAGTGTGAGTCAAACGAGCTGCAGGAGGGCAGGGCACGAAGGTCAGGGCGAGCGATGTACAGCCACAGCTGACGACGTGTGTGTGTGTGTGTGTGTGTGTGTGTGTGTGTGTGTGTGTGTGTGTGTGTGTGTGTGTGTGTGTGTGTGTGTGTGTGTGTGTGTGTGCGTGCGTGCGTGTGTGTGCCTCTAAAATATCAGCGTGCTCTTGGTCTCATGTTGCCAGAATCACAGCTGTAAATGCCAAACTGGGATCTACTGTATGTGAACAGAAGGAGGAATATGCTGCAGACGTGTGTTAAAGGACAGACAGGATGCTTTTTAGTTCTAGATCGAGCGTTATAAGCGCCATGTGTCTCTGACTCACACATGCAAAGGTGAGCTGATTACAGGCTGCCAGCTGCCCTGTGGCGGCGCGGCTCTGTAATGACAGGTAGAGGCTCTCCTCCGAGATGCTCGGCGGCGCGTCGCAAGCCGGGAGACCACGAAAACACCGTGCTCCGTGGACAGAACCTGGCTGGACCTCACCTCAGCTCCACCACCCTACAGTAACTCCAGGATAACACACACACACACACACACACACACACGCACGCAACCAACGCACGCACGCACGCACGCACGCAAGCGCACACACACACGCACGCACGCACAAACACGCACAATCACACACACACACACACACACACACACACACACACACACACACACACACACACACACACACACACACACACACACACACACACACACACACACACACACACACACACAGCTGCTGTGTTGACAGCTGCTCATCGGGAAGAAAACCCTAATCATGCCCATGAGTGACGGGCGTTCTGTAACTTTTAAACAGGATTAACTCATCGCAGGAGAGGATCCAAACCACTCTGTGTAAACGTCGCACGCCCTGTGTTGCCCACAGCACAGGTCGTCATGGCAACCAAACAGACATATTAAGAGAAAGGTTAGCAGTAGGGAGAATGCGCTGTAAAGTGCATATAAACAACCAGTACATGTATATTCCTGCGAAGGAACAAGGAACATTGTCTGTTCTTGCATCATCTGCTTTTCCGAACGTTGCACCATTTCAAATATTCCCCCACAGTCCCTGAATGCAGAGGTCCGTCCCCTGCTGCCGTCTCCCCTTTCATCCGCTCGCTCCCTCTTTCAGCGCAAACTGCAGGAAATTACAATAGTTGGAGTCTTTGGCTAAAGTAGGTCAGTAGAGCCAACTGTCAGAAGCAGCGAGAGGGAGATGCAGAGCAGCAACATGGCAGCTGCAGTAGGTCCCCTCGGGTCAGAGCTGTTCCCAACACAGCGGCCGCCGACGCCGAGCTACAGTCGCTGTCACCACGGTCTGGGTTGTGTCACCGCGGACACAGACATCTGTGATGTGACAGAGGAGGTGTGTGCGTAGGTGTGTGTGTGTGTAGATGGCCTCTCAGTGTGTGTGTGTGTGTGTGTGTGTGTGTGTGTGTGTGCCTGTGTGTGTGTGTGTGTGTGCGTACGTGTGTGTGTGCGTGCGTGCGTGTGTGTGTGTGCGTGCGATGGGAACGGGTCAGTGCCCGTGCTGCGTTTCATAGCCCATCGAGCCCGTTCTAGCTCATCCTTCAACCCCTCGCCGCCGCCTCGTCCCTCGCCACGCCACGATAACATCGACGACAAACCAGTTTTCATTAACGGCCCGCTGCGCTGAAGTTGACAGCAGTAAACAACGCCTCAGTTATTGCCTGCCAACCTCACATCTGCTCTGATCCCACCGTTTGGCTGCAGGGAAAGCTCTTTATAAGATCATAGTTATTGTCAGGAAATACAGACGAGCTGCAGCAAATACAGCAGAAAGAAAAACGTCACATCATATACACATATATGTATATATATAGTATATATAGTGATTTCTCCTGAGAAATAGCCTTGTTTATGAGCTCTATGCTGAGTATGCACAATCCTAAATTACTAATATTTTCTATAAAGTTTCCGGGAGATACTGTTTCCGGGGGTTTGTTGCATGTGCGGACAAGAGACTCAGGGAGAAATGGATTTGTGAAACCTGAGCCGGCTTCTAGTTTTGCAGGCTTTCTCTGCACATCGATCCGATGCCTTGTGTGAGCGTTTCATGGTGTGGGTCGGAGCCGAACGCCTTTCCTCTACTAACCACAGGTCAACGAGGCAAACGAGCTTAAATTGTAGAGCAGCTGAAATCAGAGAAAAGATCTCCGTTTTAGCCTGGATGCTTTTTCTCCATGATGAGGAGTCTGTTTTCTGTCTTAGACCAGAGGAATGCTGCCACGCTGCTCCCCCCATGTGTCGCCCTGCAGTAAATCAGCCTCGTGTGACGCGCTCTCTTTAAAACACTACATGCTGCATCATGTTCCTGTTCTGCTGCAGCTCCGGGCTTGTTCTTGAAAAAAGCCCCCTGGCGACGACCGGCGGGCCGCGAGGTGAGGGCGCGTCGCGGGGCTTTAACCCCCGTCAGGTGATGTGTCACCTCACACCACAAACCCGAGCAGACGGAGGCTGAGCACAAAGCCATGATTGACAGTGTGAAATACACAAGCGATCGATACTAGCGGTCGTGTCGGGTGATCGGTGGTGTCACGCAACACGACTTTAGTCCAACTTAAAAAGGCTGGAACGCGTCTCCAGGAGTCGTGGGCCTCACATGTCACAGAGGGAGATACTGTGTCCTGACTGAGTCCCGGACGTCTCCAGAAGCTCCTGATGCGAGACTGAAAGCGGCTCTTCATGCCTCATAGTCTGACCCAGTTAGTCAAACACTGGTTTATTTGGGCAGCAAACACAGAGCCTTCGTTCCAATCACAGCTCCATCGATCTTACACTCCTCTATTGATACTAATACTCACCCTACTAACCACAATACAATACCTCTACATATTTCCCACACAAACCACACAAGCAGAAGCCAGTTTAAAGGCCCCGTTAGGACGTAGTCAGGAAGTGTGCTGCTGTGCACTTCTGCTATTAGATTCCTTCTTCCTGCAGCCTTTCGAGAGCTCACGGAGGCCGTGCATGTGGAGCCAGAGGGCGTCTCAGCACGGAGAACAAGAGCTTCAAACATCTTTACATCATGTTTGTGGTGTTTGTCTTTAGGAATCACATTCCTGAGCACAGAGTGTGCGTCCGACGCCTCATGCAGAGTCACTGATCCTCCACTTTGACTGGAAACAAGCAATCACTGAGCAGAGGGGATCCGAGTTCCTGGTTGTGGACCTGAACGGGAGAAGGAACGCTCGCGTCTGCTCCGCTCAGGCTCCGCTCAGCCTAAAAGTGGTTGCTGCTCCTCGGCCGTAATTCACTTTGCAAAGGATGACAAGTTAACCACGTGCCATATAAAACCTATTGTCTGTATGAGACCAGAGCTGACAGCGAATTACCTGCTTTTTTATTACAGCGACTCTGAGGCCAGTGCCATTTCAGATGCCTGTAGTTGGAGCAGGGTGGGGTTTGTCTTCATCTTCACACCCGTGAGTCATTTACTGTACTTTACAGCTGTGTTTACACTACACACAGCACATCTGGACACATCTTCAGTACTCCTCACGGTCGTTTACAAGGACTCGGCCCAATTCAGATTTAAAAATGGCAACGATTTGCACATGCACCACTATTAATAAACACTATTAATAAACCAGGCCAGTGGTAAATTTGCATTAAACAGCAATAATAATAAAGAAGCTCTTGAATATTCAGCATGAAACACACAGGCTAATTCCCATCACTAATCTCAAGAGCTAATTAGAACAGAAAATATAAGCGATCCATATTCTGCAACCTCCAGCTGCCTCCGTGAATAAACACCCTGACGCCCGGCGGCCCGTTGCTACGTGGATCCGAGCGCCGTGATTGGCCGCTTCGTTAGCACGCAGTCATCTGGCCGCGCCGTTCAAAGGAACCCGTCAGCGCATCTCAGTCAGAAGTGGGTCAGCGGAGGCATTAACATACATCACACACCAAATGATGACATATCCGCGCGCGCCCTCGCTGCGCCGCACTGCACTCGCAGCGTGCGCGGAGCGGAGATGCTGCGTAACTGCACCAGCCGCGGTGTGGGGGGATAAGAATAGAAAGGGCTCTGAGCGTTTGTGTGCGCATGCGTGGTAGTAATTCACACATTTGATCACTACAAGTCAGAGCATTTGCCATTTTCAAGATACTCAGATCCAGATCTATGAAACATCATGATCCAGGATCCAGATATTAGATTTGAAACAACCCACAATGTGTGATTACACGGCGTGGCAGAAATCCTGCAGGAGTCTGTGTTAAATCCCTGCTACGCTGCTCCTTCCCGTTATGATCACGGCTGCTTTTAGAATAACTAACACTCGCGCAAAGTACATGTTGAAGTGACTGTAGACTCAGTTGAAAACATCTGCCCGTTATACAAGGACGCCCACGCGGCAGAGGGCACAGCTTTCTAAAAAGGGTAAAAGTTGGCCGACGGATAAACAAACTGTGCAGAGCTCCTGGAAAAGGCGAGCTGGAGAAATAGAGAAACGCTTCCTGGCACGGACTAATTATCAGCTGCTTAGGTCTTTCTCTATAATAATAGAATCCACTTGCCGAGTTTGTATCAGAGCCTACTCAACCGCGCATCGACCCCACCTACACAGCTGAAGGGCTCCCACTGGGCCGACCTCCGCCCGTTCCTTTCACCTTCCTCTCAACCCTGATGTGGAGCAGACGTCACTAACGCCCAGTCTGGAGCAGGAGCCGGGCCCTGCGGCCCACCTGCGAGCCCGGCCGCTGCTTTGCCAGCCTACCGTCCTCGTAGAACACGTCCTCCGCCTCCTCACGCATCAGCTCATCCAGGTCATCCTCCGAAATGTCGCTCACAGCCATCGCCCGCTCCGTCTCCTCCTCTTCCTCCGTCTCCGCTCTTGTCTGACTGACCGGCGCGGCAGAGAGAGCGACTGGGGTGTGAAATCGGATCAGCGCCGGCCTGGGCTCCTCGCTTCCGGGCGACGGTCCGATCGCCGGCAGGTTCTGAGGCGGGACTGAGCCGAGCCTCAGCCTCATGTGCACGTGTGAGCGCCGGGGGAAGTGTGTGCGTGGGCGCGAGAGGGAGAGGACTCCCAGAGACTTTCACCAAGTTTCAGCAACAGTGCGGATTTCATAACATCCTGTGCAAAGCTGAAGTGAGAGTGTGCTATTTGGAGAGCACTTGTAATAGTAAGTGTGCGCATGTGTGTGTGTGTGTGTGTGTGTGTGTGTGTGTGTGCAGTGGGAGGGGGGTTGTGCGTGTCCATGTGCACAGCACGGCTCTGCACGGTGAGTCAGCTCGGGTGGCTGGTGATTAACAGGGATGATTGTGTATTTTGAGCCATGTATGAAGGGTGTGAAAATGTGTGTGCGTGTCCTGTGAGATGAGTCTGGCTCCACTCGGGCCTCTACCACCACCAGGGCCCACAGGACCACACCTGCTCCTTCTCGTTTGTCCCCCTCGGACCACACTGAAGGCGCCGTGGCGTCACCGATGGCGTCTGCTGTCGCCGGCTGCAGCTGCACGCGTCCACGCTCAGGATGCAGCGTGTAAACAAAGGAGAGTCTCATACGCAGAAGGAGGCCCTATCGTGTATACACAGGTTTTACATTTGCAGTGTTTGTGTGTGATGTGCTGGGAAACAGGATTATGAGACAAACGTTTCCACAAACTCAAAGCAACTTAAAGCAAAAGTTATTCAGACTTACAGAGTTTAAAAGTAAAAAAAAGCAATAAAAACCTGCCAGGACGTCTGCATTTTAAATAGGCACCAGGAACATTATGTTCATTGGAAATATATGGAGTGTATTTTCATTTTCTTCTATATGTTCTTGTAAAATGAGGTTTGAATCTGAAAAAGAAGCAGAACATCAGCTCTAAGAGTCACATCTCGATTTCTGAGGCTGTTCTGGTGCAACTGGATCATAACAAGCTCCAAAATCTCATCAAAGCTAAACTTTGCTTCATGATTCTGAAACCAGTTTCACTTTCAAGCCTCTATCAAGGATTTCACATCTAGTGGAAAATAACTGGTAGGATGTCGCCTCGTCTCTTTTTGACCTTACTTCATTCTTAGATGAATCAGCCAGACACATTTCTCTCCCTCGTTCTCACATCGTGCCTCTTTCCGTCAAATATAGAAACTAGGCCTCGTTCAGATCATTATCGCTTTCTTTTCAGACTTCCAGTCCCCTGATGCTGCCTCCCTTTATGGCCAAAGCTCAGGAGAGCCAAGCAGCTCATTTTCACTGAGGCGAGTCCAGACAATTCAGCTGCATCACATCTGTCAGGAGGTGGGATGTGGTTCCGAACACACGTGAAGAACGTGTTCTCTGGGCTCCAAGCTGTCACGTGTAATTGGTGGGTTTAGGAGTGACGCTCGCTGAGTGAACTTCCTATACGTCTGTGGTCGTTGGGGACGGCGGTGTGACAATTACACTGCACTTACGTGTACTTACTTATGTGTTTTCATGTTGTCTGTCAGTCTACATCAGTAACCACAAGTGTGACCGTGGCTAAAAACGGGCTGTCCTCCCTGCAAGCAGACAGGAAGTGGAACTGGAAGCGTCATGTGTACTAAGAGTGAGTCTATGTCCTCGTTTCATTCCAATCTGCCCGGTTCCCTTCAGCTCATCGTACAGTTGCTGAACACAACACAAAATTCATTTCCCATGTAGACACAGACTGGAATGCACTCATTTCCTACATGATATCTGTCTTTCATAATGTTCAGAATCACCACAAATTCTCCTTGAAAGCTGTACTTTAGAGTGGACAGGGAAGGACGATACTCAGCAATGATGGCCCCTGATCTAAAGCAGGAAATGAAGACATGTCAGAATGAGGAACCGGAGAGTGATGAGCAGCGCTGGAGCTTTTAAGACACTTTCATACAAACTTCCCCGTCAATGCAAGGAAACAAGTTTCCCAGCAGAAGCAGGAGGTTTCACAAAGCGGTGAAACAATCAACCCCAACAAAACAGGGTCACATAATACTGCCTGACGTGGATTTATACTGAAAGGACTCACTGGTCATAGAATCAAGTAAACAGGATCCCATCAGTGACACATACAAAACAAAGCCCAGTGTTTTATGCAGATTCGTCCCACTCCCATCTGTTCCCTGCTGTAATCATCATCACATGTTCTGCTGACTGTATCATCATTTACTGTCTGTGCTTCATTGCTAGGATTAAAACCAGAGTTAAATTCGTGCACGGGACAAATCTGAGCACTCACCACGTGTTTCTCCAGACTCTGCAGCAGCTCCTGACCGCGAGCTGCTGCAGAGTCTGGAGAAACGGGGTCACATTTGGGCTGAACCTTCCCTGCTGCATTTCAATGACAGGGCGCATTGTTGTCGCGGGCAGAGAACAGACGAACCCCCTGCTCCGGGAAATGCAAACGCCTGGTGCTGCTGGGATGCAGACACACACACACACACACACACACACACGTGCTTATGATAATAGTAAACTGTGTTGCACAAAACGCGTACATGCAAACACACACACACACACACACACACACACACACACACACACACACACACACAAGAGCTCGGTACAATGGCGCCGTTTGAATGGGACTGAACAATGCGGCTCTTTGGCATCTGAATTGAGCCAGATGATGAGTATCCCAAGAGGCTGAATAGGCGGCTTCAGCCTCCTACACACTCACTCCTCTGGTCCGGACAATATGCATCAGTGCACCGCCTGTCACTGCCGACTGAAATATCAGTTATTTGCATGGACGCAGCAGGTCATTAGCATCCTGGCTAATTCCTTGGCTCTGGCTAATTAGCGAGTAGCCTCTTGCACAGATGCTGGATCAGCCCGAAAAAGAATAGAACGTGAAGCATCAAAGAACAGGGATCCTGCATGAAATATGCAATAAGACCTTAACAATATATACTGTCAGCTTTTCTGAACTGACTGTTACACTCAGAACTACAGAGACATGTCAAACTATCACCAAAATTAAAAGGATCAGCCTAAAAGGTCACACTGGCTCATTTGTGTGATTGGTTCCTTAAGGGACAGATGCTACTAGTGAGATCATTGAGGTCACTGAAACTGGAGGGTTACAGCACTCTAAATAAATGAATAAATCTGAAACTTTGGCAAAATTGATTCATTTTGTCCAGTTGATTTAAAAAAAGAAATGACTTTTAGCCATTTTATAAAATTCGGCCTTGATTAATAATTGTCTTAACAAGACCTTCTGTAGAGGAAGCACAGAGTAATGACACTAAAAAGGCCAAGCTTGGATGGAGACAGGAGGAACAGCACAACTGGCCAATATAGACAGTCCCCTGCAAACTGGATTGAAGGGAACTTGAGTAAGACTATGTGAGATGGCTCAGAGAACAAAATGTGTACATGAACGGGACGTTTAGGAAGAATAGTCCGGAGAAAACAGCTTGAAAAGCTTTTTTGTGTGACGGAAAATAAATAATGGACTTATTGGACTCTTGATTCTTGACTCATGTAGAGTCACCTTTCCTCCACCCGGGCCGCTGCCGCTTTTTCTCTCCCGCTAAGAGGGATAAGAAAATGGGATGAATGTGAAGGGCTGCCTGGTTACCGTGGTAACAATAATGAGGGCATTGCGTGGTAAATCCAATTTGCCACGCCACTCTCTGATTCATGTGCGTGTGTGTGTGTGTGTGTGTGTGCGTGTGTGTGTGTGTCACGCGCCAGATGGAAGACGACCGTAAACCTCTGGAACCATAGCCCACCAGCGGAGCCCGCTGTTACGCACACACGGGACTCTGACCCGAGAAGTAGCTCGTGCGAAGGCGACTCGGAACAGTACGAGCGCTCCAGATCTCTGAGTAGACTCAGTTCCACCTGTAAACACGGCCTGTGGTTGCTAGTTTGCAGAATGAGGCCTGTTAGACAGAAAGCAGCGGGTGAGCTGGCAGGTGTACTCACTGTAGGCATATCTGCATCTGCTCATCCTCACGCGGCTGTGCGGCCCGACGCTGCGCTGCATTATGTTAAAGCACAATCCTCCTGTCAGCGCGAAGCCCACAGCTCCGTCTGTGCTGTCACCGGCTTCTATTTCTGTGCTCCCTCTCCCCGTCGCTCCCTGCCGCTATTGTGTTTGGTCGTCCTCTGCTCCACAATTGCATCCTTTTCTCGCACCCGTTCACTCTTTGCCGGGCTGCCTCTGTCCCAGAGTGCACCGGGGGCACCGGACAATGGCAGCGATACAGCTGCTGTTTGCCAGCTGTGCGACGGGCAGTGCGCTGCCTCTGGCACACCTGGAGGGAGGACGTAAGAGGAGGTGGAAGCAGACGGATCAGCAGGCCACAAGCTGATCTATTGATTTGTCCCTGGGACAAACGTATGGCTTCAAGACAACGATCTATTGTCCCGATGGGGACATTCATGAATCAGACTGAGAGGGTTGCAGCAGGGTGGGGCAAGAGCTCTGAAAACCACAGTTTCCTCTCCCACGCCACCCGCTGCACCAGTGTCCTCAGCGCTCATCGGAGCCAACACCTGCTGGCGGCAGAAGGGAGTCGACTCAAAAGCTCCATGCAAAGTCCTCCTAAAGGGGCGGCAGCGTGACCTGCACTGACGCTTGAACTGTGAAACTCCAGTCCACAGCAGCCACACGCACTTAGATAAAGGAGCACGCAGAGGTTGAAACCACAGAACAGGAAGGGAGGATTCCTTCTGAGAAGCAGGGTGGGGACACGAAAGGAGAGCTTGGGCAACCGTGTGCAAAGTACCATTAGCTGGCTGCTGCAGCTGTAGAACTGAAGGAAGTGATGCCCCAGCAGCCACAGAGGGTGTCACGGATAGAAGGTGGGTGGAGGGAGCCTTTCTGCTCCGATGGTCAGAGAAGCATCATGTGTGTGGGAATAACAAGAAAACCAGCTAAAAGAAATGAAAAAATGTATCAGGTGTATCAAATAGTTACTACAAGCATGACTTGTGTGAAGGCAAAAAGGCAAATGAGGCTCAGAAAGAGATTGAAAGTATAATAAAGAGGTTTGTATAAAGTCTGAGGTTCCCACACTGGTTCATGAGCACTTAAATGTTTCTTCTCACCAGTGAAACCAGCAGGGTTTTCTCTAAAGCCAGCGTGTCTCTGCAACACACACACACACACACACACACACACACACACACACACACACACACACACACACACACACACACACACACACACACACACACACACACACACACACACACACACACACACACGGTCTGGCATCCGTCTGAGGCTAATGGACACGCTATAGAGCCACATCCTGGCCACCATGAAGACTCTGGGTTTCTACTGAGCAGCACAAAGAACAAACCGGCACCCCGATCCAAGCCCAGTGACATGGGAACCGTGAGCTCATTGCCTCTGGCTCACAGGATGCCAGATCGTCCAGCTTTGGCCCTCGAAATGCTGAAGCTGGTGCGACACGTTCGAGCTGTCAGCTTTCTGCCATTCAGAAAGAAGCTTTCCTCTGATTCTCAATGAGCAGACTGTGAGTGAGGAGGTGATGGGAGCTTTTCGATTTGAGGTCATGCAAGAGAACATCCACTGTGACTGAAACAAATGGCTGCTTGATTTCCAGCACATGCGTGTGTCCTCTCACTCCCTCGTCTTCTCTCTTTCCATTAGTTGTGCTGTGTTCATACGCAGCCCACGCAGCAGCCCTGCTTCTTGACTTTATTGTGTAAAATTACAGCCACCGTGGCTCCATGCGCCCTGAGAGCTTGTGTGAATTGAAATCTCTACTTGGTTTAAGAAGGACAGATGAAAAACAGCAGAAAAGCAGGCGAAAGAGAGAGTCAGGAGTGGAAGGAAGGAGAAGAAGGCAGCCAGGGAAGTATTTCCAGCTCAAGCTGTCGAGTGGAAAAGGAGGCGAGACAATATGTAATCTCCTCTGATGTAGTTTTACATCCCAGCTCTGCCTCCTGCATCAGCGGCAGCAGATGATACAGTTGCTATGGAGTGGGAAGATTTTCAGAGAGCGAGCATCATTGCAGTAAAAACATGGTTGAAGAGCTGGGAGAGGAGGCTGGGAGGGGGGTAATAAAGATCTGAAGGGAGGCAGGAGAGAATAAAGAGTGATGATGGGGGCGAGGGGGAGATGGGAGCGAAGCAGGAGCAATAAAGCAAATGCAAGAAGGGCAGAGGTGAGGGACAGTAGGAGGGAGTCAGGGATGAAACGAGTCAGGCAGGTCACAGGCGTGAGGCAGCACAACCTGCTCAAGTGTTTCACTCCAATCACTCCATTTGAAAGGATGCAGGTCTGAGCCTGCACGTGGGGGGGGGGGGGGGGGGGGGCTGCTGCATTATTCATGACTTTCCCTCAAACGGCAGGAAGAAATTGCAAAAGAGCAGTTTTCGTCATCCTGAACGCATCGCAGTGTGGAGAGCAGCGAGCACAGCATTGCCTCACCAGGAGCTCCGTACGGGAACAGTGCGCATGCGTGGACGCTATGTGGGTGCCGAGCTGACTGGAGGCCTGGGAAGCAGCTATTCTCAACCTGCAGAGGCCCCCTAGTGGTCACCGCTGAGAACACAGGGTGACTCAGAACGTGGACTATAAATAGTGTTATCATTTGAATCTAGGACTTTTACTTAACTCCGCTTTAAACCAGGAGATGGAACGGCTTTTACTGCCCTGTGTCGTAACCACAGCCTCCAGCTTGCCCAGTACAAGACAAGATGGGAAACACTGACCTCTGACCACTGTTCGATTAGGGCTTATCCAACCCACGTGCTGTTAACACAGAGAGAAGGAAGGGATGGTCTGACACAAACTGTAAATACCGAGTGACTGTACATCTGATACTCCGGTGGAAAACAAGCAGCTTGGTACATGTAGCCCTGTGGCAAAGGACGAGTGGGCTGTCAGAGTGAGTCACCCCTAAAAAGAGCGGTTGTCAAGGAGACGTACTTCATACATACAGAAGTCAACTGCACTTTACCAACATGTAATTGAAAAAGCTACAATCCTCAAACACACTCCGCTGCATTAGCAAACGTTTATGTGGAAAGTTACATCAAGTATAATCAGAAGAAAAGAAGACAGCTTGGTTGGTCAGCAACTGGATGTAATTGCTGTGGAGATGGACTAAATTAGGCTTGAGGATAACGAGATACTACATTTACTAAATAGAAGATATCCTGGAGTGCAAACTGCATCAGCGTTGGAAAGTCAGTCACACTTAATATGATTTAATGCCCATCGAGGCATGAATTTGAGTCAAATGTGAGCTTTGGATGAAATAAACATTGAATTAATAATTTTTTATGAAATTAAATAAATTTGTGCAAGATGACGCAAACTTTTCCTGTAGTGGTTGCATCTGATTCACTCTAATTCACTAAATCACTCTTTTTACATCCACTAATGAAACTAGAGGAAATGGCCTGAGGGCCAGAGATGCTTTCAGCAGATTATTTTAAGATATTTATGAGCAATTAATAATACATTAATCAGGGTAACAGAAAGTCTCAGTGCTGTTTGTCAACTTAAATCTGCTTGTTACGTAACTTTAATACAGTACTTGTATTTAATAATTGATTATGTCCTTCTTGTACGGTAGAGGTGGTCTCTACACTGATCCACTGACATTCAGACAAATTGAATTCTTACGCAGGACATGCTCTCTCTAAAAGCAGCAGCATTTGAAGTCTTCCTTGTCAAAACCACTCAGTCGATCACCTGCTGCCACTGGTTGGAACAGCTTAAGGCTGAGCACACGATCCATCACAGTCAAACCTGCAAGCGCTTGTAGTTGCTTAATCCTTTCATCTCAGCATCTTTTAGACGCCATCAGCCAGTGTGCACTTCAAATCAACACACACACAGCCTGCGTGAGCCATGCTGACAAAAACCACACGTCGTTTCAATTAAACATTCACTGATCACGTCTGATCAAATAAACTGCAGCGTCAGCTGACACAGCAGATCTGAGCCTGGCTATAAATTCACTACTTTTACTGGTGGATAATTTTACCCCAACTCGAGAAGCTGTTAAAAGCTAGATTAAATTAACAATACAAGAAATGAGACTTGGTCCATTATGGTAAGAGTGATGACTTCACTGGAAGGTTCTCAGGTTCACAGCAGTAGAGACACAGTATGGGGGGAGGGGGAATAAAGTACAAAGCTGTGCACGTATACATGTGAAAGTATGCACCGAGGTTCTCATCACTCGCTCCACTTACGGTTGAACTCCCTGCGGCAGGCATAAGGCCTCCAGGGCCTGCGTCGCATCCAGTTCAGCCGTCGATGCAGCTCCATGATGCCAAGCCGGTGTGTGACAGCCACTCACCCATCAACGAGCAGCACCCCAGCTCCTCAACCCATCCCCGGGTCAGATACTCCCACCAGAGCATGAGTGGAGCCAGGGCTCAGCAACGCGGAGCCTCAAAGCCCGTGCTGTGTGACAAACAGCAGTCGGGCAGCCGTCGTGGTGCTCTGCTACAGTTCTCCTCCACAGCTCTATGTTTTATTCATGAATCACTGGAGCCCAGAGTCGGGCTTCGCTCTGGGAAGGCGCAGGTATCGACAGGCAGCATCTGAGAGTGCACACCCTGCTGAAATGCGATGCCCTGAGGAGACGAGGCTGAAGGCCTGGAGGCGGAGCTTGGTCAGCTACCTGAGGAGGCCGAGGGGCAGCCGGCCAGGTAGACGCCACGGGCCGCGTGTACGCTGACATAACCTGTATCGAGTCATCCACTCATTCTATATTTATATTAAAACCAGCCTCATTTACCAAGCATTGCATTATATGTTAGATAAAATTCAAGAGCTTTGTGATTTTCATTTAAAAGGTTAATAAGAACAGTCACATATACATTATGTATGCACCTTTATTCAAATAAGATCAATACAGTCCTGACACAGTCAGAAGAGGACGAGTAGAGCTTGCTGCGCTCATCACTGGGTTTGTTCATGTCAAAACTTAATAAATATTCACACTGAACAAAGCACAAAGACAGAACTTCACCAGTACATGAAACAATCCACACGTCCCTACATTTGGTACATAAGGAATACAATAAACTGCAACATTCAAGTGTTGTGTTCTGAGTATATGTCAAATGGAGATGCATTATGTTTCATCTACTGCAGATACACTAGTTTTCCTCTAACACACAAACAGACATACAGATGACTGACTACATTAAATATCCATGTGCTTCTATTGGCTGGTGGTGTGGAAATCCTGGCATGACCAAGTCTAGACAAAGCTCAGTTCCAACATCTGGCTAGTGAAACTATGTTAAGTAGACAAATTACCAGAGGACAAGCAGAGTCTGACAGTAAACTATGCTAATCTATCAGACACGGGGCCTTTGGCAGCACACACTTACAGAAGGCACAAACAGCTCACGAGGGCTACGTCACGCCACAAACACCAGCTTGACTTGTGTGAGCAGACACTTTGCTACAGACTCTCTACTAAGCAGAAAGTCTAGTTTAAACCCCTGGTGACATATTCAAGGCCAAAAAAGAAAGTTAACTAAAAAGCAGCAACGTGTGCAAGATAGCATGGCTGATCCTGAGGTTTGCATTTACAAAACCCCCAAAGAGTTTCAGGCAACGCTTGCTTAAGTGGAAATACAATCATGATGTTTAACTTGAGACTAAACAAACAAAAGAACATTGTTTCAGTAAAAAAATATAAAGCTACAGGAACCTTTACTTAAGAGAAATGCACTGAAAATCTCTGCTCAATGACTCTGGACAGCAGCACAGAGATTTGTTTCCAAAGGTCAACTGCATTGCATTAACCAATTAGATATCAACAACATCATGTAATATCTGCTTGACTGGTGTTCGTATCATTTTAGATTATGACCTTCAGCAGCACACTGTAGCAGAGTGCAGTGTAGCTTTAAGTAACTTTGTAAGCATTTATAAAAATAACAAAAGAGTGATAGCATAAAAACATAAGAGCATAAATAAAAACCCAAACTCAAGACGAGACTGTTGAGTATTTGGGGGGAAAAAAAAAAGCGTGTCCCTGGAAGTACTTTTAGCTACCACAAGGAGGCCCCAGAAATCACACATCAATCTGATGTGCAATAAAATGGTGCAATAAAATACAAAGGACTGCAAGATGACATTTCAACAGTGAACAGAAGTTGCCATGAGGGAATTCTGCTTAACCCTTTAAATAAAAACTGTTCAGTCAACTGAAGAGTCACAATCATTTTAAACAGCTCTGTAAACAATCTCCTTAACGGTCCAATACCAACAGAACAATCAAGAACAAAACAGAGGTCCAAAGAGAAAAGAGAAAATGTGGTGTGTGTGCGGGGGGTGCTCAAAAGATGAGAAATTTTGCGTTCTATGTTGCCATGGTTGTGGGTTACTAGGTTTTAGTTAGAATACAGTATAATGACTAAGGCTTCTCAAGGGTTTCTATGAGCTTCGTTATGAGCTTTACTTTAACCTCTCTGCTAAGGCAAATCCTCCTGCATTGGATTGTTGAGGTCCCTCTCACTAAGGCTTTTGGTCAGCTTCTCCGTGTGTGAGATGGACTATGTGGAGGAAGCAACAGCACTGAATTGTGTACACTGTTCAGTGCAGTTTCTTGGTGGATTATGATGTACAAAAATAATTAATTTCCGTATTTATATGGCTCACGACAGAGAAGAGGAGCAGGGAGGAAATGTCAGCTATAGTCCAGCTTCTCTACTCCTCTTCCTTTAATCAATCAAGGCATACTCAGCCACATCTTGATTGTCTGCAGCTCAAAGCCTCCTCCCACTTCCTTCATTCACCCCCTTCAAGTCTCTATACAGTACTTTCCTACAGTCCTTTGTTGCTCCATCACTCGATCTTTCCGGGGTCCACATTATCCAGATCGATATCAGGCGAGGCCACACAACACATGCAGACCTTCTGGGTGAACAGAGAGAAATCATCTGCAGGAACAGAGAGGAAAGAAAGAAAAATAATCAAGAGGTGTGCTGAAAAAGTCATCTAACAGAACAAGATGCAAGCTACTGTTTGACATGTCATGCAATAAAATACAGACTAAAGCTAAATAGCTTTAGTCTGTATAATAAAAAGCTTAGGGCCACACTTAGGGCCAGTGTGTTCAAGGATATTCAAAAGTATGTTTGCTAATTAATATTAGCAGAGCAGTTAAACTCAATAAAAACTCAGCCCTACACAAATAAAGATCTACTTCCAGTCTCTGTTGTGATCTGTTATGTGTTTGACATATGTCACTTATGAATTCATTAGTTCTCACAGCAAGCAATCTGATACAGTATGTTTGGTACTTTAAGGCTACAAATCTAAATGCCAAGTAATAGGTAATCACTAAACTTCTTACTGAGCGCATAGCCAATGAATGCTGGTCTGTATCTGGGTGGCAAATAGACAAAGAATAAGTAGACCGGTGCGCCGGACAGCGCCACAGCAATTCCCACTAGAGAGTTGATTGTGTCGCTATAGAGGGGCATCACCACCAGGAACACGCTGCACAGGCAGTAGACGATGGGGAAAAACAAGGGGAGCTGCAGGGAGAAGAGAATAAGGATGACAAGGAGCAGAGTACAACACAACTACAAAATCACACAGACAATAAAACTTCAAATCACCTCATTACACCACTAACAGCCCTCAAATTAGTAATGTGACAGTTGTTGACTTTTGTGGTTGCACATAAAGAGTAAGAACACTGTCATAACTGAGGGCATGGCTGATTATGTCCAGGCTGATTGCTGTACTATTGACAGGTGTTGTAAAAAAGGTGTTGTATTTACCTATAGCATGTAATGATACAGGATGAAGTAACCAATGTTGTATGAAAAGATGTCATAATAGGAAAACCATACTCAATGCAAAACCTAAAATGTGAATTATGCTTTGTAAATTACTTTGATGGTCAAAACAAATCTGCGTTTAACTGTGCTATGACAGAACTGTGACACGGAAAGGATTTAATCATTCCGATTCTGTCTGACAATGTAAAGCAGAGTCACAGCTTTACAATGGGCATTAAAGTTGCTACCTTAACAGGTCGGTGCAGTTCAGGAGCTTTGATGCGAAGGTAAATCAGGCTGCCTATTGAAAGGCCGATGAACAACCAGTAGTTAAAACTGAAGTAGTTGATCAACTGGAAAACGTCAGGTACAGTCAGGTAGAAGAGAGACATGACCCCCTGTGAAGACAGAACTATGTTAGGATACAATTGCATAATAGAAGGTCAGTTATGTCCAGATGTGACGTGACAGATGTGATACAAACATTGAAAAGCAGCGCAGGAATAGGAGTTAAACGCTTGATGTGGATCATGCACAAGAAATTGGGCAGGTGTCCTTCTCTGGAGCCAACGAAAAACAACCTACAGGGGAAGAGATTAACACCAAACCTGTTAATAAGGCTGATGGTGATGCACAGAGTTACGTGAATAAGGAAAACAAATCTGGGTGTGACTAACTGCATTTACCTGGAGGCAGCGATGATGGAGGAGTTGAGGCCGCCGTAACAGGAAATGGCTACAGAGAGTGGGATTAGCCAGCGAGCCCAGCCCAGCACCTCGTCTGCAAACGTCTGGACAGACAGTTTGTTTTGCATTGGTAAGACGCTCCTTTCTACAATTATAGTTCAGATCGTACATGTTTAAACTATTTCATATTCAATAGACTCACTCATTACTTCTAGTAAAAAAAACTCCCATATAAAGCCAGTCTTTTCTTAGCAAGGTAGTTCATATACCACAAAGTTGAATGATATAATAACCCTCTACTTCCCTTTAAAGCAGAATTTGTAACTTCTGGTTTCATTCAATTACAAAAGTGAAACAGAGGGAAGCAAATATAGGAGAAGAGAGCCCAAGAGGCGGTAGGTTAGATTAAAGGCTCATCATAAAAGCGTATTTGATACCTTCTAACATAATTTTACTCCAGCAGCATCAAGTCACAGAAACAAAAACATTTTTTGGAAAAAAAAATATATTGTTGACAGTGAGATCTCTAGTAAGCCATTAGGCTGAATACTCAAATAAAAAAGGACATGAACAGAAGGGTTCCTCCTACAGAGCCCTAATCACATCATCAGCATCCCTAAGTTCCTGTGTGGGGCGCTAACGTCTTTATGTGTACGAGGTTTCTGTCATCATCTCGACTCCTACAACCCCCGGCTAACCAGAAGGAAGAACCAAACCAGATATTAGTGGCAGTGGCTGCCAGCCAGTCTGAGAGAAATGACAGCAGATGACAGGAAGGAGAGCTCAAAACCTGCTGCCCCTGTGAGGCTGAGCAGATGCTGTCAATTTGTAGAAGCCATGTGCTGTACTAAATGGACACTGCCATGCACATGATCAGACTGTTTGTGCCTCCAACAAGCTGCATATCTGCACGGAGAGACCGAATCAAGCCGATGACCTGCAGACACTCACCACAGCAACAGCTTCACTGTAGAGCACGGTGTCTACATCCATGACAACGTAGTAGGCTACATTGGTTAAGATGTAGATCACTGTAACAATAGGCATGGAAATGGCGATGGACAGCGGCAAATTTCTATAAAGAAAAAAAAAAATCATCAAATAGTTGTAGCTGTATTATAAATTACATATGATATGATATGAAATTAATTACAGTAGTAAGCAATGAAGTAAAGCAACAGCATCAGATAAAACCAATATTGCTTATGTCACATCAGTCCTAACCTCTCCGGGTTTTTGATTTCTTCAGTGATGAAGTTGAGTGTGTCCCAGCCAGAATAGGAGTAGAGAGCTGAATACAGAGCCAACGCCATGTCACCAGCATTCAGCTTGGAGTCTTTGAATGAGTCCTCAAAGTTCTGGTCGTAGCCTGCAAATATTTCACCCAGACATTGGTCAGATCTTCAAATTTTAATATAATTGGTAGAAGTTCCCTGAATGGCCTGGTTTAGTAAGAATAAAAAAACTAAATGCCAAACTAGACACGACCAAAAATAAATATACGCAGACAAAACCGACATCTCACCTTGTCCCAGCTTAACCAGACCAGCGATTATTATGATGATGAGTGCTAGGACTTTGGCTACAGTGGAGACGACCTGAAGAACAGCACCCCATTTCACTTTCATACAGTTCACAAATGTTAACAGGCCTGATGGGAAAAAAAAGAACCAGTTAAATTAATCAAACATTATTCCATTTCTTATCATAGATATGTTTTGTAATTCAGGCTGCACCATCGTGACTTCCCTGACGTACAGTAAAAATGAATAGTCAGGAAGCAGCATGATTTTCCCTGATCTATGAGTCATGCTTTTCATAAGTCCAAGGTAGAGAAGCAGCAGCACTGCTCATCTGCTCCATGTATTGTATATGCAGATTTACGGGAAACTAGGTCATACGGTGATGTGAAGTCATTACCTAGTTACCTGATTTTTTGATTCACCTGGTCACGCAAGTGCACTGAACCTGCTGTACTTTCCTTCAGAGTAAATGCTACTTGTCCTGTTGTTCTTGTAGAGTCACAATTCTTTCATTATGACTCTCTGTAGTGCGTAGATAGAGATACCGTATGCAAACACACCCAACAGGTTTCAACTTGGCCTAAATTTACTCCAGTTATCTATTTAACTTTCCTTTAGATAGCATGGCAAAGCTTCAGGGTTGGCATTCGGGAAGCACAATAGTTTAAAAGGCAGAGGAAAAGGAAGCCATAGCATTTGAATAATTACACATTTATCCTCTTAAAAAAAAAAAACATTAAATGGACAACTAGTGCTCACCGCATGAAGGTGTGTCATCCAATTAAAAGGGTGCTGCAGTGACTAACTAAAGTACATGAGAGCACAGATGAGTGAGTTCAGAACGTACATATGATAGCAGCAGCGATGAGGCGCACAGCGGCGTAAGGAGCTACACATGTAGGGTAGAAGGGCTGGACCAGGTAGATGGAAAAGGTCAGAGCTATGACTGCCTGACAGGCGGGCTCCACTATCAGCAGTGATGTCCATAGTCTGGAGCAAATTAAACAAATTTTAATTTTAACTGAATGATTACATTGTCATTAAACAGCAATTACTGTTGAACTGTAAACACCATTTACAACAAGGCCTCTCATTTTAAAATCTCAGTACTGTACAGCTTGAATCTTCTTAGATAAAAAACGCCTCTACAAACAGGGTATAACAAATACCTACCTAATAAAAGCCAAGAAGCCTCCAAAGGATTCCAGGATGTAAGCATAGGAAGCTCCAGATTTACGGATGGTGGTTCCCAGCTCAGCATAACACAATGCCCCAAACACAGAAAACACCCCTCCGATGGCCCAGACTACGAGGGACAGGCCAAACGAGCCCGTGTATTGAAGAACCCCCTGCAGGGAAAAGTAAGCAATTAGTCCAGCACATCTACCATGAGTGAGTACAGTATGCACAAATGCCAATAACTTAAAGAGCAAATGAAAAGTCAGTGTGTAATGAGGTTTGAACCTTATAAGAGCAACTGTCCAACAATCATTTAATCATTTTAGATTGTACCTAAATAAAAGTATGAGGTCCTCAATCAAAGCTAGAGATAAAGTAATTCAGACCAGGGACTCTTACCTTTGGTGAGACGAAGATGCCAGAGCCGATCATATTTCCTACGATGAGACAGACTCCATGGAGGAGGGAAATCTCCTGCTTCAGCCGCACACTACTGTGAGAACCCGTGTCCGCCTCAGCAACCATTGTGACAGATTTACAGCCCGAAGCCCCAACTCAAGAGGTAGTTGTAGAAATAAATAGGACAGAACAATTCCTAGTTGTACCAGAAACTAAGAGGAGGCTGAAGAGTGGAACAAAAAATAAACTAAAAACAAGTGCATACAAGAGGTAGGGTCTAAGCAAAAAATTAAAAATCAATAAAATGTGGAAGTGTCTCTGCCGGGAAGACTTGTCTCAAAAGGCCAAGGCTGTAACAAACGTCTCCACAGATAATATCTGTAAAAAAAAAAAAAGTCAACAGAGCGTATCAGTAGCGCTTTACACAACAGATCCAGGACAAATGAGTGATCCTGGTTGAGTCTCTGGTGAACAGCCCTACGTCATTTAATAGGAAAACAGCGTAATAAATGAGGGAATGGAACGATCCAATTGGCTTTGCTGGATTTGCATTTCACAATTAATTACTAACCAATTATATAAAGCATAAAAAACAAGACAATAGAAAAATGCTTTAGAAGTTACATTGCACGTTTTATTGATAACATTGTTCTAACTGGACTAAAACACACTAGTGTGTCTGAGATGCCACAGGAGTTCAAAGGTCAGCGTGATCGCCCAAATGAGCCAAACAAGCAGCAGAATGTAAATGTGCATATGCCTTTATGGTTTCACTGCTGCATGGCTAAACATAAGAGACCTGTTCAAACACATGAAATACCAGTTTGAAACTGGACGGCACTGTTACTGTACACACAGGAACGAACGATTACGATCAGCCAAGTAAATAAGATACCACAGCAAAAAAAAAAAAAAACACCATCAAACACACTGAGGCTACGGATCCCAGCGGGAACCATAGGTTATCAAGTATCTCAACCACTAACTCAACCAGTTTTTCCTGCAGACGAACGACACCCATTATGTGAAGGGGCGTGAAGCACTGCCGGGTACAGCTCTGCTTTTACATTCACGGTGGCGTAAAATCTAAGAACAATGCAAAGAAAGCCTGATGCGATGCAAAGCGTTTGACCTTGAAACAGGTGTTGACTTCCAGTCGATTGCTTAAACACGCACAAACAGCCTGAACAATGAGACTCAAGTAAAAAGTCACAAACCACTATTGCTTTTCCACAGTTAAATCAAATTAGCTGGTATCCTATTAACAGAGGGACTTCAGTTGAGCATCGTTGAGCAGGTGGGAGAGTCCAGCATTAACTTAACGCCCTATTTATTTCTGTTGACTGACTGGAAGCCTCAGGGCAAGGACAGCAGCAGGCACAAGTAAATCTGTGGAACCTAAAACTTTGATTCCATCTGACAGTCAGGTTTAAATGGGCTTAAGAATGTTTTTTCCCCACTCCAGTGTGAGTTTTCCAGACTATTAATAACTTTACCAACGTAAGTCCCTGTTTGCTTCTTCAAACTGGGAGTCTCCTGTTCACTCTCCACTAGCACCACGTCGCCTCACTAGTCAAACAAACAGGGAAGCCACTGGTTTGCATGCTCGCGCCAACATGGCTGCAGACACGTCTTCACACCTACTGGATGTGGGGAAAATTACTAATCCATCCATTTAACCACTACTTGAGCCGTTTTGCTTGTGATTGTGACAGATCTAAGCGACAGAACGCGTTGATGGACCCGCTCATCGTCACGTTTCTGAGCGTCGCCGTTAACCCTTCAGCTCGGCGGACGTAGGAAACGCGCCTCCATGTTTTACCTGAAACTCGGGGTGGAGACGTCGAAGGTGGCAGTTGGGAAGTCACGCCGTGACCCCGCGCGAATGAAATTTATATCAACACGCGTTAATTCAGTTCACTGTCCCTGTGAGTGACAGTCGCGGCTCATCGCTGACGTTTACCGCCGGATCCCCTCGTTGGCCGGGCGTGAGGCAGACCCCCACCCCCGGAGGAGGTGGCCGAGGAGCTACTTAACCGCGTTTCGCTGGTTCAACGGCACGAGTCACGCGGTTAACCCTAGTTTCCGCCTCCAGTCGCCGCGCGGTGACTAGCTTACCCCTCCGCTAGCAGCGCGCGGATGCTCGGATGCTAACGTCAGCGCGAGACCGAGATGAAGCAAAACGGCTTCGCTTCAGCCGGGAACTGCTCGTCTCCGCGTCCTTTAACGGCCCCGGGCCGTCGGGGAGCGACATGCCGCGCGTGTCCAAACGTAAAGCAGCAGAGACGCTAGTTACCCGTGTTGAGCCTTCTTTGGTAGCGATGGAGGAAGCGGCGCCTCACAAAGCGCGCTTCACGTGTACGACTAACTTCATCTGACCATCTGAACATCTGCAGCTGCGGTAGCTCCGCCCCCCGCGCGGCTCCAGCCTGTCAGAGGGCGCGCGTGCAGTCAGTGACCCCTCGCTGCTTACGAATTGTAATAGATTTAAATGAATAACGACACTGTGTGACTTAGAGGCACAGTGGCATCAATACGCGCTGAAGTACACACTCAAGTAAACGTGCAAGTACAAGTACCCCTCATGGTTGAAGAATTGTCTTGAGCACATGTTCTTATTTCACTGAGAAGCTACTGTGCTCATGACTAGGATAGTGTTCATTTAGCTTCCTTTATTCAAAAACTTACTTCCACACGTATTCTACTTTATGTTCTAGACTCTGAAACGCATTTCATCTTCATGTCTTGGTCCTCGTTTGCTGCTGCATCTTCTTTCTCTTTCAGGTTAATCAGTGACTTTTATTAGGATTTCTGCTTTCTCACGGTCTTAACAGTGGTGCATGACTTTAAATAAACATCAGCAGTGTATCTCCATTGTTATCTATGCACGCGCAGATATTTTGATAAGTAAAAGTGCCTTGAATCCTCTTGTAGTTCAACAGCTCAACACGACAGCTACGTAGATCCAGCTGTTAAAAGTGTAGAATTTAAACTCTAGTTAACAACCGTATGAGAACAAAATTAAGAACAATGATGATGACTTGAATCCTTTTGCGCTAAAAACTGTTTTTCTGAACATTCTCTGCTTGAGATTTGCTGCCACCTGATGGCTTAATGTTGTGCGTGTCCTCCAGAATAATCAGGAACATTTTATTTTCCTGTGACTCGAGGCATTATATTACATTTTACCACAGGAGTCACTGTATGATGTGTTACTGCTACCGTGAGGCCCACAGACCAGTGCTTGTTGTATTATTATTGATCCTGAGGATGACAGGAGGAACAAATCATCTAAATCAAACAGAACCTGGAACGTGCAGCACTTTTCTTCCTGCTGATGTAATACTTTACTGGTTGTCACGTTATCAGAAACCACTAACACGAGTCACGCGTCATGCACAGATGTTCTGTTCATTTCTTGTACTAAAATCATTTGTCTTGTGTTGCACACCATGCTACAGTTCTTTTGTCAACAAAAAGGTGGCAGGAAATGATTAGTCTCTGTGATTGGTGTTTTACGATAAAGACAATGCTTAATTCACAATAACTGGTTTTCCTCGTGTCTCTGTGCTCTTATTATTATTATTATTATTATTATTATTATTATTATTATTATTATTATTATTATTATTATTATGATTATGGTGAAATTATTTTGATAATGTAAACTGATTCATAATGTTTTGCTCTACCTAAAACGAAATTAGGTAAAAGTGCAAAATATAAAGTAAGCAGTCGGTGAACGTTTTTGTTCTTTCAGCGTCTTCCTTTTCTCTGCATCATGAAGAGAGGTTCGTACCTGCTCATCGCCGGAGAAACAAAGGGGGAAACACCCACACCGTCACATGTCAAGCGGAGCCTGAACTCCCCAGTGCAGGAGGACTGGAGATTTGTCAGGGCTTTGGTTATAAGAGAGGCGTCCAGGGACTGAGGCAGCGAGCACGTAAACGCTGAGCAGTGTCAAGTCACTTACGTAACCAAGGCGGTTTCCTGTTAATATAATATAATAATTTTCAAAATAAAGCAAAATAAAGTAAATTTATAAACCAGGGCGTCTCGGTTTGCGTTCAATTAAATGACATGTTGGCTGAGGCAAAACACACATGAAGCTGCTTAGGACACAGAGCAAAATTAGAAACAACTAAGAAGGTTCCAGACATTATTATTACAGCCTCACATAATATTATGTTTGTAGGCTAAGACATGTTACTGTGTCATTGGAGGCCTCTGGGCCCTTCTTGATAGCGCATATTTATGCTTTTATCTTGACAGTACAGTCTGCCCATTTCCGGTCGTGGTCTAGTTATTTTCCGCAGACTTGACTCAGCTCATAACAGACCACCAGGCGCACCGGCAGCTCCTCTCTGCTGACTCAGTGCCTTACAGCAGTCACTTCACCTCGAGAAGACTGTCATCCAGCCACCGGCGCACACTCCTCCGGACAACCCGCCCCGACACCACCGCACAGACATGGCCAAGACCGCAATCGGTGAGTTTGACCGTCTTTCCTTGCAATTTCCCACACGAGAGCATCCTCGCAGGTTGGAGGACGCTGGTGAGGCTGAGGCGACACCCATGACACAAAAGGATGCTGAGGGAGGATGAGAGGGAGCGGCCAAACTCCTCCACAAGTCACTTTTGAGAAATGGAAATTATTGCAGCAATTTCTAATCCCTCGTGTGCCCTTATCTCCATTTATTATTGTTATATTTGAGTCGCACGCTCAAATTCGGGCTGATCGCCACGAACTAGTCTCGGGCTCATTTGGCCAAATTTGTGACGCATATTTTTTATTGCGCTCAAAGCGGGCGAAATGCAGGAAATGCCCGCCTGCATGACGACAAAGTCGATTTTCCAGCAGCATTCTGTGGATGCATGCCTGCCGCACCTGCCCCCGACTGCCTGACTCAGAGCCGTACAGCATAATGCAGCGCCAGCGACCCCACCCAACATCCCCGGCCCCTTCAACGCGCACCCGCCGCTCCCCGGGGTGTGAACGATTTCACCGTGACAAATCTCCTTATGAAAACTGGGCCATGCCGTGTAACGGGGGTGAAGGCTGCTCGAGCGATTTTTTTTTTGGCAGAGAGAGGAAAAAAAGAGCATCCGTACCCAGAATTGCTTTGCAGTCGAGGGAAGAATTTACGACTGGCGATGGAAATGAATGTCGCCCCCGGAACGTCAGGCTCCAATCCTTTTAGGAGGCTCATTGACTGTAGATGTCGGCTGTTATGTTCCATAACCGCGTTATTATAAGGCCTCAGTGCGGATTTCATGCACTGAGGCAATCTTTTCATTTGAATACAGGTTGAAGGCCTTGTGTCTGCCACAAGGCGCGATGTGTTTTCGTTTGGCTGGATTCGATTGCTTTGCGCCTCAGTGGGCGCGTGCTTCAGGGTTTCAGAATAAAATGATGATAACCGAGTGAATTGTGATGCCTTTAGGGGAGTGCGGGCATGAGGTGCAGGGTGTGTGGCCAGTTGAGGGAGCAGTCTTTGATCAGCACTTGATGGATGGAGGAGGATGTGCACAGACAGCAGCGAGGGTCCTGCACGGCGTCTGCATCGAGGGACACCTTCCGCCAACCCCTGACTATTTATTCCCCTCCCTCCTCCTCTCCCCTCCACCGCTTGGGCTGTGGACGGGCAGAATGGGGTGGGCGCGGGGGGCCGACGCGGTGGGAGACGGCAGTCAGCACTCAGCGGGTCGCTGAGTTCATCTCGCTCTTATTTACGGAAACCCACGAGCGGCGCTGCTAATACTTCAGCCTGAGCCGCGGGTGCAAATTGTGATAAGGCAGCAGACGCACGTGGATTTTTATTCAGCAGCGATAAACAAACACGTCCTAACATCCCTCCATCAGACGAGGGAACGGTGCTGCAAATAACCCAATGCTCGCAACCACTCCCATGTGCATTAAGCTTCTCTCTTGATCCCTATCGTGCAGTCTGGCCATATCACATTAGGTGTGGTCTTCCAATCGATGCCTTAAAACGCGGCCTTTGTGCTCAGAAGCAGAAGCTTCTCGGACAAGAATACCATCAATTGCAAGTCAATGCAGCTTTATTGCTCATCTCATCATCACCATCGTCGCCGTGCTCAAATTCCTGGACCTGTAGCTCATTCTGATTTATCACTGCGTGCCATGAATCAATGTGGCTCACTCCCATTACTGGTTTGGGTGACTGCTGCTCGTTTAGATGAAGCGGTGACATCAGTCTGGTGCAGATGGTGTCACCACCGTTCCTGAAAACCAAGACACTTTGCTTTTTTTTTTATTCACATGTGGCGCTTTTACCTTTTGACCCCACGACCTTTTAGTAATTTAATTAAATACTAGAGCGGAAGCATCTGATGAATTAAATTGTTTGTGTTTTCCCTCAAAAGAATGAATGACAGAAATTTAACAATCTAATTATTGTTTATCACAATTTTTTATAAGACAAAGGTTGAAGTTTGGCTAAAACGAGTCCTTCAGCCATTAACTGGTCATCTGGGCGTTGTGAAGTGGCCACTTCCTAGTAATAAATGCTTAATTTCCCAGTGACATTGTACAAAGTAATTTTTGGTTGTAAAACGCAGTACAGACGCCTGCTTTCGGGTTAGGTCACCCAGGAGGACCGTGAACCCGGTGATAAACACAGCCACATTTAGTGGGACCGCCATAACAGCTGCTCTGCCGCTCGGCCTGTCTGTGAAATCCTTCATCTGCAAAGTGCCTCCGCTGCAGCAGACGACACGGCGAGATGGAGGACGAGCGCGGGGAGAGGATTCAAGTACTAAACAGAGGTGTGGTGGTTTTTCGAATGCAGAGTAGAATCTCCCTTGAGGTGTAAAACGAGAGAGCGAGCGAGAGAGAGAGAAAGAGCGAGAGCGAGAGAGAGAGAGAGAGAGAGAGAGAGGGGAGGATGAGGCTGTGAGAGAGAAAGCAACAGATGAGACGGGGCCTGAGGGGGAGGGGGGGGGGGGCGCAGAAGGTGTCGTGGAAGAGGGATGCTTGCGGGGGAGGAGGTAGCGCAGATATTGATGATCCGTGCGCCGGGGCTGATGGATGGAAAGAGGAAGTGCGGCTCGCTGGCTGTGCGTCTGTGGTGGGAGCAGGAGGCTGCGGCGCTGACTGGTTGAAACCAGCCTGAGAGCTCTGAGGTGGTGGCGTTCCGTGATCCGGCATCTCTGGACTCTTGGGCCTTTGATGCTGCGGAATGTCACTCCGGGTCATTTGTCAGTTTTACGCGCGCGATCCGATGGGAACGAGCTTATTACCACACTCGTTAGAGATCATATTTCTTCTAAGCAGTAACTCAGTTAGAGTTTCATATTTGTGCACGGCGGAGAATCTCATATTTCTTTGATTACGGATACAAAAGCAATATCTCCAAGGACCCGAAAAAAAGGAGGCTGCGGCTCAGATTCAACTCAGAGCGCAATCATCTGCAGGATAACACAGACTGGCCTTTAAAGCCATGCTTCCTGGACTAAACCCAGATAGTGAACTCACAGATTAGTCGAATAACAATAAATATTTGCTCGACTCAGCTGTCGACTGTTGATGTGCGTGGGAGTGAATGACAGCTGGGGTCTCGACTTATACACAACACTTAATGAGCCTGCGACAGGCCTGCGCTCCCCTGCCTGTCAGCAGAAACGGTGCGGTCCACTAATTACAAATTAAAGTGCCGTCCACCTGAGGAGGCTGCTTCCATTAGACGCTGCTGGAGGCTGAGTAGTGGCTCCAAACCCCACGAGGAGCTGCGTGTTGGCTTTTAATTCCCCTGTCTGCGATTCTCCGGTATAAGACCTCTGTCGACCTCCATCTATTTCTTTATGAACGGGATTTTCCTGTCGAACTTATCTTCGTGCTCAAACCCTTTCTCCGACCTCACCCCCCGCGGCCCCTCGCCCTCACCCACTTCCTCCTCGGGGGAGGGGTTAACGAGGCCTTCGGAGGGGAGCGGGCTCCATCTCAGCGTTGATCACATTACTGCGGCGTCTGCCGGTCTGAGGGGCAGAGGAGGGGAAGAGGGAGAGAGCGAGAGGGGAATGAGCATAAGGAAGTGGATTTGGATTAATCATACTACACACCGCGCTGCACTACGGAGGAGCTCTTTCACAGTAAATCTAATTCCCGGCTTTGCTACCGTGGCCCGCTGCAAACCGTGAATGAGTGTGGCACCCTTCATCCCTGCAGCCCGTGGGCTCAGGCTGATGGATCATCCCGCACTATGACAGCCGGCATGCAAATATGCATCATGAGGCGGCGCCGTGCACCTTGACAGGACGCGGCCGCAGAATGCGGCCCGTGCAGTGTTCTGCAGGGACCCGTGCTGCGTCCCTGCAGAACTTGAGCCTTAATAAAGTAGTAGGTGCCAAAAAAAAATCAAGGTTACACAAGGTGGGTTGTTCTTCTCTGCTGTGTTTTTCCTGCCTGCTCATTGGAGCACTTTGTTCCACCCCACCGAGCAGGGTGCAGGTTGCCAAGCGCATCCGGTGCCGTCGGGTGCCAGCTTTGCTCCAGCGTTATTAAGTTTTTGGAGCCCGAACGGACCACGGTGGACAGCCGGGTTGCTGCTCTGTGCTGATAAGCTAAACCATCAGATGCCGGCTCTGTCCACGGACCTCAGACAAAGAAGATCGGAAACGGCCCGAAAATCATCCTGACGTTGATCAAAAAGACTTTTTTTTTAAAAAAAGCATAAACTAGTATGTGTTGCTTCTCAGCCACAGAGCGACGACTAGAGGCACAGGGGCGTTGGTCCCTGCGTTAATAAATAATAAAGCAAAGGGAAATGCATAGCTAATGTGGAGCATCCTCTGGGGACCGTGGGGAAATGAGGCCAAGTAAGGACATGTTATCCTGCCCCCTTCATGCAGTAGCCTGGTAAAAACAAAGGCTGCAGCGTCTCCACAGAAACGTCCTTTGATGAAACTGTCTTTTTAGGGCACGCGATGCATATTTATTCAACAAGAAATGTTCATATTTACATCAGGACCCCCCGTGGAGCCAGAAGTGGGTTAATGACGCTTCGCCTTTTTGTATGTTAGTGGGTTGATGACTGGCGTGTTAGCGGTGCTCATGCGATTTACTGTGTCTCCGCAGCTTACAAAGAGAAGATGAAGGAGATCTCAGTCCTCTCGCTCATCTGCTCCTGTCTGTACCCCGAGAGCCGCAAAAACATCATGGGGGACTTTGAAGGTACGCCTTGAACGACGTGAAGCTCACAGGTCATTTTATTAAAATGCAGTTTGGTTAGAACTGGGGCTCCTTTTCTGCAGACATGGACATCAAGCCCATCAACAAGCGGGCCTCGGGCCAGGCCTTTGAGGTCATCCTGAAGCCGCCCTCCCCGGTGTCGGATGCTGCCCACTGCATTACCAGCCCCCCAAAGAGGGACATTTCCCTGGAGGACATCCAGAAGAAACTGGAGGCAGCTGAGGACCGGAGGAGAGTAAGGATGTTCCCGATCAATTGCATTTTAACCTGCTGCCATTATGAAACTTCAGCTGCCAAGAGCCACCAAAAGCTAAAACCAAAAACCAAAGAGCTGAAACTCAACCCGACCAGTAATGATACCAAGACCTTCCTTGACATCTGATTTAATGCCTGTTTGTTTTGTCAATTGTGAATCTCATTGATCACTAGAGCTGAAATATCGGGTCTGGCATAGGCTAATTCCTGGCTCTCATTGATTTGAACATCAATAAGGGACAGCAGCTGACAAATTCAGCAACAAACTAATCAATCAGCCAATCAATAAATAGTTTAACAGCTGTCTAGTACCAGATGTCCACAGAACATGCAGTAAATTATAGAGGGCAAGGAGAGACATTCACTGAACATCCAGACATGTTGATGCTGAACAGTGAGCGTGAGCCACTCACACTCCCCTCCTCCCCAGTCCCAGGAGGCGCAGGTTCTCCGGGCCCTGGCGGAGAAGCGGGAGCACGAGCGGGAGGTGCTGCTGAAGGCCATGGAGGAGAACAGCAACTTCAGCCGCATGGCCGAGGAGAAGCTGCAGATGAAGATGGAGCAGATCGAGGAGAACAGGCAGGCCTTTCTGCTGGCCATGATGGAGCGCCTGCAGGAGAAGGTGAGGGTGGCCCGTTGGGTCCGAGCGGGTGCCGTCCAGTGTTCAGCAGCTCCACGTCCTCCCTCTGTGTGTGTGTTCACAGGAGAAGCACGCTCAGGAGGTGCGCAAGAACAAGGAGTTGAGAGAAGAAGTGACAGAATGAGGCGCCCCGAGCGTCCGTCCCACCTCCGACCCCCCCTCCACCGCCACCCGTCCCCGAGGAACACCCCCATGCCTCGCCCCCCCTCCCCCCTCCCCTTGCTCCACCAACCACCATACTCCCATACTATTATAAACGCCGCCCCAAGACAGCGGGAGGTTCAACTGTGGGTGGAAAGAAACAAAAGTACAAAAATGATTAACAAATGAAAAATGCTCTCTCTCACCCACGCTTCCCAAAACGAATGTTTTTGCTCCGTTTCAAACGAGAAGATAAAAAAGATCCAATTGACAAGCGGCAGTGGGTATTGGTTTCTGTAAATACTTCTTTTTTTGTTATATACAGTACGATACAAGCAGCAAAAGTATTGATTGCAGTGTGCCATTCTTTTGTATATGTTCCCTCCCCCCGCATATAAATATAGATGTAATGATTTGTTCATTTTCATACTCTATCGGTTCCTTCATTCCAGCCTGAGATTCGTTTTAGTTCCTCTCGTGTGGTGACAGGCTTAGATGTTTGTTGTGAGTTCGCCAGCTAGCTGATGTTTGCCGCGACTGGCCGCGTCCTCCCGAGGCCCCGCCCCCCCTTGAACACCCTCACCCCACCCCCCTCGCTCGGCCCTTCGACCGCTCGGATCTGGGATCAGATCTGTGCCGGGGTCGGGGTGATTTTCCATCCAGCTCGTGCCAGCGTTCCAGTTAGCGTGAGGGGGGGGGGCTGCTGGCACGAGGGTCCTGTGGGGACCGCAGCCGCCGCAGCTCGTCCTCTCCTGCAGTAGACGGTGACAGTACCGCAGGACAACACTATAGCATTTAATGAACCCATCCTTACTCCTCCCCCCCCCCCCCCCCTCCCGTCGCTCCTCATGCAGACCCACCGTAGAAGCACTCGCTCGCGCGCTCTCCGCACGGGCAGGCCTTTGTATCATAGCACAGAGCTCAAGGGGAGCTCGCTCAACTCCATCTCCATCTGGCACCGGGAACGCCCGCCCGCGTGACCTCCCCCACCGATAGCGGCCCGCCCGCGTCCCCTCGGCGGCGAGCCTCCAGCCGCCGCTGCGTGACGACGCGGCCGGGGCCACGGACGCCGGCGCGCAGAAGATGTTCGCATGAGATCAGACTTGTTACTGTGAAAAAGAAAATACAGTCGTAGTGTAATTCCACTGAGGTTAGAGTAGTGCTCGGCATCGTCGGATCACCCACCGGAACCATTCCGCCTCCTCTCTCTCCAACACACTGTAAGGTCGGCACAAGGAAGATTTTTAAGCCATACCCGGTATCACTGCAACAATGAGTCATGAACACAGTATTTCCATCTGTAAAGCTCTATATGAGTGTCAGAGAATCAGAGTTTGCATCCAGTGGTGCTGAAGCCTGAGGTTGAGCCCTGTTGGTCACACACGCACCGTAGGCCCATAGGTGTGTGTGAGTGTGTGTGTGTGTGATCCAGAACGGGTGAGTGGATAGGGAAACGCTCGTGCCATGTGATAGTGATCTGGTGAAGTGTAAAATAATGACGTCACAGTGTGTAACAGCTGTTTGAAGTTGATCACAGACAGTGACTATCCTACCTGCCTCTCTCTCTCTCTCTCTCTCTCTCTTTCTCTCTCTCTTTCCATTTGTGTGTTTCCCCGTCTCCACATCTATCTTTGTGAGCAAGCAGTGGTCAATAAAGATTTGGGGTTCAGTGAATGAAACTGGCTCAGAGGCTGACTTGATTTCACTTATTTCACAGGCTATAATTCCTGCATGATGAGCAAACTGCATGACATCATCTGAACCGAGAAAAACCTCCAGATGATGATCCATGTATTTATTTTGTAATGACCTATGAACTCGATCCATAAAACATTACATAAAACATTCTTCTTCTCTCTTACAAGTAGCCTGCACAAATGTAGTACCACAAACCACCAGCAGGGGGAGACAAAGGACATGTTTTGCGCAGCATTAATGTCATTCACCTTGTGGTTTCAGCGACGGTGAGGCTTACGTCACCACCTGGCCCTGCATCATCCTGACAAATAGCGGATAAGGTTAAGGAGAATGATGTCAGCACAGAAATGGGAAAGCGCAAATCAAAGGGTTTAGAGAAACTGAGGCAAGTCAGAGCTATTTTCTAACGCTTCGGTCCAGCTGAACAGAGGGAGGAACTGAGAACAGAAGGTGCAGCTGGTGCAGGCTGAAGCGATGGCAATGGGACAAAACTCTCCTCTGCGCACTTCCTTTCTCACAGTTTTTCAGTGCCTCTCTCCTGCTCATTCCTTTGATCTCCCTGCTCCTTCACCCCCCCCACACACACACACACACACACTCCATCTCCTATCATAAGCTCTACCCCTTCTTCCTTTCCTACTTCGTCCCCTTCCAACCTTGCATCCCTCCTTCTTTCCTCCTCCTCTAGTTCCCACGCAGCGCATGGGGCCAGGCTGCTATTGTCCAGGATATCCCCTCCTTGTTAATGGTTTCCTGTGCACACACAGAGGGCTGCTGAGAGAAACAAGCGGCCGCATCTGATACCGGGCGTCGCCACGTAGTGCGAGCACCCACACACACATTCAAAGAGAACCACACACACACACACACACACACACACACACACACACACACACACACACATGCGTGGCACATACACGCTTGACAAATGGGAATGAAAATGCACATATAAAACACATTAAATAAGCCACAGGTGATTCATCATCATTTTTTATTACAGGGAAGTTGACATTAACACCAGCAACAACACTAAAAAGCTGAACGTCTGATTTGTGACTGAGCTTTGTGGAGCCATAAAATATGCAAATCATGGCAAAGAACGTCTAAATGCCTTATTTAGAAACAAACACTGAATTATGGGCTTGTTTTGCTGTGACTGCTTCGACTGGCGCTGAAAATGCATGTAGAGTATACACTGATAGACAACGCGGCAGATATAAGAAAAGAAGGTGATAAAAAAAAAAATCACCCATTCACAATAAGATATAAATAAAAAAGACAGAGCTGGTGAAAACGGGTAAAACTGGTGCGAAGCTTTCAGTTGCTGTCGGCAGGAAACAAGCAAACAAGTCTGAACAATGCTGCATCCTATGAACATCAGAGGCTGTGGGTGAATCATGGGTAGCTTGACTTCAGCCAAGCTGCCAGCCCACTTCTGTTCCCAGTCCTGGGCCAAACGAGCACCTGGTTTCGGTTATTCCAGCCCATAAAGCGCTGTAAAAAGGGGCCGACTCCACCACCTTGAGCCCCCTTTCACGCTGCTCTGTCACCACGGCATCAATGCTGGCTGTTTCAGCCCATGTGTGTGTGTGTGTGGGGGGGGGTTTCACCCAGGAACTTGACAGGCAGCGCCTGCTTGACCATCTGGGACAGTCGTTCCCGATGGGCAGGAACAGAGATCAGTCAACACAACACAATCAATCATCCTCGTTGCTGCTCCGTCGCGGTCGCACTCTCTTCTTCTATACGAAACACAACGCGTGAGCAAGGGAGTCAGCGTCCTACAGCCACGCGTGCTCTCTGCCACAGCACCATAGAAAAAATAGACATTTCTTAGCGGGGAAAATAGAAAGTCTTGTAAAGTCCTGAAGGTCCAGCTCGGCCGGCGTCCGGACTTGAGTCTGTGTGGGTTCTACTGCTCCAGTCAGAACGCGCCTATCTCCATCCCCCACGGCCTGTAGGGTTTGCCCACGCTGGACGCGGGCGCCGCGGGGCTGATGGTGGCGGCGGGGGAGAGGAGGGGGAAGGCGCCGAAGGGGAAGGGGAAAGCGGAGAGAGAGGAGAGGAGGGGGGGGGGGAGCTTGGACGCCGACGAGGGCACCAGGGCCGGGTGCAGGACGGGGGCGGGGGCGCCGGAGGTGGCGGGGGCCCGGATCGGGACCGGGTCCGACGGCGGGGCGGAGCTGGCGGGGCGCCGGCCGGGGACGTGCGTCTCCGCGGCGGACGAGGACGAGGAGGAGGAGGAGGACGAGGACGGCGAGCTGGCCGCGGACGAGGGCGCCTGCGGGCTGCTGGTGGCGCTGCGGGGCAGCGGCTGCGGCTGCGGGTGCGGGAGGAGGAGCGGGTGGGCCAGGTGGGCGGGCGGAGAGCCGAACGCCGACCCCCAGGCCAGGGGGCCGAGGCCGGGGTGGGCCTCGCGCTGGCCGGCGTAGCTGTTGAGGTGGGAGAGCAGGCGCACGCGCAGCGGGTCGGCGCCGTCCAGGCCCTCGATGATGCTCAGGTAACGGGCCGCCTCGGCCACGCACTCCCTGAAGCCCAGACCGCGGTAATCCATCGCCAGAGCGTGGGCGTCGAAGTACCCTGAGGACGGAACCAGAGAGAGCGGGTCGGTTCGAGAGCCACTGATAGGAGAGAATGGGAGCCTGGTTTGAATAATAACACTGAAGATCAGTTTGTCGATTGTCGCTCGTTTGTGCTTGTTTACGCACGCAAAAGTCAAACTTATGTAAAACGAGCGTCACCTTTGCCTCCGGAGGCGTGAAGCATCTTCAGATGGTCCACGGTCATCTGCAGGATCTCCGCTTTCTCCAGTTTGGCCGAGCCCTTCGTTTATCAGGACAGAACGCGGCCAGTTAGAAATGAAGGGCTCGAAGGAGGGCCGCTTTAAGCCGCAGCTTCCTCCACACTCTACCTGCTTCTCGTAGGCGCTGGGAACCAGCCGGCGGAGCTCGCTGAGGCTGTTGTTGATCCTGTCCCGGCGTCGTTTCTCAATGATCTGAGGAAAACACGTTCTTTGGTTATTTCCCAGCCGTGACGACGCGTGACGGGGAGACGCGGACTTTAAACGGTGGGTACTTACTCCTCGGCGCCGTTTCCTCGCCTGCACCTGAGTGGATGTGGATGGAGACATGGGGCCGAGGGGAGAGCTCATATTCCTTCACAAACACACGACAGAGGTTCGGTCAGTTTATCCTGAGCTGGTTTAAAAACACATAGTCCCGCTGTCTACAATATAATGTAAAATATCAACTTACCCATTTTCATCTGCGCTTTCCTTCTCCACCTCCACGTTCTCGTCCAGCTCGCTGTCCGAGGAGCTAAAATCGTGACTCCGTTTCATCTTTATTCCTCCGACTTAGTTCCGCAGTGTGTTTGTTGTGTCTGCTCGCCGTGCGTCTGTCCACGTTCGCCCGGAGCGCCTCCGTTTGAAGCGCCCAGCTTTCCCACGGTGTCATTTCTACGCTGCTGCCGGCCAAGAGGGGCGGGGCCGAGCGGGAGTCCAGCCAATCGCGGCGCGGCCCTGCGGATGAGTGACAGCGCAGTCGCTCCAAGCGCTCAGACGAGTCGGAGGAAAAAGTGGGAAAGACAGAAAGGAGATGGTCACTCTGACCGCTGAAAACTGACGTCACATTTAAACGTACATAGATTGATTTTAAATTACTTATTTTATTTTAAACTTGAGTGGATGTCAATACCTGAATACTTGAAGAAACCGCTTCATATCCAGTTTCACAGAAGCAATATGAAGATGATGAACTCTGAATAGCAGCCTAAAGCAGTACCATAGGCCACATCCTGGGTGGCCCATAAACGCGATCTAATTTAAATGAATTATTTCATATTTTGTCAATCAGCTTTGTAACATTTTTATTTGTTCATTAATTCAGTGCGAGCCACTTAAACCTTAAAGGCCTCCCATTAAGTTGTGACACTAAGTGTCCGAGTGGTCACTCTTTCTAAACATAGAGGATCTTTGGGGAAACTTTGACAGCGGTCCAATGGACGTTCGGTCCGTAGCTGTGCCCCCCCCCTTCCCCTCCCTCCCCCGTGTGTGTCCCGGTGATGATGAGGAGTGGCTGGCCGGCTGTCAGCACGCGCTGGCCGTGGGAAAGTTCCCCAACCGGCGCTGATAACCAATCAGAGGCCGGCGGCCGTCTCCGGCGCTGGAATGAATGGAGCAATTGGTCGGGGCGACGGGCGGTCTGCGAGCGAGCGTGTGAACCTGTAATCCAATACTAACTCAGCCCGGGAGGAGAGACAGGGAGCACCGCCGCAACCAGAGGAAGCCACCGAGTCTAATCTTACCCCACAGAGAGACCTCATGCAAGACGCTGTGGGGACATCAAGGACTCAGCACTCAACAAAAGGCCGGCATGCAATCAAAGCGGCCTCGTCCCTTTCCCCCTGGAGTTTCCACATCATCACCACCGCAGGTCTGATGGCTGCTATAATGGCCACACTCCCAAATAATGTGACAGAGCCGCTGTGTGTGTTTGTATACACGGAGGGCTCGTGTTACGCCATACAGCGCTTAAGTGGAGGGTCTCCCAGGGACCAGGCTGTGACACACTGCAAAGAGAAACACGGCCGTTCAGTAGAAATGAACAAAATCACACAAGTGCTGTCGGCCTTCCACACAACTGAGCGTAGAGAAGCAGACACCACGGAGACTGAACGGGTATTTATGATACACAAGCACATGACTGAGCAGCAGCTCCAGTGACATAATGAGACATGAGGGGCTTGTTCTGCATACTGTAATCTTTGCTTATTAACGTCTAAAGGGATAAGAATTATTCTCTTTTGTGAATGTGGGAACTTTGTAGTGAAAAAATAACACAGAGAGAACTACAAATTATTTCTATAATCAAAACTAACAATGTCAAATCCCTAAAAGTTGTGGACTTACTGGGTCTGGCACCAGTTGTTGACATTTCATTCCACAGCAGAAAAAGTGTTTCCCAGTGTCAGTGAAGCTCACTTTAATTGTAATAAATATTAGAATAATAACTCCTGTTAATTACTGTTACAGCAAAAGGTGTGTGTAGAAAAAAAATACTATGAAGCAACACAAAATAAATTAAAAACACACACACACACACACACACACACACACACACACACACACACACACACACACACACACACACACACACACACACACACACACAAATGATACTGATCCTTATCAGTGGGAGCTGAAGGCACCGAAGGCAGAACAGTCACCACAGAGAGAGGAGTCTGCCTTGTTTGGTTCATATGAATGAGAGGAAGCACTTAAGGCTGTTTTCATCTTATTGTTGTCGTACGAGGCTGGAGCACAGCAGCACAATGCGTAGCACAGATGCACTCACACATTCATCGACCTGATTATTGTTCAGTTGTGTGTGTGTGTGTGTGTGTGTGTGTGTGTGTGTGTGTGTGTGTGTGTGTGTGTGTGTGTGTGCGTGTGGGTGTGTGTGTGTGTGTGTGTGTGTGTGTGTGTGTGTGTGTGTGTGTGTGTGTGTGTGTGTGCGAGGTGGGGACTGGAGGAGTCGCGTTCACACACACGGTTCATGCAACCTGAATCCTTTGTCACAATAAACACAGGTGTGCATAAACATTTGCTTCTGACCTGCGTGTGTGTGCGTGTGTGTGTGTTTGCGTAACAAGGGGGGGGGGAATTGTCGGGGGGGTTGTGAGCCCTCTCTTGTTGTATTTCAAGTTCACCCAGAGTTCCCACGCTGTTATTTTCTGCCCGGCTCTCTTTGTTCTACCGGTCTCATCACATGTTGTGATTAGTTGGGCCTTTTCAGGGGCCGCCCTTTGAAGGTGAGGGCCCGCAACATGACATCATCAAATCCCCAGCCTGCTCCTCCTCCTCCTCCTCCTCTTCGTCGTTACCACTACCAAACTAGATCACACTCCAGGCCAAAACAATCTGCGCTGCAGCGACGGTTGCTCTCTCTCTCTCTCTCCTCTTCTTTCGTGTCTAATTTCCTGTTTTCCAATAGTTTCCTCCGTCTTGTTTTCATGGATTTAATCCTCATTCCGTCTTCGCGTCCCCTCTATCTGTCATTTGTTATGAGCACATCAGTAATTGCGTCCCCCATTCGCTCTCTTCAGCTGCCAAATCCCGTCAGCCGCCGTCTATCGATGCATGTGTTTTAATGTCAGTTCAAAGGGGACGACGCCGAGGCCTTTATTTTGAAATGAATCCTTGGTTTTCCATGTCGTCTGCCCACTCGGTGCACAATCAAAAACTGTTGTGGATTTGAGTTTATTAGTGAATCACAACCACGTTTTCTGCAGTAATAATCCATCATCAGCACAGACAGAAAGTGAGTCTAGACTGTCTCACCAGAAGGAAATAGTTGGAGGCACAAGTTACACGTTTTTTTTATAAGCGGGGATTTCACCAATAAATTGACCTCCATGTTTTTTGCATCAAGTATAATTATTTCTGCCGTACATATTTACACAGCGGTCCACGTGTCATGGGCTTGTTTGTATTTGAGGGACTGTGTGGATCTACTTGACCTGACTGCCTGTATATGGAGCCAGGCTGCGGCGCTGACAGACTGACGTTGACGAATGGTGTTGATACCACAATCAGGAACTGTGTGTTAGCATTAGCCAAACAGTCATGCTAAACTCTGAACCGTCCCCGAGGGCGTCGGCCCCGCGATGCCCAGGCCGTGGGCACACAGGTGGAACCTCTCATCTGTTCACTCACTTTCTACCTCAACTGTAATTTTTATTTTGTTTTTTATTTCACAATAATAATGTAAAGAACTACAGAAATGTCATTATTTATTTATTTTTTTTTAAAGGATCAAATTTTTTATTAGGATTTTAAAGGATTATTTTTTGCAAATAATAATAATAATACATTCTCAAAAATTTGAGAAGAAGAAAAAATGTCATCATTACATTTTTTATTTAAAAAAATGCAGCAAATTTTCAGTTTGGTGATTTAAATTTATTTTTGTTTTTTATAGAGAAAGAAACCTTTTTTTTCAAAGCATGGGTTTAACATTATTAGTAGATGTGCACCTACAGGGTTGTGACGCCTCCAGATTTAACCCACACGTCTTTAAATTCAGCAGCAGACGCTAAGAACATGAACGCATCATTCTGCACATCGAACCCTACGTATGACATAAACAAGGGGCAGGAGTAAAAGTGGCCTTCAGGACTTCGCTGCAGTTTTCAAGGCGTGGCCCTCAGAGACTGAGACTCTGGGAGCTGCAGGTTCGCCGCAGACAGATGTTCGTCCACTCCAAACAATGCGTGGAGCCGCTCTGTGGTGAAACCCTGCGGAGGGCGAGACTTGTTATTGTTTATAAATAGAGCGCCGAGGAAGACGAACTTTGTCTCCCCTGACGGGAGAGGAAGCTGCAGCTAATTCTGCTCTGGATGTGTGTGACACCAGACCATTGTGCCTCAGAGACAGAGGGTGTGAGAGAGGATGATTGTTCGCGTGTGTGTGCAGTGTGAGAGAATGTGGGTGAGGAGTGTGCGTGTGGTGTGTGTGTGGTGTGTGTGTGGAGGGTGTGTGGCGTGTGTGGTGTGGGTGGTGTGTGTGTGTGTGTGTGGTGTGGTGTGTGTGTGTGTGTGTGTGTGCGAGTGTGTGTGTGTGAGTGTGTGTGGTGTTGTGGTGTGTGTGTGTGGGTGTGTGTGTGTGTGTGTGTGTGTGTGTGTGTGTGTGTGTGTGTGTGTGTGTGTGTGTGTGTGTGTGTGTGTGTGTGTGTGTGTGTGTGTGTGTGTGTGGCGGGGGAGGCCTAACATTGTGCTCCGGGGTTCGAGCCTGTTTTCACCCTGTCAGTCCAGCGATCGCCCGCTCCCTCGCCCCTCTCCACTTGTATTCTTCTCCCCCGAACGCGTCTCTCAGCGTGTGTGAATGCAGAGGAAGTGGAGGATGTGTCAAATGTTGACCCACTGACACTCATCTCTGTCCTGGCTTCCCATGGGAAATGTTGGAGGGCCGCCCTCTGTCTCCCTCACACACAGCCAAAGGAAGGACTTCTTTTTTTTGCTCGGTGAGGATGTCTAATGGTTATAATGATTCTTTAATTGAGAACATGCAATAAAATGCAAGTTAGCATAAAGTTAGTAAGAAAAATGGATTCCTTCATTGGGACAGGACAGTATAAACTAGTCGAATCCACAGTGTGCCATTGATGATTGACACACGCTGTGGATCTTGTGGCTTCAGGAAGCTCAGACAACTCGACACGCTCCGCTTGATCTGCGCGTCTGTGATCTCCAAGCGCTCCTCTAATCCCCAGTTATTCGATAGCTCGCCTCAACAGGTGGATCAGAGGCGGCGCTTGGCATCTGACTCCCATTTGTCACATCCACTCCGGTCGTTAGGACTCGAGACCGAAGGGCCTGCTGGGTAACGCTCACAGGACGTCATCGTCTGCGCTTACGTTTAATCTGGAGGTAAAGTGTGAAGAAGACTGGCTGGTTTTTGAGAGAGTGTGTGTGTGTGTGTGTGTGGGGGGGGGGTGTTTGGGTGTGACTCATGTCTGGAGTCGGGAGTGAAACTCTTTGTGGGTGGTCACTGCGAGGAAAGAGTGTGAGAGAAAGTCTGAGAGAACAAAGGCAGTTATTTAACTTTCATCTCAGCTTGAGGTAATTATTCGTCTTAAGTCTGACCCAGTCACACTTTCACAGCGGCCCGCGGCCTCGCAAAACACCCAGCTCGCTCCTGTTTTGACATTTCGCCTAATGACGAGCACTTACGGGCCGGAGTGGCAGCCGAGATCAGAGGAAGGAGAACCTGCCGGCATCTGACGCCAGTCACGAGTGGCGTAAGAAGTTCAGGGCTCGACTCAGACTCGCCTTTGAAACGGCCGCGGCCTCAGATGTTCAGCGCCAGCGAGAGACACAATCGCCTCTCACACGGCGTCTGATCCCACGTCCTCGCTCGCTAATTTGATAACGAGCCCGAACAGTCGAAACATGTTTTAACGTTTGACATTTGGCCTCGAGGAAAAAAAAACACGGGGGGGCGAACAGAACCGGCCTCCTGTCAGCGTCCCCGCGGCCTCGGGAGCGGGACCCCCCCCCCTCCGCCGGTCCCCTGACCCCGGTAATGACGGCGGGTCAGGAGTCAGGTTGTGTGAAGGAACCGTCTACGTCTGCGGAGCACGTGAGGAGCGCCTGGGAACCAGAGCTCGGCGTGTGATCCCGTGAAATTGATCTCTCCAGAGGGGACCAGTGGTGTGTATTTATTTGTGTGTGTGCGTGTGTGTGTGTGTGTGTGTGTGCGTGTGTGTGTGTGTGTGTGTGTGTGCGTGTGTGTGTGTGTGTGGGGGTGGGTGTAGGGGGGGGGCCGCGACAGGAGACACACCAGCGGAAATGGCAAATCCCAGTGCCTCGTCTGTGTGTGTGTGTGTGTGTGTGTGTGTGTGTGTGTCTGTCTGTCAGTCTCTGTCAGTCTGTCTGTCTGTCTGTGAAAAGGCTCCACAGAGACAACTTCACGCTTCATTAGCTTCCAACGCTCATTAATTGTGATTGATCTATCTATTTCTATGGAGAAAGCAGGGTGCGTCTCATGACTTTGTATTTCTTCATATTAAAATAACGCTCCCGAGCTTCAGCCATTAGCAGAGTTGACCGCATCCGACAGCGATGTGAGTCAACGCAGCCGTCAAACATACAGTTTGCTTTGGCATCAAAGACATTCCCTCGCGTCGGCTTCCTCCCACGCTTCAGACATGTGTCGCTTAATGTGACGCGCTGCTGACCCGCGGTCCTGGGTCGGCTCCAGCACCGGACCGGTGTCAGACCGCGAACGCAGGCGTTCCTTGTGATCATACAGTAAAACAATGTGCATCTGAGGAGGGTGTGTGTCACAGAGACACACGAGCAGAGCTGGTGTTTGAGACGGAACCCTCCAGCGTCTCCTCTTTCATCTGCAGCATCTGCTTTTCTTCTCAGAGCTCCTCCGTCTGTCTCTGCCTGTGCAGAAGCAACCACTTCAGTCACCCACAAACCAATTCCTCCTTGCGCTTATTCAATCACGGGGGGTTCTTTTCGTCTGTCTGCTCCCGCTCAAAGGCTTTATACAGACATTTTGAAACAATCACATCTATTAGTTCGGACTCGTGATGTCTGATCCCTCCGCTGCGCATGGGGCCTGCGTGGAGATGCAGCACGCCCTGCTCAGACATTTCTCGAGGTCTGCTCTGAAGAAAAAATACTTGTCATGAACATAATTTGGCTTGACTGTAAACTGGCTTGAATGCTGCTAAGATTAGATTGTGACATCAAAGGTGGTGATTGTGAGAGAAGCAAGTCAAACAGACTAGAAGCCCTGAAAAAAAAACACAGGGTGACTATTTTATTATTATTTTTTTTAAATAAATGAGTTTAAGTGTAAGATTTGTTATCTGTAGATTACATAACATAATTTTAATTATTTTTTATTATTTTATTATTAATAATTATTATTTACTTTATCATTTGTACAACTTTCACAATATTATGGTAGAATATTTATAAACAGTGCTGAGTTCACCATTTAAATAAATCACTGTCCGATGTTAAAGCCATATGAGACAGAATGTGACAGAGGTTGTAGGTGAGAAGCTTGTGGGAAGTCACCCACACACACACACACACACACACACACACACACACACACACACACACACACTGGGATAAGAGCGTATGACTTAACATGTTGTCATTACATCACTCAGACCAGATTCAAAACATGAATTAGACAGACTTCCCTGGCTTGTTTGCTGTGGGGCTTGTGAGTGACGTGTGTGTGCATTTGTGAGCATGCACGTGTGTGACTCTGAGTGTGCGCCCACATGCATAACCCCCCGTGCACTGTGTGTGGCTGCTGTGATTTGCGCTCGGGTTCGCTCTCTAAGCTCGGGGCTTTGCCGTGTGTGCGCGTCTTGTCACACAGTCGTTAGAACAGCACTGATTGCTGTTTATTTGGTCTGCGGGTTGACACGGAGCCTAACAGTCAGGAGAGCTACTGACAGCTCTGTTTTCACTGGGTCCCTGTGGCCGCACCAACACTAACACTGGGGTCGTGCTGCTCCCTCTGTCCCCTGGACCCCAGGACTCCCACACCAAGCTTCCTGTCTGGCTTCACAACAGGCAGCAAATCATTAGGGCTGCAGTGTCCAAAGCGTCCATTTAACCTAGAACCAGAGAGGAACAGCTACCATTATTATAATATGATTATTATAGAACCACAGGAAGACACGTGTACGCTGCACGGTACATGAACACTTGGCCAAGCATATAACGTGACCCTGTTTCAGCCAGAACAAGTTGCTGCTCCGCCGTCTGTGCAGACCCCACCTCAAACCAAACACCCCATCGGCATAATCCATATTTAATTATTTATGCTATGGGGATGTGACAATTACTAAGAGCACACACACACACGCACACACACACACACACACACACACACACACGCACACGCACGCACACGCACACACACACACACACACACACACACACACACACACACACACACACACACACACACACACACACACACACACACACTGAGCTTCCTCTGTCCAGCTGACATCTCCCTTTACTGAGAAGGAGTGGTGATGGGAGTCTTACTGGAGCAGAGGGTGGGGTGGGACGGCTGTGCGTGTATGTGCGTCTCTGCTGTAACGGCTGCTCCCGGCCGTCCCCACAGCTGTCTGCTAGACACACACACACACACGCACATAAAGCAGGCAGCTGTGAGACCCTCCCCCCACGACTGCTTCCCAAGGACTGTAATGAAGAACAAGTCAATGATGGGAAAGTGGCTGAAAAGCAAAGATAAACACACACACTCTCTCTAAGAACACACGGCACGTTACTGTGCAGACGCACACTGTGCTAAAATATGGAGACAAGGACCAGGGGTCAAACAGGTTAGCAACGTGATCATCTTTATATGACGCCTGCTTCACGTAGACGCTTTTGCAGACACGTCAGATCACAAATACAGTCAAAGTAGAAAGACGCTGTAAAGGTTCTTTCAAACGTTTACCAGGAAAGGCCACATCATCAACAGGAAGCAATTGGCAGCCTCGATGATAAAGGCTGTCAAGATTTTAACATGAATGTTTGCATTGAACACATCACGCTGTGTCACTCACAGGCCTGTTTTGTTCCTATGAACACAAACAAATCCCTTGCACAAATGCTCACATCCTCTGTGAGAGTGCAGGTTTCGCTTGTCTGACTTGTTTTGATTGCAGCTATTTTAGTTATTTGTCGAGGGCCTCCCGGTATTTCGGACGTGCCATGTGAAAACACGCCGCCGACTCAGGAGTACTCCACCGTGTTTGTGTTTGCATCGGGCGCTTTTGCGCTGTTTGTTATCGCTGCAGATGGAAATAGACAAGAAGTGGCGCTGCACAGGCACAGGAAGGGCTCTGTGGGCGAGCGGGGCTGCGCTGTCACTGCAGGCGTTAGCGTCTGACACGCGCTGACCCTCACAGATCGCTTTCCTCTGGAGACACTGTGCATTAAGTGGGTTTTAAATGAGAGGCTAAAAGAAACACACAAAGACGGAATCAAAGTCACTTGACGGGACGAGGCTGCGTGAAAACCCAAGTTGTGACATCCCTGCAGCGCCCCAGACCCCACATTTAACGGCTAGCGTTCACCACACATATTTGCTTTGTACTCGTGATTCTCATGAATATTTGGGAGCATGTTGTTTAGGCGACGGCGGGCCGCTCCGTGCGTGTCTGCATGCGTGTGCGAGCACTGCTGTGGCTATTGGTGCGTTATGAGCCGGGCAGGGGTTGAGAGGGCGGTGGTGCGTTTGTTGTGTGCGCCGGAGTGTGGGAGCGAGACAGAGGGACACCGAGTCAGGAGGAAAAAGGAGGAAGCGAGTCGCAGCCGGGGCGAAATTAAAGGGGAATCGAGAGAGACAAAGAGAGAGACACTCACGCCAAGGCGTCTGATCCAGTGGGAACGCGGAGCAGGCGGAAGCATGAGCACATCAACAGGAAACGGCTTTAGCCCATCCAGCCGTGCACACTCGCCTTCTGATGTGTGTATTTGTGTATAGGTGTGTTATGGGGTATTCATGAGGCAGTTTTTAAGGTCTGCGCGTAGAACTAGACACAGGTGAGAGGTCAACAGCAGTGAGTATAGGACATCAATTCACATTCATGCATAAAATCAGTCTGATCGGTTTAACAAGTGGCCGGAACATCTGGAGGACGTCCCTGTTGGAAATAAAAGCTGATTTGAAACCATGCAGAACCCTTTTTTGACATTTTAAAGACTGAGTCAAATCAGAATGAAGTGGAACGTAAGAACACGAACAATGGGTAGCAATGCAGATGATGATGATGTGTGTGTGTGTGTGTGTGTGTGTGTGTGTGTGTGTGTGTGTGTGTGTGTGTGTGTGTGTGTGTGTGTGTGTGTGCGTGCGTGCGTGCGTGTGGGACTTGCCGTTGGATCACACACCATCATGTCATGTCCTCGACAGACTCTCGTCATTCTTCCTGTATTTTAGGCTCCGGTGCATGATGTCACTTCCTGTGCGTAGACAGTGTGTGTGCGTGTGTGTGGGTGTGGGCAGTAGTGGGACAAAGCTGCACTCGGCCTCCGAATTTTTATCTCTATGTCACACAGAACAAAGGTCAGACGCCGTTACAGGAATCTGAGTCTTTGCTAAAAGCAGGTAAATGACTTATTGACCTACTGAGTCACGGCGTCTCCAGACGTGGAGGTAATCGTAAACGCTGATACACTTCCTGTCTCAAATATATTGAGCCAATGACATCATCAGACGGAGGCTGATTAGGATTATGACTCATTTTTCCATCTTATTTTAGCTTGTAAATTAAATTAATATTCACTGTCTCTATTTTTGGTGTTTTGCATCCTACTTCCTGTTTCCACCTTGTTCATCAGGCAGTCATTGCACTGGATCTGTTGGTGATAAACTAATTTCAGCCGATTGATGCAGGATTAAAAGTTGTTCTAAATACACAAAGAGGAATCTTAACGAGCGCAATAAATGAACTCCGCAAACCACAACACAAGCATTTCCACATGGTCGGCAGCTTGGATCGCTCAGATATATTGTTTTTGTAGGAACTGACATGAACATTAACAATTAAGCTCATAGCCTAAACTCTCACTCAATCAGTTATGCAGTGACATAAAAAGATGCAATAAAAGAATTCATTTTGTTTCATACAGGCCTGAACATTTACTGTGTACACATCAGAATGTGATTATTCTTAATCATTATTAGGCTGTCATGCTTTTCTCCAGCAGTTCATCCATCCCTCCACGTCCCTCACCACTCCATATCTTCCCACCCCCCGTCTCCCCTTATCTGTTCGCTCTCGTTAGTGTGACCCTGTTTCACAGTCTGTGGTTGGCAGCCAGGAGCTGGGACACGTGGTTCATTGACTGGGAGGCTCTGGCAACGCACTCTGCCTTTCCCCTCACTCCATTTATTATCTGAACCGGGATCCTGGCGCTTGTGCTCGCATGAATACTGACCCCCCCCCCCCCACCCCCCCCCCCACCCCCCCCCCCACCAACCCCCCACCCCCCCCCCCCCCCCCCCCCCCCCCCCCCCCCCCCCCCACACACACACACACACACACACACAGAAATATAAGCAACGCTCTTCCTCTTCGTGTGAGAACTTCAGCAAAGTCCCTTCGCCCGAATCACACAGATGTTCCACTTGGCACCTCAACAGGTTGTGGTGGGGCGGCTCAGGGGCCTTTCTGGGGTCTTGGGGGCCTGCCGAGGGCCAAACAGAGCCCCAGAGCGTAGATGAGAGCTTCCTTTGTGAGACACAAAGCATTGTCTGTGCTGGGAAAGGCCATGGGGATGGGAACACCGCCCAGAGCTGGACACTGAGCAGCGATTCTGGCTCCAGGAGTGTGTGTGTGTGTGTGTGTGTGTGTGTGTGTGTGTGTGTGTGTGTGTGTGTGTGTGTGTGTGTGTGTGTGTGTGTGTGTGTGTGTGAGAGAGCCTGAGTGTGGGAGCGAGAGAAGTGTGTCCTCACATATGAGAGACGGGTGCTGTGTGTGGGAGTGTGTGTGTGTGTGTGTGTGTGTGTGTGCGTGGACGCTCCAGACTGCTCCATGTGTGATTAAGACATGTCCCACGGTGACGTTCTGTGGAAGTCTGTCCGAGAGTGTGAGAGCGCAGCTGGAAAGACGGTGTGAGTTCAGGGTCGAGGCCTGGCGTTCGGTGCTGAACGGCTTCTGAATGGAGTCTGTCAGATGACCTGAACCCTGGCTGATTGGTTTCACCTGAGGCCCTGCAAAGCTCCTCCCTCTCTCTCCTGCTCAGCGCATCGTTACGGCGGCCATCTTGTTGTTAGCCAACATTCAGACATTCCATGTCTGAATGTTGGTCCTTTAATGAACCCTGCTGGTTGGAATCCACCTGCTTCTGTTGACGTTGCATTCTGTGATTAGATCTCAGAGCGGGAGAGCAAACGGAGCTAGCTGCTAGCCGCTAGCCACTAGCCAATAGCCACTACCTGCTAGCTGTTAGCCACTAGCACTAGCCACTAGCTACTATCTGCTAGCTGTTAGCCACTAGCCGCTAGCCACTAGCCGCTAGCCACTAGCCGCTAGCCACTAGCCGCTAGCCACTAGCCACTAGCCGCTAGCCGCTAGCTGTGCTGGGCTTTGTGTTTTCTGTGTAATGGGCCGTGTACACCTCCCTGGCATTTAGTTCTCAGCATTGTAAATCATTTCACTGAATAAAGATGGTGGCGTATTCACGAACAGCTAGTAAAACATTTGTCTGCTCTATTATTTATTATGGAGATTCATTTACAGCCTGAAACTGAAACGTAGAGTGAGAGACAATGAAAGGAGAATCCCCCTTGATTGCTTTTACTGCCATATAATTTCAAAGGTAGCACAAGTGTCTAGATATTTTTAACCACTGTAAACACCAGCATCAACGTAACACTGGGATAAAGCTGTTACCACAGCAACAGACCATTTACCAAGCATCCCCCACCCAGCTTTTCTTTCAAATATGATAAGATATGGCGTTGATGAAGGACCAGGAAGCACGGCGGCTATTTTAGGATGTTGGGAACCGGCGTTAGCGAGGCTGGAAAAAGTTGGCATGAGCCTTTAAAGAGTGAGCTTGTGTGTGTGTGTGTGTGTGTGTGTGTGTGTGTGTGTGTGTGTGTGTGTGTGTGTGTGTGTGTGTGTGTGTGTGTGTGAGTAACAGCCAAAGTGGGGGTTTCGGGGATGGTGGGAATGGACAAGGAATGTCAGAAAGCCAAAGAAGGGGAAAGAATGAAAACAAAAAAAGCAAAGAAGTGGTTTATGCCCACAGAACAAAGATGGAGAGAGGTTTTTTTTTTTATAATTGGCTTTTTCCTTCGGGTCCCAGACTCGCTGGCTGAGAGGAGGAGACAGGGGCACAGAGGAGCGCATGTAGTCGCTCCTCAGCACACAGAGACCACAAAGGCAGCACAGACGGCGCGGGACTCCACGCCGCCGACGTCGGGAGCGTTCGGGCGATGTGGGAACTTTGATGAAGCGTCACTGTCGCCACGGCTCCTCCGCTGGTCGAGCACGGAAACAAAGCCCACTCACGCCAAGTCGCTCACAACGCGCTACACACACAATCGCACACACAACGCACAACTTTAGCACATGTGAACATCAGAGCAGGTCGGCCCCAGGCCCCGAACCTCTCTGTGGGTAGCTGTGTTTTACATAAGACAAGCGTGACCCTAATCCAGCATGGAGCGTGTGTGTGTGTGTGTGTGTGTGTGTGTGTCCACTGCAAACCACCCTGGAAAGCCCCTCTCCCTTAAAAAAGCCATATGCGTGTGCAAACCCTGCAGAGACGCTGTCTCATAGGTTTATTCAACTATTCCTGAGAGCCCGGCTTATTCCAGTGTTTAAAAAAGCTCGAAACCCGAGAGAGATTTCCACAAAGGTTTATTGTCTCGGAGGTTCGTGAAGATTGGATGTTGGTGCGTTTTGTATTGTTCTTTCTGACGTCGGAGACAAGGATTATGCACCCAACGTTTAAGGAGAGAAAGGGCATCAATTACTGTATCTCCGTTACTCCCACTAAGCATTCACAGACATCGCCGAGGTTTCACTTCATGTGACCATCAAACGCATGTTTATATTATTAAATTATCATCGACTTTAAAGAAGAAGCCGTTTTTTACCCCAAAAGCTTGAAAGTGATTTTCTTTTACCAAACACACACATTTGTTGCTTTTTAATCGTCTCAGTGTCCAATTTAGCTACAGTTCTCATTTTTTATAGTAATGAGAATCTTGTTAGCCAAGCGAACACACACACACACACACACACACACACACACACACACACACACTGCATGTTGTCAGTGAGCAGGCTGCAGTAGCTCCGGTTGCGGTGTCTGGTTTCCACAAGATGAGAGCGTAATCCTTGCAGGTTCCTGCCTGCTGCTTTGTTTTCCTCGCCGTCTGACTCATCCCTCCAACCTGTGGGAAGGAGGAGATGTGGACTGTGTCACTGTCATAACATGGGATCGCTGTCTACAATACGCTTTCTCAAAGCGATGGGATGCAGTTTCTGCCCCTTTCCTCTGTCTTTGTCCTTTCACTTTTCTCACATTGCACGTTTTCTTTATCGTCCATTCTCGCCTTTCCTCCTCCGCTTTCTTCTTTTCTGTTTTGTCTCGTCTCCCATAGTTTCCTGATTTGCGTTCATATTCAAAATAATGCAGCGCAAAGTAAAGCTTTCAATCTGAAAATCTTTTTGCAGCACGTCAAACCGCGTGATGTTCATCTCTCTGTTTTTAATCCGATGATCTCCCTTTGGAAAACACTTTCTGTATCAAAGACTTCCAACAAGGGAAGATTATCACATCCGCTAATGAAAGCCGAGATCATATCATGTTTGAGTCCCTTGCAGGGATTAAACTGTCAGGAACTTGAAGCCTGTGTGATTACTTTGAGTGGTCTTTGAGCTCGTGACCTTTGCACAAACACTGTACGTTAGATGTTCTTTAACCTCAGTCAGACCCTGCTTTAGCCTGACGCCGATCAGCTGTGAGTAGCAACACAAATATCATGAGGCGAGAAATGGAGGACGAACGCGGGTCTGAGCCTCGTTCCCATGTATCAACCCGCTCCATTACCCACGTCAGTGTTTCTCCAGTCACCCCCCCCCCCCCCCTGCAGGCCTCCGCCCTCCCACTTTCTCATCCTCTGTGTGAATCCCAGGTCTTATCAGCTGGCACCTGCGCCACTGCTGGGCTTTGGCAGACTAAATCCAGCGGGATCAGCGCTAAACGCAGCAGGCTTACAGCCCGTTTAATGCAGAAGTGCCCAGACTTAGGCCTGAATGGCGTCCTGAAGCCGCCTTCCAGCCAACTAACAATCAGCCCATTTTCCACCCGTGCCGGGTGACGTGCGTGGCGGCTTACCTGCCAAAACCCACCTGTCTCTCAAAGTCCGCTTCAGAGGCTGCGATAAAGCAGACGCTTGGCCTTTCACGCCCATGGCTTCTATTTGTGCTCTATCAAAGGATCCGTGGATAATAAAGCGCATTCGTTTTAATAACCCGAAGCCGCCTGCAGCGATACATTCATTTATATCAGAGCTTGAAGTTGAACACACCGGCGTGTATTCAAAAGAAAACAATTTCGACCCGGTTCAAGATCCTGCATGCAGCGGCGGCACACGCACACGCACGGCGCTCCCCGGTGCCAAGAAAGAGTCAGGGAGAACACAGTGGGGCGCCGGAGTCAGCAACGCGCCGCCGTCCACCTGGCAGGAAGCAGGCGGGCAGCAACAGAACCCTCGCCTGCACCTGCGCCGCTTCACGTGTTCCGAAGAGGAGCCGCACGGAGCAAATGTCCCCGCGGGTGCGAGTGCGAGGAGGCGGCTGGCGGGAAACGACGCACGCGAGGCCGGCGCGTTTTCATCTGGAGGGAGTGAAAAGGGGGGGGGGGGGGCACACAGTCGGCCTTTGAGGAGGCCGCGTGCTGAGGCCGCCGCTCGGCCCGCACGCACCCAGCCGGGCCAGAACCGGGCTCCGAGCCGCTCGCACACGCTCCGCTGCGTCTCCTGCTCCGCACACACGCACAGCACGTCCACACAGGGGAGGCCTTGTGCGAGGGGTCGTGACAACGGCGGCGCTGGCTGCCAGGTGACCTTTGACCCCTGGAAGCATGGGAACCCAGCCCTCTGCCTCAGATGCCCCTCCGATGAGCGAGGTCCCGTACGTGCTCCGCGCCGTGTCATCCATCTGCACCGATCCGCACACGTTTACACACACACACACACACACACACACACACACACGCACACACACACACACTGTAATTGCGTCAGTTTTTCCAGCCTTTTAAGACCAATGAATATTTCTGCCTGTGCCTTTCGGTTCTCACAGTCCTCAGTCAGTGCTGGAATGCCAAGTATCCAGGAAGCCCCCGGCTGAGCAGACGAGCGGTTGGAGTCGTAATTTAAAGCAGCCTCGGCCGTTCCCATGTGGCACGCTGCGACGGAGGGCACGAGGCAGTGCAGCGTGCGCTGACCTTGTGTCGTTCACCTGCAGCACAGCCAAGGAGCCACGCGAGGAACACAACGTTTCAGGACACTGAGAACAGGTTGGGAGCCTTTCTTCTGCCCGTCTACGAATCCACAGGTTTCACGTCACGTCAGCCTGTAACAAGGTTGAGTTATATGTTTGGGAAAGTGCTCAGTAATAATGTGGAGCACACACACGAGCAGTATGAAACCTCTGCTGTGCTTGAGCGCAGACCTGCAGTGTCCTGTGGAGCCGAACGCATCAGGCCACTTAGAACGGGTCAGCGAACGCACGGCCTCAAGGATCATCCTTGGATTGTTATAATCCCTCAGACAGCTGGGATGCTCAGAGCCACAGATGCCCAGGCGAGGGCAGTTCAGACTGATAAGGAGGGGGGGGGGTGAAAAACCTGTTACTGTGCATGTGAATGTGTGGGATGCGGGTTTGTGTGTGTGCGGCGATGAAGGGTCCGTGCGCTGCATCCTGTTCCTGTCATGTCGGCAGCTGACTCCCATTAATATTTCACAGCCAGCAAATGGAGTGCGTGTGTGTGACCCTCCTACGACGGCAGTGGAAGCAATGAGCCGGCCTCGCTCAGCATCACGCACAGACACACACACACGCGATGTGCCACACCCCCCAGTGTGTACAGTCACCTGTCTGAACACACACGTATTTACACACACGCACGCACACACACATGCACGCACGCACGCACACACACACACACACGTATACACGCACACACACACACACACACACACACACGTATGCACGCACACACACACACACACACACACACACACACACACACACACACACACACACACACACACACACACACACACACACACACACACACACACACACACACACACACACACACACACACACACACACACACACACACACACACACACACACACACACACACACACACAGTAGTAGTTTCTGGGGCCAATAAATCAGAACCAATCTGACCTCGGCCTCTCTGGAAAAGCTTGAGTCTCCTAACGCGTCTAGGGCGTCACGCTTCCAGCAGCAGATAACTGATTGTGGAATGAAAATAAGCGCCGAGCTCAAGAACAGCCATCTTTGTTGTTTGCTGCTGCGAAGGAAAACATCTATATCAAATCTTCATCCCATGTGAAAGTCGTCCCCGATGAGGCCGGCTTTGATGCGGCCTTTGATGTGGACGAGCGGCGGTAATAACGGCGATGATGGTAATAGATAGCGGCGAGTTGGACGCTGAGTTGGAAATGGCTGCTCATCGGGGATGAGGACTGGATGGGACGCGGCCCCGGGCTGTGTGATAATACAGGGAGGGGCTGGAACGGCCGCGATAAGGGGCCGTGGCACTTGTGTGCATGGGTGTTGCTTCTGCACTGATGTCACTTTGTTTGGGCAACGAAAAGAAAAGTGGAGACAGGAATAATATGCATGGAATTTATGGAGAAAAAAAAACGAGTGGGGACTAATCAGACATTTAAACAAATTAAATATGAATCTAAACAATTTCTCCCCGTGGAGACGTTTGAGGCTGATCCAGTCATTATTGGAGGGGAGGGGCAGTCTAGAGTCTAGACTGAGCATTTTAGGTAGCGCATGCTTTAAAAATAGTAAATCTGAAGACACACTGTGTTGTGTGTTTTGATTTTTTTGTGAACAGTGGACACTGACTTGTGGAAAGGAGGCCGAAGGTGAGTTGAAAACATATAACATATAACATGTAAATATGTTATGAAAGCAAGCTATGTTTAGAACGTATGACAGATAGAGAGAGAGCGAGAGAGAGAGAGAGGGAGAGAGAGAGACAGAGAGCACATCTGGGCCTCTGTCTCGCCCTGTGTGGGTCTGACCTGGCAGGACGGAGCCACTTTCTGACCAGCCAGCATTTTCCCACAGGCTGGAGTCTGTGGGAAGCGTCTGCATGCGGGTGTGTCTGCACATCTGCTCGGCTGCAATCAGCGCACGTCTGCGTCTGCGTAGGTGCGTCTGTGTTGCAGCAGCTGGAGCGGCGCCTCTGAGCTCGGAAGGAGAACGCAGCCTCGTTCCACGTGGCTTCTGGTTTCACCAGCACTTGTTTTGTGCGTAACAAAACAACATGTACCGACACAGAGGGGACTCTGCATGCCGGCGACTGGGATCAGCAGACGTTGTGCGACCTTGAAAGCGCGTCTTGTTATGGGACGCTGAACATGGGAAGGGAGGCAACAGGCCCTGTTTTCATTCAGCTTCGGCTAATTGCATAACTCCTTTTATTCTCCTTTTGTGATGTTTCAGTACTATAATGTTTTATATAAACCACATAACATAACAGCAAAATAAAATTCAAGCAGAAGCTTTAAATCTAAATGACTTTGGTGCAGAGCAGACACCAGTTCAGGGATCAGGGAGGAGAACATGTGCTGAACTGGTGGGATGAAGCATTACATATTATCGACTGTCTTTAATCCACTCATCTTGCTGCTCTTTAAATAAAACATTAGCATTTGCTCTTATTAATTAAGTCCAAGTACTTGAATGAGCTTTTTTTTAAAAGAGACGCACAAACTTGCGCTGGTCCGTGTGTGAGTGTGTGCGTGTGTGTGTGTGTGTGTCTGTTTATGCTGTTACTCACAGGAAGCCGGCCGGAGCAAAGGTTTCACATTATTGTTCGCGCATGCTTGGTGAGTGTGTGCGTGTGTCCAGGCCCCGTGTGTGCATGTTGCCGGTCTTTCACTGCTTTGATTGTTCTGCTCAATAATCGGCGCTGTATTGAGTCGCTGCTGCTCTTTAGTGAACAACTGTGGCAGGAAGCGGTGCCACGAAGGATAACATTGGCCTGAATGTAGGGTTTGGTGACCCATGGGACCCGGAGCCACACACACACAATGCACATGCATACACAATTGGGAGGCGATTGGACTGGACAACACTCACAAGGGTGTGACTGTACAAAACCAATCAAGCAGACATCTTGGCGTTTGTCATTGTTGGTGCTGCACTGATGTCGCCTCTGTGACCAGATACAAGTAAAGTCACACACACACACACACACACACACACACACACACACACACACACACACACACACACACACACACTAATCTTAATCAAGAAGTTATATACTTGCTGTAAATATGTTGGAAATGATGCGTACATGCTAAATGTGAGGATGTGATAGTGACGTGAAACTCAACTAAGACTCTCTGTTGCCAGCACGGTCTGTCCGGGCACGAGGAGAAGTGTAACGAGGTCAGCAGGGAGAAGTCTGATTGTGTGATGTCACGCTTCAGCAGTCTGCGAGTGTGTGTGTGTGTGTGTGTGTGTGTGTGTGTGTGTGTGTGTGTGTGTGTGTGTGTGTGTGTGTGTGTGTGTGTAAAAGTGTCAGCAGGCGCGTTGTTCAGCTCGGTCCTGAGAGCCAGCGACTTATGTAACAAACTAAACAGAGGGTGCGTGTGAGTGTTAACAAGCGTTTCTTCTACTTGGTGTCGTACGTGCTATCCAGTACACACACACACACACACACACACACACACACACACACACACACACACACACACACACACACACACACACACACACACACAGTGCTAAATGCTCTCCAGTGGCTGTAAAAACACTCATGAGGCTCCATCGTTTGCATTAACAATAGCGCACACGCATACACAAACATACACAACTATTTGTTTTCACACAAACACTCTAAGCTGCTCGCACCCTCTCTGCCTGATCCCTCGTCTCTTTCTGTTGTTCTTCCAGTGTACACAAGCAAAGACACGCTCTGTCCCACACTGATACATCTGGATTCGTTCTCTCTCTCTCTCTCTTTCTCTCTCTCTCTCTCTCTCTCTCTCTCTCTCTCTCTCTCTCTCTCTCTCTCTCTCTCTCTCTCTCTCTAACCTGTTTAATAACCTGTGGCTGTGTATCATGTCGGCCCAGACTCTAGAGGATAATCTTCCACATCAGACTGAATCCACACTCATAAATATCTATGCTCTCATTACACCAACCTTAATGATATGCCTGTTAATATCGTGCTCATGTTCAAGTATCTGAATAGTTTCACTAATGTCACCAGCATAAGCAGAGGTTCTCACTACCATCATTTTTAGATATGACAGTAATATAAACAGTGACATGACCTTTATTAATGCTGTCAGAGGAGGCTTCTTGTATTTGACCTCATTTACATTCAGAGGCTGACTGATACAGTGTGTTACAGCATTTTAAAAATGATTTGCTACAAACTAATAGAGTTACACAAAATGCATCCAAGTTCTTTACTGTCAG